>NW_003852592.1:434867-445436 GCF_000181295.1 Otolemur garnettii | reverse complement strand
GGATTCGAACCTGCTACCTTAGGTGTATGTGGCTGGCGCCTTAGCCGCTTGAGCCACAGGTGCTGAGCCTTTTTTTGAGAAAGAGTCTTGCTTCATTTCCCTGGCTACAGTGTAGTGGCCTCATCACGGCTCACAGCAACCTCAAACCCCTGGGTTCAAGCAATCCTCTTGCCTCAGCCTCCTGAGTAGCTGGGACTACAGGTGCCCAGCCCTGGAGCCTTCATAATTTTTCTATTTTTAGTAGAGACAGGATATCACTCTTGCTCAGGCTGGTCTTGAACTCCTGAAATCAAGCAATCCTCCTGCCTTGGCCTCCCACAGTCCTAGGATGACAGGTGTGAGCCACCACCCAGCCAGTGGCTATTCTTTTTTAATAATGTTCAACTTATCTATTTTTTCTTTGTTATTTGTGCTCTTGGTGTCATACCTAGGAAATTACTGCCTAATCCAAAGTCACACAGATTTATACTTATGTTTCCTTCTGAGAGCTTTATAGTTCTAGCTTTTACATTAAGATCCTTGATCTATTTTGAGTTAATTTTTAATTGTAGAAAAATACAAATTAACATAACATTTGACATCTTCATGATCTTTAGGTGTTCAGTTCAGCAGCGTTAAGTATAGTCACACCATCTTGCACAAAACTGAAATTTTATAGTTGTTAAATAACTGCCCATTTTCCCATCCTCCCAGCAAGTTCCTGTCTTCATTCTACTTCCTGTCTTCAGGAATTTGGCTGCTCTGAATTTCTCACAGAAGTGGAATCATATCATACAGTATTTGTCCCTTGTGACTGGCCGATTTCACTTAGCATAATGACCTCAAAGTTTATAGCATTTCTCGGCTTGGTGTTCCTTCGTTCCTAAGGCTTAATTCTATCTCACTGTGTTCATTCATCCACTGATCCCTCAATGGCCTGGGAGCTGCTTTCACCTGTTGCCTGGGGTGAATAATGCTCTATTATGAAGAGATATCTCTGCAAGTCCCTGCTCTCAATTCTTTGGGGTACATACACAGAAGTAGACTTGCTAGATCATATAGAATTGCAGGTTCAACCATTCAATAAAAAAAAATAAAAAAATAAAATAAATAAAATAAATAAATAAATAAAAAGAATTGCAGGTTCAATTTTTCTAGGAACTACCCCCCTACTAGTTATACAACAATTAATGTTAGTTATTCAGTCTTCACTTACCAATTCATCAGGTATTAGTTTAGAGCAAACCATGTGCCAGGCACTGTTGTAAGTGCTAGAGATTCATTAGGAATCCAAACAGAGTCTTAATGGAATGTATAACGATTCATCAAAGCTTGTTCAGGGATGAGTCAAGTAATATCCCAGGACGACATCTTCTTTCTTATACTACTTTCTGTTGTTCCTGCTCCTGAAGTTAATAATTACTTTTTATACGTTGTTTGCTTGGGTTTCCACGCACCCAAATCATTCTTCCTCTACTTTTCCGCAGAACCACGGAATATACTTCTCTCCATCACTTCCCGTCTCCTCAAAGGCACCAGGGCACCTTCAGATCTCAGATTCTTTGACCTGGGCACTCAGTGATTTCTTTCCCTTCAATACCAGGAAATTTACTGGATTAAAAAGTATGACTTCCTTGTCTCCATCTTCTCTATTCACAACAGCATTCCAGTTACTAAAATATCAGACTTCCTGGAGTCGTCTTTCGCGTCTCCTATAGTCCCTTACATTTCCCAGATTTTTGTCTTGATTTCTATCCTTTCTGTGAGATTTCCTAGACTTACCCTTCCCAATGTCTTATTGAATTTTTTATGCAGATAGCCTTTTTTTACAGTCTCACTATGTCGCCCTGTGTAGAGTGCCATAGCATCACAGCTCACAGCAACCTCAAACTCTTGGGCTTAAGTGATTCTCTTGCCTCAGCCTCCCAAGCAGCCGGGAACACAGGCGCCTGCCACAACGCCCGGCTATTGTTTGTTTGCAGTTGTCATTGTTTAGCAGGCCCAGGCTGGACTCAAACCTGCTGGCTTTGGTATATGTGGCTCAAAGGAGTAGGGCAGCGGTTCCATATATGGGAGGTGGCGGGTTCAAACCCAGCCCTGACCAAAAACTGCAAAAAAATAAAATAAAATAATAGTAATAATCCTAGCAACTATTTTATGAGAAAATGTCCAATTATTTTTCTCAAAGTGTTTTTGAGCCTTAGGAAAAGATCATTGAAACTATTATAGCTTCTCAATCCCATCCCCCCCATTTTTATTATTCATAGTATGCTTATGATCTAATTTGAGGTGTTTTTAAATGGGAAGTTCTAATATTTTCTTAAATATCAGTCTTGTGTTGCTCCTCAGAAAATAGGAGAAAACAGAGCTTTCAGATCTGAATCTATTATTTTCCCAACATTTGATTAGAAAAAAACTTCAAACATACAGAAAATTTGAACAAAACATAAATACCTACATAGCCAGCATCTAGATTCCTTAATCAGAATTTAATTTTTATTAGCATTTGCCTAAACCTATGAGTGCTGTTGAGTGATAGCTCTACCACAATTACATAGAAGTATTCTGTTTCTACTGGGAAGTCTGGTGCTTCATAGGAATTCTGTACTATAGCCAATTCCATGAGTGCTTCAAACAAGCCAACACAGGTCAGCTGCTAGCTGGGTGGAGGAGCTTCTGGAGAGTTCTTCCCAGCTTAAAGAAACAAAATGTCAGAGTTATCTGGCTATCTGCCTAATGACACCTACAGTTTTTGGCTCTTAGAAGCAGCTGATGTCCACAGGTGTAACTCAGGACTTTCTGGTTATGCAACAAGAGAGAAACAGACTTTGATGAAGAGGATAGGATGCCCCGTAACATCGACTTTCCCAAAAGTTCTATCCCATGACTAGCAGCCACTGTCCCCATGAAAAGCTCATTCCCTTCTCTTCTACAAATGCATACAACCATCTGTGTTTCCAGAGCTATTAAAGCTTTAAAGGGGGAACACAATTCCTTGAAATTGAAGGGAAACAGTGGCAATCATCTCTCTAAGTGGGTTCCAAGCCCCATTTGTGATATCACAAATTATATATATTTTCTTTCTCTTTATTTGTATTTTTTTTGAGACAGAGTCTCACTATGTTGCCCTGTGTAGAGTGCTATAGCATCACAGCTCACAACAACCTCAAACTCTTGGGCGTAAGCCGTTCTCTTGCTTCAGCCTCCTGAGTAGCTGGGACTACAGGCACCCACCACAACGTCTGGCTATTTTTGTTGCAGTCGTCATTGTTGTCTAGCTGGCCAGGGCTGAGTTCGAACCCGCCAGCCTCGGTGTATGTGGCTGGCGCCGTAACCACAAATTATATATTTCAACTCATAAATTGCTTCCTTTTGGCAAAGCTTCCTCTATTATTGGTGTCTTTCTTTCCCTCTCCTGGGGTCTTGTTTTAAGAACCGCCTCCAAAGGAAAGGAGTCTGCTCATCAGTAAGCAGCTTCTCCTCACAGAAAGCAAAGGGCAAAGAACCCATGGCTGAATGAAACCTCTGGCAAGATCTGTACCAGACGCATCCTGTAAAAACTGATGTCATTTTCTCAACACTAAAGCCCTTTGGGACAGCACTAAATATACAGCTTTGAACAGGAGTGGAGTACACGGGTGAATATGAGAAGAACACTTTTAGAATAGGATCGGTATTTTTAAATTATAAAAGCCCTCTCTCTTGCCTTTCAGAGTATATGACCATTGTCAAAAGTTCAGAAAACACTTCTGCAAAGTTCCAGTTAGTAAATATTCCAGGCCATACAGTCTATGTTGTAAATATACTCTACTGGAACAGTGGAAAGGCAGACCTTGACAATACGTAAACAAATGAGCTTGGCTGTATTCCAATAAAACTTTATTTATAGACACAGAAATAAAGACGACATTAGCTATACACAGAACAACGCCCTCAAGTTTACTCCACACAACCAAGCTGTAACATGAGTTAAAAATTTCCCGACCACGCTATAATCTTTGCAACTGTTTCCACAAACATAATCTAGTTCTCAATTTCTAGATACCTTTTATTCAATTTGTGAAACCACAGGATTAGGGAGAGTTAAATTGAGCCTATGTTTTCGCCATAATTGAACAAGTACTATGTAGAGTAGAGGTTAAACCCTCAGGTTTTAGAGTGAGTCAGACATGAATCAAATCCACGCTGCAACTTTCTTAGCTGTACAATAGTAAGTCTATGTGTTTATTCATTTGTAAAACAGAGAAACAGCTTGCTCTGAAGATTAAAACAAATAATGCACGTCAAACTCTTAACACAATTACGATATGAATTCATGATCATTATTTAGTTAAGTCATTGCTGACTACCAGTCTGACTTTATTTTCAATCTGTGTAAAAAGATCATCTATGACATTGTGGCTGAAAAGTCCAGGTCACTGGGCAGTGCCCATGGCTCAAAGGGGTAGGACACTGGCCCCATATGCCAGAGGTGGCAGGTTCAAACCCAGCCCCAGCCCAAAACTGCAAAAATAAATTAAAAGAAAAAAGTCCAGGTACTAATTATATACTATTTTGTAACTAGGAAAATTGTCCTAATAGAATGCTATATTTGTTTAATTTGGGGGCGCTGTGATTAATTTGATATAATAGATGAGTTATACAGGCTAGTTGGTTCCTTCCATCTCTGCACCACCAGAAGGCAGGCAGGGAGTTGTGTATTTCCATCTTTGACTTACTCTGTGACTACCTTTGCATACCTGTGAGTTAATGGTATTTGCTTGTGCAAATTAGTATTTATTAGAGTATCAGAAAAAAGAGCTTACGGCGAGCTCCACATCCCATTATTGTTCAAGCAAATGCAATTTTCAAGTTCTTTATTTACAGGTAATATGTAGTATATACAGCAAAACTGGAAAAGGCGAACAGTGAAAGAAGTTTTCTTTCTCTTCCCCCACACCATACCCTAGTCCCACAGGTGCTCTGAGTAGCAGCCACTTCCAGAGATGCAACCACACTCGCACTCGCTGCACCGGAAAACGCCCTTATCTCAAGACGTAGAGCGGCCCTGTATCCCTTAAGGACAGCTTAGTATTCCATCAGCGGGACGTGCCCCACAAGGTTTAACCAGCCCCCAGGGACGGACTTCAGGTTATTACCAACTGCTTGTTCTTAGAAGCTAGGCGGCGACGCGGTCCTGTTACTTTTAATCCTCTTTACGCTGTGATTCTGTTCTGCTTTTTCTTCTCGCCTGATTCAAGAGCGACTCCGCGGGGCTCCCCCGAGTCCCCCAGCCCCAGGCCTCCCCTAGCCCCCAGGTCCTCCCCCGGCACTAGCCCGGGACCGCGCCCGGGGCGTCCCCGACCCGCGTGTGAGCGCCCCCGGGTGCGCGTGTCCCGCCGGGCTTGGTTTCGTCCCCTCCCAGGGCGCGAGGGGCCGCGGTGGCGCTGCCATCTGCGGTTCGTGCGTCGGGCGCCACACTCCGGGGCAGACGCTCCCAGCCGCGCGCCGCAGCTCTGCCGCGATCGCAGGGAGGAGGCGTTTAAAGGTGTCTCTTGGAAACAGGCACAACCCGGGCAGCCCGCGCCCGGAACAATGGGTCCTTTCAGCCACCCCGGGATGTGTGCGCGTCGCCCTGGCAACCACCCATTAAGGCGCGTCTGGGCCACTCCGGTCCCCGACGCCGGGGCTGGGCGCCCCTCCCCCGCCGCCTCGCCGTATGGTGTGTGTGGCACCGGCAGCTGTTGTCAAAAGAAGGCACCTCTTTGTCTCCGGGGGATGAAAGCCATTTGGTTCTCCTGCGGCCCCTTCTCTGAGCGCGCCGCGCCCGGGCCCGTCCCCAGGAGGTGCCTGTGTCGCGGGCGCGCGGCCCAGAGCTGAGCTCGCCGCCGTGGCCTCGGTGCCCGCTGGCTCTCGGCTCGCTCTGCCCCTTCGAGTCGCTTCGAGTCTCACTCTCGAGAGTGGTGTCCACACTCGGGAACTCACTTTGGAGAAATCGCAGGTTTCTCCCCAACTCTGAGCGCGGCGGCGAGAGCAGCATCACCGTCCGCGGCGCGGCGCTGCCTGTCGGGCTGTCCCCGTGTCGCGCAGACGCTCTGGGCGCGCGCAGGCTCCGCATGGGGCGTGTCCCCGAGCGTCGGGACCCGGTCTGTCCCCCTGACCCGGGCTA
Source organism: Otolemur garnettii (assembly GCF_000181295.1). Classification (NCBI taxonomy): domain Eukaryota; kingdom Metazoa; phylum Chordata; class Mammalia; order Primates; family Galagidae; genus Otolemur; species Otolemur garnettii. The sequence continues at coordinate 439,309 of NW_003852592.1, read as the reverse complement.
GCTGTTTCGGGGCGCTCCGCATGCGCAGCCGGTTTCTGGCCGAAGGGACACCACGGTCGTTACACTCAGCAAACGCGCAATACTGTGAGCTGTGTGTTTTCCGGACGGCTCTCATTTTAAATGTATCGTTAAAAGTTTTGTATTCTCTTTCGTGAATACCTAACTATGACTCAACTTTGTTTTGTTTATGGAGGAACTTTAAAAATACGAATTTTTACAAGTTAGAAAAAGCAGCTTTGGTTGCCACGTGTCTGGGACTTGGGGTTCAAAGAATAGAGCCCCCCTGTATATCATCTGCTCCAGGGATCCGAAAATTGAAACAGAAGTTTTCTAGAAATAAAATAGGTCCACAGTGCTCAGAGAAAATGCTAAGTGAGGAGGCACTCTATGGAGAGAGAATGCTGGGGCTTGTATTCAGTGTTGTGCAGAGAGAATGAAAAGCCAACACAGACACAGTAAATAAATACACACACTTTATACGCTGAGCGGCTGGGAAAATGGTCAGAGTGATACCGGAAAAGTGGCACCCCAGCCAGCTCAGCCGAGAAGGGTCTGGGGAGGGGACCTGCCACCTTGTCTTGGTGACAGCAGCCGGCAAAGTAACCGGCAGGCTGGAGCAAGCGGGGGAGCTTTCTTCCCCCAGAGGCTCCAGTAGAGCGGTGCTAGAGGACCTGTCAATCAAAGGAAAACTGGTGTCCATCCCTGATAGGTCCATTTTCAATCCTGCTCCTGATTGGTCCATTTTATAGACCAATCACAGCTAAGCCATTACACCTATATAAGAGCCTGAGCAGAGGGCCTGGGGGCAGATCGTCCTAGACCTTCCAGGAGGATGGAGCAGAAGAAGAAGAAGAAGAAGAAGCAGCAGCAGCAGCAGCAGCAGCAAGAGCTGTGGCACTTCTAGTGCTGATCCTTCCCTGCGAAGAGGCTTGGTCCTTTGTGAGAGCTGTAGCACATCTATCTTGCTCTACGAAGAGGCTTGGCTCTTTGCAAGAGTTGCTTTCCTAAGAGTTATAACACTTGCATCCTGCCCTGCAAGGAGGTTTGGTTCTTGGAACTGTAAATTAAAACCTCACTGTTCATTCTATGGTCTGTTGACTCATTCATTGAATGGTCAAGACCAAGAGCCTGGAAATCCAGTGTTAGAAAGCCGGTATCGAGTAGTATCGGCTCAGTGCCTATGGCTCAAGTGGCTAAGGTACCAGCCATAGTACACCCAAGGTGGCAGGTTCAAATCCAGCCTGGGCCCACCAAACAATGATGGCTGCAACCAAAAAATAGCCAGGCGTTGTGGCGGGCGCCTGTGGTCCCAGCTACTTGGGAGGCTAGGCAGACTCGCTTGAGCCCAGGAGTTGGAGGTTGCTGTGAGCTGAAATGCCACGGCACTCTACCCAGGGGGACAGCTTGAGGCTCCTGTCTCAAAAAAAAGAGTAGGCATCAAATATTCAAAAGGGTAGATACTGAGGAAGACATTTGAAGAAAATTGGTTGAGGTCTTATTGAATGTATGATTAATTTTTTAAATAAAGTTTAAAAATTACTGTGCAATAAAAGGGACATTTTAAAAACTTTGGAAATCCTAAAAGCCTGTTAAGAAAAGCTAGTTCAGAAGGGGATAGGTTTTTCTGGACTTTGCTTCCAATTACTAACAATCTCATTTGATAAACAGGAAGCAGCTTAGTCTGGCACACAGGAAGTGTTTGCAAAGCAAAAGGGTTATACACACACACACCCCCCCGAACAATTTTTATCTAAGTAACTATCTAGAAGATGAAAGTCTGTTTTTCTGAAAATATGTCTTTACCATCCAAGCTCTTTTCTTCCCCCAATATGTTTTGGAGAACATTCTGTCATTGTCCAAGATTTGATGAATATCTGTCCGATCATGTCTAACACAGTGTCACAATTGCAAACTCTAGTTATTTCACAGCTTTTTGAAAGTGCTTAGCATTGCTATTACCAAGTAAAAGCAATAGTCCATTTTTGACAGTGATGTATGTGTTTAGGTCTGTAGTGTGATTTTTACCAATCAATGCATCATTTTATCAAGGTTACATACGGAAACCAGGTAAAAGTGTGCTCCATGGGGCTTGGTAAACCAGCAGGGAATTAAGTTCAAGGTTAGGGAGACAGAGCTCCAGGATTCTCACCCAGTCACTTATTTTCTACACAAGATTTTGTCTAAAAAATTTCACTTAATTAAAAAATTAAAAAGTTAGGCTCAGTGCCTGTGGCTCAAGTGGCTAAGGCGCCAGCCACATACACCTAAGGTGGCAGGTTCGACTCCCCAGCACGGGCCCGCCAACCAACAATGATGGCTGCAACCAAAAAAATGGCCAGGTGTTGTGGCAGGTGCCTGTACTCCCAGCTACTTGGGAGGCTGAGGCAGGAGACTCGCTTGAGCCCAGGAGTTGGAGGTTGCTGTGAATGTGATGCCATGGCACTCTACCTAGGGGAATAGCTTGAGGCTCTGTCTCAAAATTGATCTCCATGATTTGATGACTATGGACCATAGGGTAGACAGTAAATTAGGTTTTATTTAGAGGTATATACTACAGCTCTTACAAAGAGCCAAACCTCCTCACAGAGCAGGATATAAGTGTTATAGCTCTTATAAAGAGCCACAACTCCTTGCAGAGCAGGATGCAAGTTTTACAAAGAGCCAAACTCCTTCACAGAGCAGGGTATAAATGTTACAGCTCTTCTTCTTCTGCGCTCTCTCCCTCAACAGTCTGGTCTGCAATCATCCGCTGAAGTCTTTCCGTTCTGTTCTCTCTTCCTCGATGATCTGTGATGATCTGCCCCTAGGCGCTCTGCTCAGGGGTTTATATAGGGGTAGTTGTCCAATGAGCTGAGAGCTTAGCTGATTGGTCTATAAAATAGACCAGTCAGGAGCAGGATTGAAAATGGACCAATCAGGGATGCACTGGAGGAATCGCCAGTGTTTTCTCCTGATTGGCTGGTCTTGGAGCCTCCAGTGGGAGAGGAAAAGCTCCCTCCTTTTACTCCAGCCTGCTGGTTTTTGTGTCAGCTGCCGCCAAGGCAGAGGCCGGCAGGTCCTCTAGCACCGCTCTACTGGAGCCTCTGGTGGGGGAGGGAAGCTCCCCACCGCTTGCTCCAACCTGCCGGTTCCTCTGCCGGCTGCTGCCACCAAGACAGAGGTGACAGGTTCCCCAGCCCCGCTCAGCTGAGCTATCAGTTTGTGCCCATGACCCTGTCACTGCTTACCAGACCTTCCTTGTACTACGGACATGATTTTGTCTTTTCTTCTAACAAGATTAAATGAAAGCTACCTTGTGGAGCTTTTCCTGTCTGCTTTCTCTAAGCCCTTCAATTCCAGGCCTTATTTAAAATATTCAATCTATTCACTGAGGTAGTTCCACTGTTCACTCCCACCAGATGTGGACAGTCTGTTAGTTGCCCATTCAATATCCATTCTCCTGTCTTCCTTATTCATAGAGTCCCATGGGGGGGTGTGTGTGTGTGAGGATGGGGTAGGAATGTGCCCAGCTAAAAACAATCAAGGAACCTCTTTTAACTCAACTCTGAACAGTAGAATACCAGTAGGACTTCAGGAAAGTGGTAAAGGTGTTACTAGATTCATGCCCTGGGAATGCATGGAAGGGTTCCAAGCTTCAGATAACCATTTATAGATTTATTTATTTAGAGACAGAGTCTCAAGCTGTCGCTCTGGATAGAGTGCTGTCACAACTCACAGCAACCTCCAACTCAGACATGCAATCCTCTTGCCTCAGTTTTTCTACTTTTAGTAGAGATAGGGGTCTCACTTTTGCTCAGGCTGGTCTCAAATTCCTGAGCTCAAGCAATCTATCTGCCTTGGCTTCCCAGAGTGCTAGGATTATAGGCATGAGCAACCATGCCCAACCTGTTTACAGGTTTAAAAGCTCATCTTTGCTGCTGTACAGAAAATGAATTGGAAGGGTGAGTCAAGGTGCTTTTATCATCCTTGAGACAAGAGGCCAGGGTGGCAGCAGTGGGGCTGGAGAGAGGCTGGGTGCCAGGCACGTTACAGATGGAGTCAGGGCGTCTGCTTCCACATCAGACCATGGACAGGTGATGGGGCCTTGAGGACGATTTCACAGGTTTGAGTAACTGGATGGGTGGAGGCATTGTTTACCAAGATGTGGGAAACGGGAGATGAGGTGAGGCTGAGGGAAGGGACAAAGGGGAAGGAAATGTGAGCTCCTTTTGGACCTGTGAGGACGTCTTCGAGGCATCCACAGGGGAGACCTCAAATGAGTGATGAGATAGGTGGGTATCTGTGGTATTGGAGAGAGCACACCGAGGCAGTGTGGGGGATAGGTGGGTATCTGCGGTATCTGTGAGGAGGTTTCGTTGGAGAGAGCACACGGAGGCAGTGTGGGGGATAGGTGGGTATCTGTGGTATTGGAGAGCGCACACAGAGGCAGTGTGGGGGATAGG
>NW_003852592.1:382668-434618 GCF_000181295.1 Otolemur garnettii | reverse complement strand
GGGGGATAGGTGGGTATCTGTGGTATTGGAGAGCGCACACAGAGGCAGTGTGGGGGATAGGTGGGTATCTGCGGCTTTCGTTGGAGAGAGCACACAGAGGCAGTGTGGAGAAGGAAGGACACATATCTAGCATCAAGCCTTGGAAATATGCCAGGCCCCTGGGGTGTGGAGGGACCTCACAGTTGCAGGGAAGGGGCCACTGGGTGAACAACTCCTCCCTTGGGAGACTGGCACCAGGAGACCAGCCTGAGGCTGCCAGCAACGGATGCTGCTGCCACCTTGTTAGACAGGGTTTGGATTTCAGGGACTCGAGAGGCTGGCTGGGTCCAGGCAGATGCCTTGATTACATCATTTTCCTTTCTTTTCTAAGAGATGGGAGTCTCAGGCTGAAGTGCACAGTCACAGCCCTGAACTCCTGAGCTCAAGCAATCCTCCTGCCTCAGCCTCCTGGGTAGCTGGGACTTACAGGTGCCACTATGCCCAGCTAATTTATTTACTTATTTATTTATAAAGATGGGGTCTTTTTATGTTGCCCAGGCTGGCCCGGAACTCCTAGCCTCAAGTAGTCCTCCCACCTCAGCCTCCCAAAGTGCTGGGATTCCAGGCATGAGCCAGAGCTACGTTATTGTGTCTAAATCTTTATGTCCATTTCCCCTTTGTCATTTCTGAGTTGTTAGGCAAGTTCTGTGTAAATATCCATCCTGGTCCTTGCTATGCAAAATTAAACAAAAAAACAGTGCATATAGACTGTCACAGAAGAGTTACAGGGATGCTGAGGCTCTGGAATCCAGCCTAGTGGGACCAGGAGACAACAGTGAGAAGTCTCCAGGGGAAGGTGGGTCTCTTTTTTGAGAGCAGGGGCCTCAAGTTCAGTGTCTCCTCTCCATGGGGGCAGGCTCCCTCCACAGCCAGCCTTAAAGGAGTTTTTTTTTGGAGACAGTCTCACTTTATCGCCCTCGGTAGAGTACCGTAGAGTCACAGCGGACAGCAATCTCCAACTCCTGGGCTTAAGCAATTCTCTTGCCTCAGCCTCCGGAGTAGCTGGGACTACAGGCACCCACCATAATGCCCAGCTATTTTTTTGTTGCAGTTTGGCCGGGGACAGGTTCAAACTCGCCACCCTCAGTATATGGGGCTAGTGCCCTGCCTGCTGAGCTACAGGCGCCGCCTAAGGTGCTGGTTTTGATTTTTTATAGGAGGCTTGTCTTTTCACACTCTACCCTCATTTGATTGTATGTTCCTCAAAGTGACCTACAGGTCTTTGTCTCTGTACCTGAAATGGCCAGCAGAGAGTTGGCACTCAGTCCATGTTAGTTTAAAAGATGACTGAATTGCAAGACACACTTTGGTTCCTCAAAGAGTTTACAATTCAGATATGATGATCAGATGCACCCACAAAAGCATGGCAGAGTGTCAAAAACACGGCAGGCTTACACGAAAGAGCTGTGAGAGGCTATTTTATCACAGAGGAGGGAGATGTTGCTTGCAACATGGGGGCATCAAGTTTTGGAATAGACTTCATGGAGGAGAAAACGTGTAGCTGGGCCTCTCAGACTGGAGAGAATTTCCACCAGTAGGATGAGTAAGTGCCAGGTGGGGAGTCATTGAAAACAGGCATTCCGTCTCTTCAGTGAGGCCGTGGCAAGGATTTCACACCTACAGAGGAGGAGTAAAGGCCACAGAGGGTGCAGGGCCCAATATAGAGTCCCACGGCTCTCTCACTGGGTAAGGTCTCCCTTGTCTCAGAGCAAAAATTAAAAAATACAAACAAAATATATAAATCATTCCCAGTGAACCCTGATAGCTGGGATTGCCTTTTTAGGGCAGAGAAATTTCTCAGCAGTGAGAGCTGTTAAACACTAGAGTAATTGGCCATGGCAGCTTTAAAAGCTCTTTTAGATTTTTATGCATAAAATAGACAGCACCGTCAGTGATTTCCTGTGGCCTTTCTTAAAATCACGGGACTGTACTATACAAGCTCCCAAATTCTGTCATTTGATCCAATTCAGCAAGTAGTTGAGTGTCAACCCTGTACATGACCCTGAGCATTGCTGTAACTGGATTTATTTGCACTTTACAGGTGCCTCTCTTTCAGGGATTCCCATCTTGACAGACAACACTTCCATCCAAATTGTTACCCAAATAAGAAATGTATGAACAGTCCTTGATTCCTCCTGCCTCCCTGCTACTCACATTCAATTAATCCCCATCCCCGTCATTGTAGTGCCAGTGTAACATCTCCAGAATCTGTCTGCATTTCCTGATTTGTACTGGCATCTCTCCTATGGCTTGCTGAATAGTCTAAATGACCTCTTAGCCCTCAAACTCAGCCTGCTCTGATCCATCCGTGGTCCTTCTGAAATGGAAATCTGAAAGCATGCCACTGTCTTGTTCTCATTTCTTCAATGGGCTGCAGGGCGTATAAGAGAGGTAGGAGGTGTGGATTCTGAGCCAGACTGCTTAGATCTTCCTGTGTCCTTGAATCACAGCTCTGCTGTTTGACCTTGGGCATGTCACCTAAGCAGTCCTTGCAGTCTTCTCATCTATGAAAAGGGGCTCATAATAGCAATTCATCTTAGAGGGGTTGGGAGGATCAAATGATTCTATATCTTCCTCCTTCTTGTCTATGTCTACAGACTCTCAAATTTGGAATGTGCCTGGACTCCGGTCTTCTCCATGTTCATTCTCTCATCCATCTCCATGCTTTAAACAACTATAAATAGGGCTGGGACTAGTAGCTCACACCTGTAATCCTAGCACTCTGGAAGGCTGAGGCAGGAGAATCCCTTGAGCTCCGGAGTTTGAGACCAGCTTGACCAAGAGCAAGACCCCAACTCCACTAAAAATAGAAAAATTAGGCCAATGTTGTGGCAGGAGCATGTAGTCCCAGGTACTCAGGAGGGTGAAGCAGGAGGATTGATTGAGTCCAAGAGTTTGAGGTTGCTGTGAGCTGGGCTGAAGCCATGGCACTCTAGTCTGGGCAACAGAGTGAGACTCTGTCTCAAAAAATAAATAGATCAATAACTAACCATAAACAGAAAACACCCAAATTTACATCTCCAGCTCAGACCTCTCCAGAATCCCAGACTCCTCCATCTAGCTGTCTTCTCAACATCTCCACTGGGACGTGACCAGAGCTGACACACATATTGAACTTAACATGTCCAGACTGAGCTCCTGATGTTCTCCTCTCAAACCTCCTCAACCCATAATCTTTCTAGTTCCAGATGATGGAACCGGCCTAGATGCTCAGATTCATCCCCCACTTCTCTCTTGTTCTCCCTCCCCACATCCCACCATCTGGAATTCCTGCAGGTTCCTCTCCCTCCTCCCTGCACAATCTGACCCTTCCTCACCTCCTTCATGTCCACAGCCCAGTTCAAGGTCATCTTACACCTGGGTTACTTCAGCACCCTCCTAAATGGCCTTCGTCTACCCTATCTCTTCTCAATCCAGTAGGCAGACAAATCACATCCTGTCACTCCTTCCTTCAAAGCCTTTCACAAGCACTACAAGCCAAAATCTTGAAAATCTCTTTCATGAATCTGTGTAGTCAGGGCTCACGGGATAATCTCATCTCCTGCTGTATCTTTTGCTCATTCTGCTCCAGTCACACCGTCATCCTCCCTGCTTTGGGACTTACCAGGCATGCTCTGGCCTGACAGCTTTGTGACACCTGTTCCCTTTACTAGAACTGGAGGAGACAGCTGTAACATCAGGAGTTGTAGCTAACTTCTTCACTTTCTTCAGGTCTTTGCTCTTTTTCTCTCTTCTCCATGAGGTTTGCTCTCCAATTCCATGGCTCTCCCCATCTTCCTCCTGTTGTTATTGTTGTTGCACTTACCACCTTGTAACACACTCCGTACAGAGGGTGCTGGAAAAACGCAGATATCTTTTGAGAAAGAAAAAAAAAAACCTGCATTAAAATTACAGTGCTCAGTATTTACAAATAACAATTGATGGATATAAGTCATGGTGAGCATCTCTCATAATTGCAGGAGCCAAATGTGACTTGAGTATTTCCTTCCTTAAAACACTACACATTCTTTGGTACCCTTTGCACTTTGCTTATGTATATTGGTTATTATCTGTCTTCCCCCACTAGAATAAAAGCTCCACCAGGGCAGAGATTTTTGCATTGTTTACTAGTGTTATGTAAACATTACCTTGCCAACTGACTAATACTCACCTTTTCTGTATCGCAGTGCCTCCAACCACACAAACTAAAAATAGTACCAAAGTTACGTGTGGAGGGAGACCTGCCCAGCCCCTTCATTTTCAGATCTGGGGGCTGAGATCCTGAAAGGGTTAGTGCCTTGTCCAGGGCCAAGCAGGTGTTGGCCCAGCTAGGGCCGGAGGGGCCTCTGGATGGGAAGCTGCAAGCTGGTTCCGTGCGCGTTACCCAAAGCACCAGCCAACAGGCAGGCGGTTCCTTTTCCCAAACGCTCTTAGGTGACTCTAAAGTGGGGTAGTTATTACCCTCAGGATTTACTGCCCACAATGTGCAGCTGAGACATCGCTCTCTGGAAATCACCCGTTGCCCCAACACCTGCCGAAATTATGCAAGCGGTGTAGCGGCCACCCTAGCCCTTTGTGACTGGACCACTGGGGTCAGAGTGGCCGCAGACCGCCCTCGGCCTCCGATCAGGGCTCGGGGCCCGCCGGGCTGGACCAACCAGTGATTACCGGAGCCTCAACAGGGCCAATTGGGGGCTCAAGCCAAAACCAGCTCAATCAGAAGGGAGGAGCGGTTCCTCTGGGACCAATCAGCGGCTTTCGGGCCTGAGTTGCGGACGCGAGGCCCCACGAGCGGCCAATCAGCGAGCGCGCGGCGATCGGAGCGCGCGCGGGGTGGTGGTGGGCGGGGCCTGTCCGCGGGACTGAGCGGCCGGCGCTGCGCAGAACGAGGCCGGGTGAGGCTGTTTGGTGACCCGGGCCCGGGGCGGGGTGGAGGCGGGGGCGCTCGGGGGCAGGGGCGTGAGCATTTGGGGCGGGGGTGCGGGATGCCGCCAGACGGGCCCTTGGAACTGCGCGGTTCTTTGGGGAGAGGTGGGGGACACAGCACGGGGTTCTAAGGGGTGGTCTGCGGAGAGAGGAGAGGATGGTGTTGCCCTGGCAATGCATGTGCGCGAACCTCCCGGGCCCGGGCGTCTCTGCGCTTTTCTCCCCCGACCTCCCCCCTCCACCGCCCCCGACGTGCGCGCACCTTAAATCCTCTGCTGCCCACCCGCGCGCGGTCGGTCTCCTTCATGGGGGCGGCCGGGCTGGCACAAGCGCAGAAGCGATCTGCTGGGCGTCTGCTGTCCCCCACCCTGCACAGCCTGTCTGCCCTCCCTCCAGCTGTCCTTCCTCCTGCACCCCTCCACCTGCGTGGAGATTAAGCTCACCCTGGAGCGCTTGGAACAGGCCTTTGCTGTGGCCAGTTCCCATCGGCTCCCATGGTACCATAAAGACATTGCCGCCTCAGGGCTTTGGGGTGTACCCCAGTTGGGGTTTGGGTTTTAAAAGCACCACAGAAGGGCCTTGTGCATAACCAGTGTTAAGGGACTGGGGTGTGAGTGGATGAATAAAGACCACAAGGGCATTTTTCCCCCATTCCATGGACCAGCTCTGTCCAACAGAACCAAAAAGCAAACCACACACTTAAGTGAATGTTTTCTAATCACCCCATTAAAATAATAAAACAGGTTAAATTAATTTTAATGTATTGGATTTAACCTCCTATAGCCAAAATATTACAACACGTAATCATATTATATAACCTCCTATAGCCAAAATGTTATTGCAACATATAATCAATATTAAGTTATTGGTTAAGATACTTGAAATTCTCTTTCTTTCATACACAGCCTTCCGAATCAGGTATTTTACACTTCCAGCATATCTGTGTTTCTCCAGCCACCTTTTAAGCGCTCACTGGCACCATTTGGCTGGGGAGTATTGCATTAAGACACACATTTGTTGTGGATGTGTGAGCCTTGGCGAAAACATGACATAAATTCAGTAGTCTTTGTGAGGAGGTACAGTGCAGCCCTTCAAAGATTCCAGGTCAGTCGAGAAAATAGACACCTGGATGTTAAGAAGTATTTTAAGTGGATATCACTCTGGCTCTAGTCAAGATAACTGGGAATATAATTGATTGACTGCCAAGTGAGATGGCCGATAATTATCCTTAGGAATTCAAGGGAGGGATCCTTCAGCCTCTGCAGTAGAGAAGACTTGAGCACTGGTCTTGAAAGATGGGTAAGTCTTGGGCTGCTGGAAAAGATGGGGAGGGTGCTTTGGTTGAGGGGAAGGAACTGAGTACAGCTTCTTGGTTTTTAGGGTCAGCAGCTGGCAGAGTCCGGAGGCGTTCAGAGTGAAAAGGCTTCCCTTCCTACCTGGCCGTCCGCATCATGATTCACAGTCTATTCCTGATCAACTCCTCTGGGGATATTTTCCTGGAGAAACACTGGAAAAGTGTGGTCAGCCGTTCTGTCTGTGATTACTTTTTTGAGGCACAAGAGAGAGCTACTGAGGCAGAAAATGTGCCTCCCGTCATCCCTACCCCTCACCACTACCTCTTAAGCGTTTACCGCCACAAGATCTTTTTTGTGGCTGTGATCCAGACGGAGGTCCCGCCTCTGTTCGTCATTGAGTTTCTTCACCGAGTGGTCGACACATTTCAGGTTCGTGAACGTGGGAAGGTTCATGTATGTAAACTGTAAGGTGTTTTCTTGGTCCTGTTTCTCTTGTATTCAGCCTCAGCTGAGAAACTTTTTAAAAAATCACAATTGCGATATTGCTCACTACTTCTCCCGTTGGATCAGATTCCCATTTATATTTATTGAATTGGCTGCATCCAAAATGACATATTAAATACTTTTGGCACTGTTGAGTGTGAAAACCATCTTATTATGTTAATAGATCCAGTCCTACTTTTTGCTTACAAATTACAGGAGTTTAGGTTGTTTTTGTATACTGGACTGGATGCTAACTTGTTATTTGCTAAAGTGCTTTGAGTCGTGTCAAAAAGTGATGTGTGTAAAATTTTATAAAAGAAATAGGAAAAGCCAAGTAATACTTCACCGGTCCCTGATAGGGACAGTTAGTGAAGCCGTACCTCGTCTTGTATTTGGGGTGGTTATCCACAGCGTAGGAGGGCCAGCGATGAGCTTTTCATTGCAAACATAAGATTGAGAAATCTCATGTACCCATGAGAATCTAAGTGACACAGTTTACGAGATACAGTTTTCATTTTGAGGGGTTATTTTTTGGAAATAGATGTGAAGATCTCAGGGGACTGGGGTATGGGAGCTGTGAGTTATACTAGAATGTGAACATCATTTATAACACAGGATATTAGACTGCCCAGACTCTGGATTTAGGCAAGGAAATCTTCTTCCTAACAGAATCACTCAGCTGCTAACTCTTGTGGTGGTTTGCATAACCGCAATGATAAATGAGAAGCCAGGGTCCTGTGCTTTAGCTTCTGTCATGTGAGGTCTGGAATTCGTTACATGAATACAGGGATTGTGGAATTGGAAGAGAGAATGAGGACCCAGACACTATGATGAAAATGAAGAAGCAAGTTAGAGTCATGACTGCATCACGTGTGGAGAGCAGCTCTCATTCCCAAGAGAATTAAAATATGTTTTATAAGTTTTTCCCTACAAACACTCTCTGATCATAGTTCTCGTGAGTGATAGTACTCCTTTGCACAGGGAAGCCCAGCGTTACAAGTCCCAGTGGGCACCAGCGACCACCTCAACCCGATCTTGTTAGTGGTGCAGAATGTGGTACTTCATCTGAGTACCAACCCCGCTGGTGAAAGTCCACAGCTGGTCTGTACAGCCGTACAGTGATAGGATAGGAAGGAAAGTCGTTTGATCTGGTTGGAACCACGGAGGAGTCCAGGAAAGCAGACCACAGTGTGGGACTTCAGAGCTCGCCATTTTGAAGTGCTTGTTAGAAGTAAAGGACAGACCCGATCTTAATGTCTAATTTTATGTCATATCCTCTGGCAGCATTTCCTCCCCCCAGGGCTAGATTACGGCAGATGAGTTCAGCAGGAGCTACTGTGCCCTGCCCATTTTTTTCCTTTTTTTTAAAAAAAAATCCTCATTTCTTAGGATATTTTAGGAATACATTACTGACTCCTTGGTAATGGGTATTGGAATCTCTCTGATAATGGATATCTGATGTAATTTAGACCATATCTAGGAGAGTCCATTCAATTTTGGATGGCAGTGAAATAGAAAGATAGTCAGATGATCTGGAAACCATACCATATCATGAACAGTGGCAGGATCTCGGGGGTTTGGCCCTGAGAAGAATAAAACTTGAAGTGGGAGCTTGTAGTTGTCCTCACATAATGGCATGGGTGTTATTTAAACTGTTCTGTAAGGCAGCGCTAGGAGGGAAATTTCAGTTTAGCAAAAGAAAGAACTTTGTAATAATCAGAGCTATAGATGAATACAATCGGCTTTCTCCAAAGGGGTAAATTTCCCTTCATTGGATAAGTTTTCAGAGGTCTTATGAAAGACATAACTGGCATTGCCAGAGGGGTGCATTGAATGACCACAGACAGTTCTTTCTGAATCATTATCATGGGTTCCATTTTACACAGGGCTTCGTAGTTTGCAAAGCCCTTTCACACACATTGCCATGCGTAGTTCTCACATCCTGCGCCTCCGGTGGTGGTATCTTGATACCCTTAGAGAAATCAAGACCCAAGTTAGTTAACATCGCTTACCCTGGCAAGTGACAAGTAAGACTATAATCCAGGACTTCTAGTTTGAAATCTGGTGCTTTTTCTACAGTCCAGATAATTTAGTCTCTGAATTCAGCCTTTTTAATAAAAAGACTAAGAGTTCTTAGAGCCCTAGCATCTTAGGGATGATCAGAAGAGATTGAGGATGTGCTAGTTCATCCCCCTCATTTCATCTTTTCCCCCTCTCAACTCTTATTCAGAACTAAGAAATAGCACAGTAGGCCAGACGCAGTGACTCGTGGCTGCAATCCCAGCACTTGAGGAGGTCGAGGTGGGAGGATCCCTTGAGCATAGATGAGTAAGACCAGCCTGGGCGATGTAGAGACCTCCTCTACATCCCTCCTGAGAGGGAAGGAGTACAACATGGTTACGATTTTCAAGTACAGCTCTGTGTCTTATCTGCTGTTACTTTGCATAACTTACTCATATGTATGTTAAAGATTTGGGTTTGTGTTCGGTATATTTTACCATATTCAGGAAGTTTACCCAAAGAGGTTAATTGACTCCCTCTAGTTTATAGAAGAAGCAAGTGAAGGCATTAGTTCCATAAGCTGGCTGTCTGGGAGGACTGTGAGCGTGCCGCAGCCCTCGTTATGGACAAGGACCCCGGGACCCTGCACACAGCTGGACAGACCAGATCTTTACTGTCTAGGAGCATTTTTGTTACAGCCTGAGTGATAAAGGTGTCTGTCGTCAGGATTATTTTGGAGTGTGTTCAGAGCCAGTGATCAAAGACAACGTGGTCGTGGTTTATGAGGTATTGGAAGAGATGCTGGACAACGGATTTCCCTTGGCTACTGAGTCGAACATCCTGAAAGAGCTGATAAAGCCGCCCACCATCCTCCGCACGGTTGTCAACACCATCACAGGTACGGCGAGGGGGTGGGGGGACGCCCACAGGGAGCTGCTGCCGTCCCCGGGGGGGCTGCGTCTGCTGGTGCGCGCCGTGTTGAGTGTTTGTCTGTGGGGGCCTCAGTGTCCAGTGCCTTAATCTCTGAGTACAACCTGAAATCGTATTTTTGTTACATAGAAAATAGGCTGACTTTAATGACAAAATGAAGTGTTCTCCTTTTTGTTTATTTATTATTATTATTATTATTTTTAGAGACAGTCTTACTTTATCGCCCTCGGTAAGTGCCGTAGCATCACAGCTCACAGCAACCTCCAACTCCTGGGCTTAGGCGATTCTCTTGCCTCAGCCTCCCGAGTAGCTGGGACCACAGGCACCTGCCACAACACCTGCCTATTTTTTTGTTTGCAGTTCGGCTAGGGCTGGATTCGAACCCACCACCCTCAGTATATGGGGCTGGCGCCCTACCCACTGAGTCACAGGCACCGCCCAAGTGTTCTCCTTTAAAAATATTTTTTTCTCATTATGGAAGGAGTGTGACTATTGTAGAAGCTTTGGAAATACAGAGAAGCACGATGAGGGATGTGAACATCACTTTTCACCCCACCACACTGTTAACACGATGCTTTATGTATCTCCCATCTTTTCTAGAGGAATGAATGAAGGATGGATAGATGGAGAGATTTTAAAACAACTCTTACATGTCTTTAGGCTTTCATCAGTGTTTTATGAGCATTATCTTATTATATTCTTCTTAATCATTATTAATGACTTCATGGTTTTCTTCCGTGTGGAATGGACCCTATGATATTTACTTAATCTCTGTTTATGTTTCCGAATTTTTTTGTCCTTTTAAACAGCAAGGGATTGGCGTGGCGCCCGTAGCTCAGTGCCCGCCACATATACCAGGGCTGGTGGGTTTGAACCCGGCCGGGGCCAGCCAAACAGCAATGACAACTACAACCAAAAAATAGCTGGGCATTGTGGTGGGCCTGGTAGTCCCAGCTACTTGGGAGGCTGAGGCAAGAGAATTGCTTAAGCCCAAGAGTTTGATGTTGTGAGCTGTGACGCCACAGCACTCTACCGAGGGTGCCATAATGAGACTCTGTCTCAAAAAATGGAATAGAATAGAATAGAATAAAAAAATAAGGGATTGACATCTTGGGTGACTTTTTTTCAGAACTAGAAATGCCAGTGCTGTGTCAGGGGGTCTGCATTTTAGGGCATTGGGCCAGGTTTCTCTCCAGAAGAGTTACACCAATAGATCCTCTCAGCAGCAACTTCTGTGCACTGGAGCCAACTCTATTATTACTGATTTTCTAGAAACTCTGGCGATTTGGTGGTTTGTAGAAACCTTGTTATTTTGACACACCCATTTTTGATGATTAAGGACATTAAACCTGTTTCCAGGGTTTCTTTCTCTACTGCAGTTTGCCATTCCCTGTCTATTTTTTCATCATTTTTAAGTTGAAATGTTTTTCTTTTTTCACATTGATTTAAAAGAATTTCTTTCATTTAAGTCAGTGTTTTTCAGCCTTTTTTATCTTGTGGCCCACTTGAACCTGCCATTAAACTTCTGTAGCACACTTATGTTGATCCCCCCAAAAAAGATAGAAAAATATATATATACTTTGCTTGAACCTCTTTGAAAATAATTTAATTAATGATCTTTAAAACTTCACAATTGTCACGGCACACTGGTTGAAAATCCCTGATTCACGGTACGTTGGACATAAGCGTGGCAGTTTGTGGAGGTCTTTGTGTGTTCTGGTCTTAAGAACTTCAGCCAAGCGGTACTCAACCTGTGTGAAGTTTTAATAATTTAAAAATATGATCTTGGAGAGCGGGTGCAGTAAAGTCTAAAATCTTTACACTCACCCCTGTAATCCCAGCACTGGGAGGCTAAGGCAGGCGGATCACCTGAGCTCAGGACTTCGAGACCAACCTGAGCTAGAGCAAAACCCTGTCTCTAAAAATAGCAGACATTTTGTCAGGTACCTGTAGTCCCAGCTACTCAGGAGGCTGAGGCAAGAGAATCGCTTTGAGCCCAAGAGTTTGAGGTTGCTGTGAGCTGTGATGCCATGGCACTGTACCGGGGATGACAAGTGAGACTTTGTCTCAAAATAAATAAATGAATATATATATATACATACATATATAATATTAGTGCAGTATTGGAAAAACATAGGAAGTCCAGAAGCAGAGTCTTGCTTTATAGGCACTTGGCCTGGATAGATGAGGTCATCTGTCAAATCAGTGGACCAAGAACCAGTTGTTAAATATAACGTATTGGATAGTTAGCCTTGCTATGGGAAGAAAATTAAGTTCCTCCACTTCATAAAGCACATAAAGTGAGTTCCATCTAGATTAAGGAGTTAAACAGAAACTTTATGATTATTAGAAGGAAACATAGGAGGATTTTGATCTTGGAAAAGGGAACATGATCTTTTCTCGAAAGTGCATTTTCTTCTAGTTCTTTTATGTTTTTATTTTTGGATTTTATATTTTAGTCCATTTGAAACTTGTTAGGGGTAAAGCTCTATGTTTATTTCCCCAGAGTTAACAGTTTTCTTAGCACCATTTATTAAATAATTTAGTCTTTGTCCCTATTTTAAAGGGATAGTTTTTTCGCAGCCAAGCCAGGAAAAAAAAAATGATAGTTGATCTTGTAACGTCACGACTGTCATTATGGGTTCTTGGTCTGTTTTTAGACTTTACTGCCTTCACATAATACTGCTTTGATTATTCTGGCTTGATGGTATTTTTTAGTACATAGAACCTCTTGTGAAGAAAACAAATTTGGTGGGTTTTTCGATATTCTGAGCTCATTTTAAGCCTTTACGGCTTTGTTGGTGCCTGATCATTTATGAATACTGTGAAGTTAGTTAAGGCTCTATTTCATTCAGTTTAATCTAGAAAAGGTATCTAAAGGACCACTTTTGAAAACTTGAAATATTTTTTAAAATGGTGAACATATGCACGTTTAGTGTTTCTTTTTTTTTTTAGATTTTAAAAAATCCAGCAATGGAAGGAGGAGGTAGAATTTATACTATACTTTGCAATATTTTATTATTTCAGTATAAAACGTTTGAATTAAAAATATTTTTTTGGATGCCCATGGAGGGAAATACAAAGAAAAGAAGCTGATCTACAACTCGTATGGACAGGGAGGCATCAACTTCCTATTCTTTTCCTAAATTTCAGAATTGGCATCAGACAGACCGTATTGATGCATACATTTTAATTTTAATACCTATTGTAAAGGTACTTAAGAACCTCCCTCAAACTGGAATGCTGTCTTTACCCCATGAAGATTTTATATCAATATGTAGATTACCAACCCCGCTGAAAGCCAATACATTATTTAAGTTGCAAGCTATTGTGGAATTTGAGATACTAAGTTCAGGTTACTTTCAAAACCAAAATATGGTGTCTGTTTCTCAGGTGACTTTTTAAAACCTTGATTCTGCTGGAGGAGGCAGATGAGATGGCGACAGGAGTCTTTAAAATAGATGAGGTTATTCCATTCCTGTACGGAGGTTGTGGAAACTCATCTCCTGTTTGAAAAAAGACTCTTCAGTTGAGTCCATGACTAGTGGGAACACAGAAACTTACAGAGAAATGTTCTCTGGTTATTATGATAAAATTGTCATTAACAATCATATTGTCCCAGGAAGCACCAACGTGGGTGACCAGCTTCCCACTGGACAGCTGTCTGTGGTGCCTTGGCGACGGACTGGGGTGAAATACACCAACAATGAGGCCTATTTTGATGTGATCGAAGAGATCGATGCCATTATTGATAAGTCGGGTAGGTGCTTTTAATTTGTTCTCAAAATTATGAAAAATAAAGGCCCCTTTCACATAATGCTTGCTGGAATCAGAATTATCCTCCACTCAAGAGCATTCATGTTAGTGCCGACTTGGTGTCGGGAACTTTAGCAAGTCCTGGGGAGGGACGTCGATATGATGATGGAGACCAGAGTTTGCCTCACAGTTTTTTAGATATTACCCTCTTGAATAAAAAAGAGAAGTAACAAACTAATCTCATTGATTAGATTTCATTTTTTTTTGAGGACAGAGTCTCACTTTGTCACCCTGGGTAGAGTGCTGTGGCATTATAACTCACAGCAACCTCAAACTCTTGGGCTCAAGAGATCCTATTTCCTCAGCCTCCTAAGTAGTGGGGACTACAGGTGCCTGCCACAATGCCCAGCTTTTTTTTTTTTTTTTAAAGACGGGACTTTCACTCAGGCTGGACTCAAACTCATGGGCTCAAGCAGTCCACCTGCCTCGGCCTCCTGTAGTGCTAGGATTACAGGTGTGAGCCACCACGCCCAGCCATTTTAGAGTATTTGACTCCCAATTCTGATGACAGAACTAGAGTTGTAATTACTAAATTTAAGAGAGCCTTTTTTTCTATCCTGAATTAGGTATACATGACTAGAAGTCCTAGAGCTTAGGAACTTGTAGAAACCCAGCATGGGGGCAGCACACACCTGTAGTCCCAGCTACTCAGGAGGCTGAAGCAGGAGGATCACTGGAGCCCAGAGTTGAAGGTTACAGTGAGGTACGATTGCACTGTGCCCCCAGCCTGGGCACATCGCAAATCCCATCTCTAATATGGACTTACTCATTCAGCAAATGTTTACCGAAAACTCAAGTTATAGCACCGTGCTGGATATTGGGCATCTGATGATGAATGAGATACAGTCTGAGCCCCAGAAAGCTCAAGGTCTAGTGAGGGGAAGAGAAAGGTCCAGAGGTGGACGCCGAGAGCTACCCGCCCTGTCCTGAGTGGAGAGTACAGAAGGGAGAGTATATCTGCTTCATCACTAGGGCGGATGGAAATATGACTGCATGGCTTTGGGAGCAAATATGGACAAACACTCTAAAATGAGTAAAATGTTGTCAGGAAATAAAGTAGGTAAGTGTAACAGGATTGAGAGGCATAAGAGATAAGCAAGTGGTGAGGCTTTAAAACTAAGCAGGTGGGGGAGCTTTCCATGCCACCCCAGACTGGAAATAACCCAAGCGTCCAAGTGTCCACAGCAGTAGGAAGGCAGAATAAATTTGGATGTGGTTGTACAGCAGGATCCTCCACAGTCAGGAGCAAGTGGACTACGGGTGTCCCCAGCAAGGTGAAGGAATCTTGCAACCTTGAGCCATAAAGTCAGATTCCTGAGATTACAAGCAACGTTATGTGCCCATGAAGGTTGAAAACAGGTGCGGTTTAATCCAAGGTGGTCCAAGTCAGAATTTGGGGGATGCAGATGAGTTGAGATGGACAAGAGGGAGCGAACTGGGGTGCTGACAAGGCCCCACGAGTGCTGCGGGTGGTGCTTGCATAGACGTGTGCGTGTTTAACAGTTCACCTCGCTGTACAGTGAAGAGGCTTGTATTTTACCGTTTAACCTCAGTGGACAAGTTAAAAAGGAAAGAAAGAAAATTGATAGATTATGAAGGGTCTTGCGTCCCATTTTAACGGGGCCATCAGGAGGGACCAAAGCGTTCTAAGTTGGGGAGTAACTGATTAAGTCTGTAGTCGGGGCAGCGCTGCCCAACCTTTTTGGCACCAGGGGCTGGTTTCATGGGAGACAGTTCTTCCACAGAGTGGGGCAGAGGGATGGTTTCAGGATGATTCAGACATGTTACCTTTACTTTACTGTGCACTGTCTTCTATTATTATTACATTGTAACATATAATGAAATAGTTATAAAACTCACATAATGCACCTGCAGCTCACTTGTCGCTTCCTGGCTAATTGGGTGTTGATGAGTCTGCAAGCAGCGTCTTTGTCCTGGTCTCTGTGCAGGCAGACCTCTCCGCCCTTGATTATCTGTATCTGAGCCTCTCTCCACCTCAGGTCCCCAGGGTTAGATCCCCATAAGGAGGACAGCCTAGACCCAGCGCGTGCAGTTCACAGCGGGATTGGTGCTCCTGTGAGAATCTAATGTAGCTGCTGATCTGACAGGAGGCGGAGCTCAGGGGGTGAGAGTCGTCCCAGTGGACAGTCCCTCAGGCAGGAGTTGGGCTGAACAAGGGAGCAGGAAATTATCTGCCATCCAACACCAAAGGCTGGAGCTAGTTGAAATGACTCGGGGGCGCGTGCAGGTGAGAAGTTCAGGACTGTGGAGAAGCGTTTAGGGATGTGCAGAGAAGGGGAAACTGCAGACGGCCCTGAGGAGGACGCACTGGGCAGGAGGAAGTGGGAACGGGCTCAGTAATGCTCTGCTCATACGCTGCAGAGGGGTCGTGCTGGACAGAGATCAGGAGTGTCCCTCTGATGTAGCAGCAGAGCTCGTGGGTGCCCTTAGGGAGAGCAGTGCTGATAGGAAGTTTTCCGAACGTCTAAGAGGTGATGCCCTGTTCAATTCTGATAGTAGACTGGAAACTCCTGCAGGCTGATAACTGATCACTCGCCTTTCAGTCCCATGGCTTCCTCCTAGTGTTTCGTACTTGATATGCAGGTGATAAATGTCTGGAAGGGCAGGGACATGGGTGTATAAACAAATTGGACGGTGGTGCACGGAAGGAGGGGCGGGAGGGAGGGCCAGCGGGAGCAGTGAGGTGGGGGCAGAGGACCCGTCGGTGACCTCTGCCGTCCCCTTGCCTCTTGTCCTGCCTCAGGCTCCACAGTCACCGCCGAGATCCAGGGTGTCATCGATGCCTGTGTCAAGCTGACCGGGATGCCAGACCTCACGCTTTCCTTCATGGTAAATCCTGGGCCAGAGATGGAGTTCTGGGGGTGAGACGGGGGTGAGAGTGGAACAGAACAAGGAGGAACAACGGGGACAGCTACCAAGCTTGTGTCGGGCTTAAACTTCCTAGACGTAGCTGTAGAATTCCTCTGTGTGTGCTTTTTAGTAAAAACAGCATCTAAATCACGTTCATGAAAGGATACGGTGTTAACCCCTGCTTCTTGCTCTTCCATGCCGGTCGCTGCAGAACCCCAGGCTGCTGGACGATGTCAGCTTCCACCCGTGTGTCCGCTTCAAGCGCTGGGAGTCCGAGCGTATCCTGTCCTTCATCCCCCCCGACGGCAACTTCCGCCTGCTGTCCTACCACGTCAGCGCGCAGAAGTAAGTGGAATCCCTGTCTGCGTGGAGACCGTATCTGTAGTGATTCGGAACTCAGGCTCTAGAGTTACCTGGTACAAGTTCCAGCTTCTACCGTTACTAACTGGGCCACTTTGGCTCAGGGGCTTGACCTCTCTGGTGCTGTTTTTCCATCCGAGAGTTGAAAATCATAAAAGTACCTTGTTACAAGGGTTGCCTGAGAGAATCTAATTAGCGCTGAACATAAATAAGTGCTCATTAATTTGCTGTCGTTTTTGTTATAGGTGCCGTGTCTAAACAAGAACATTCTCTTCTCAAATTCAAATCTGAGCATACCTGTATTAATACCCTGACCCAAAAGAAGCATTATGTTATGCTTTGAAAAAGCATAAAATGCCATGATTTTTTGGTCTTGAACATTCTCATTCATTTCGGGGCAAAGGCCTTAGAAACAGTATTGTGTAGCAGAGCTGTGTAGACAGGGGAGAGCCAGGAGACCTCAGAGTCACCAGCAGCCCCCTGTGTGATTTGGGATAAATCATTTAGGAAAATGTCTGAGTCAAAATATCCGCGGTTAAAGCATAAAGCATCTGGAATCCGACTTCCTGGACTGGAACCGCATCCTCAGTACCTCCCTGACTTGTCCTCATCCTTTAGAAAGAGGATAATGTGTCTGCAGAGATTAGGATCCACTTCGCACTTCTGAGGTGGCACCTGCTGTCCTGCTGCTTCCTTCTACGCGGGTTGAATGAGAGAAGGGTTAAACCGCTAGAAGGCGATCGATCGATCGATCGGCTTGGTGACTGGCACAGGGGAGTGCTCCGTAGATGGAGGGGACAGTCACTGCTCGGGATTCCTCTGTGACTTCTTGGAGTCGTTTTCCTCTTCCGTCACCTCACGGCTGCCTCCCCCGCCTCCGAGGGTTTTTGCGAGGACCAGATGAGGTCAGAGGAAATCACGCCCGAGAAGTTAGGAAAGGCCCCTGAGGTGCAGACGGTGACTTGTCACATGTCACACGTGCGGTGGCTCTTGGTTCCAGCTTGCTGTGCCTTTCTAGACTTGTATGTTCTTTGATTCTGTTTATGTCACTCAGAGTCAGTAGAAGGGTCAGTTTATGTAACCGGCAGTATCTTGGCGGATCGCTAAGGAAAAATTAGATTGCTGAGGGGGTTTGTCTGTTCTTGTTAAGATGAAGAGTAAGGACAGAGGTAAAGCAGAAGCTGCCAGCGGGGCAGAAACAGCACCACGTGAAAGGAGGCCATGTTGCCATTTTCCCCGGGCGTTAATGAAATGGGCTTTTCCTCTCTCTCTCTTCCAGTCTGGTTGCAATTCCCGTGTATGTCAAACACAGCATCAGTTTCCGGGACAGCAGTTCCCTGGGACGCTTTGAGATTACCGTGGGCCCCAAGCAGACCATGGGGAAGGCCATCGAGGGCGTGACAGTCGCCAGCCAGATGCCCAGAGGCGTCCTGAACATGAGCCTCACCCCGTCTCAGGGGACACACACATTTGATCCAGTCACAAAGGTGAGGGGCGGGCAGGACGTGGTGAGTGGCCAGTGAGCCACTGGTGTTACAGGGAAGCAACTCCGCAGGGCGCTCGCCGTGGGGGGCTGACCAGAGGGACTTAGTTTTCTCCTTTGAGGTAACTTAGGGTGACAAGGTGCCTTCTCTACTGAGAAACACCCGTTATGGGATGGCAGCTTATCATCTTGTGAACAGATACCTGGGGTGAGAGCTCAACCACTTGAAATGAATAAAAATTCACGGTAACGGATTTTCTATTCGAATGACCACTTCTCCGTCTTATGTTCTTTGAAGATGCTGTCTTGGGATGTAGGAAAAATAAATCCCCAAAAGCTACCAAGTTTGAAGGGGACCATGAGTCTTCAGGCTGGAGCTTCCAAACCTGATGAAAACCCCACGATTAATCTGCAGTTTAAGATCCAGCAGCTGGCCATTTCCGGTGAGTGACCAGAGCTCACGTGGCTTTGAGGGGACTAGAAGTGGCTTTGCCCTGTCAGGCACAGAGGTCAGAAAGGCTCCCTGTTCACAAGCAGGTTTCACTGCCTGATCGTAATCCTCTGTAAAACCTTTTCCACACGTTTATGGGGAGACTTTATAGTCCCTACTTTGAAATTGGCGCAAGTGACCTGAATAAAAGTGTCAGGACAAAAATGAGAAGGGGAACAATATCAGTAGAAAGAAGTGAGCACGGCCCAGGGTGGGGTGGTCTCGGGATGGTTCAGCTGGGGCTGCCGAGGGTTTCCGTGCGAGAATGTACATCCTCAGGTGTAACCCAAAAGAACAGTTCCTATGCCTTTCTCCCAGTGCCAGACGACTTCTGCGTCTGCCTCTCTTGTCACTGTGGAACCATGGGGCCCGTCCAGCTCTGCTCCCTGTCATCTGCCCACCCCACGGTGGCAGGACACTGCCGCGGAGCTGGTGCTCCTGGGCCAGGCACCCTGTCAAGCTCTTCTCATGTGTTTTCTTTCTTTCTTTCTTTCTTTTTAATTAAATCATAGCTGTGTTCATGCGTTTTCTTATTCGACCCTTAGAACAGCCCTGTTAGGTAGAAAGAGGGTTTTAGCTTTCTATGAAGTTCCCATTTGTCTTTACTTATCCAATTTAAGTTATAATTCATTTCATTTGTAAGCTCTTCATCTTAACCACTTAGTAAACTACAAAGCTCTATACAATATAAAAGACGTGTGCTTCATTCGGTGAGAAAACGTAAGAACATTCATTGATTAATTCATTACTTTTCATTTATTTAGAATTTATTATTTGTGTATCTTGTTAATAATTCACTAATTTAGTCCAATTAACTCGAGAGGACCACGCCGTGCTCCTGTTTCTCCTTATCTTTGTTTTAAGTCTGCACGTCCCTCTCTGCACATCCACGTCAGGGGCAAGTCTTCTCATAGGAAGGCTTTTTGGGTGGAGCCATTTTTTTGCTGTGTTTGTCCCGAGAATGGAGAATCTGCCAGCTCTGAATAAATGCTCCCGTGTCACCGTGATCTCTGTGATTGGAATGAATGGGAACAGTTCTGCTGCCTGCTTCTTTTAAATAATGCATCTCCTGGCTTGGCGCCTATAGCTCAACCGGCTAAGGCGCCAGCCACATACACCTAAGGTGGTGGGTTTGAATCCCCAGCCCAGACCTGCCAAACAACAATGACGGCTGCAGCCAAAAAATAGCCGGGCGTTGTGGCGGGTGCCTGTGGTCCCAGCTACTTGGGAGGCGAAGGCAGGAGACTCGCTTGAGCCCAGGAGTTGGAGGTTGCTGTGAGCTGTAATGCCAGGGCACTCTACCCAGGGGGACAGCTTGAGGCTCTGTCTCAAAAAAAAAAAAAAAAATAAAATAATGCATCTCCTTTTTCTTCCCTCCCCTCCAGGCCTCAAAGTGAATCGTCTGGATATGTATGGAGAAAAGTACAAGCCTTTCAAGGGTATAAAATACATGACCAAAGCTGGGAGATTCCAAGTGCGAACTTGAAAGGAGAGTTCTTCAGAGGGACAGTCATGAACGCTTCCTTACTTGATTAAGAGTAAAAAATATCAGCCTGTCCCCTAGGTCAGTCCCTTCCTGGACCTGCCCGCTCCCTTTTTTCCTCAGCGTTTGGTGCCACGGAACTGATCAGGGGAGGAAGGGGTCACCAGTGAGAACTGGACGGAACCAAAACCCGGTCAGCACAGCTCAGTTCTCAAGGAAGAGCGTGGGTGGAGGGCGGCAGTGCTTGGTACCAGATTTAACTATTTTTAACACAGTTACCATAGAAAAACACAAGATTTGTTGCTTGTGGGCTTTAATTATCTAAAGCCACTAAAAGACTTAATTGTTGATTTTTTTTTTCCTAAGGTAGAAAGATTAGAAGGCAGAAAGATAGGGAGAAAAAAATGAGCGTTAGAAAAAGGCTGTCTGAAGATCTGATCTGCGAGGGATGAGGGGGAGATTTAGAGGAGTTGGGAAGAGATGCTGACAGGGGACCGGCGAGAAAAGCCATTAGACGCTACACCAGGGAGAGTCTGAACAATGAATGGAGTTGGTTTCTTTCAGATCCCTCTGCTCTTCTATAAAAAGCATTTACACTTGTAGAAATGAGTCGGAGACTCAAATTCACGTCCACTATTGACGTGGAAACCACAGCTGAGTCAGGTTTTCCCTGAAGACTGCGACGGTATCTGCCCAGTTTCCAGATAACTGACTGTTGCTGCCCTTAGCACTGGGTCTCTCGTCTTCAGTGAAAGGTGACCTGCCTTCTTCCCATGCTGGTGGCCTAAAATGCCTCTTTCCCTCACCCAAAACAAAAAACAGTTCTACTCACTTTAGGGAATTCACCGGCCTTTTTCCTATACCTGACTCTTCCTGAAAAGTAGGAGAGTTTGAGAAAAGCCAATCCCATAACCCCCAGTGCAGCCGGATTTTGTGTGTCTTAGTTGTAGAGTCGAGGTGGCTCACTTGCTTCCGGGGAAGGTGGGTCTCAGCTCTCAGTGCTGGGTCCTCAACCAGCCTGATGGAAACTCTTATCAGTTGCCCTAAGTGAATAGAAGGCTTACCTTTGAGGCTGTGGTAGGTGCTCGGAGCTGCTTGGTAGTGTTAATTCCTTAGTCTTTCATACTCTATCATGTATTTATTTGTTTTTTGAGACAGAGTCTTGCTCTGTCGCCTGGACTGGAGTGCAGTGGCGTCATCATAGCTCACAGCAACCTCAGAGTCTTGGGCTCAAGCAATCCTCTTGCCTCGGCCTCCCAAGTAGCTGGGACCATAGCCATGCAGCACCACAGCTGGCTGATTTTTCTATTTTGGGTAAAAACAGGGTCTCGGGATGTGGCGGAGGATGGTCTTCGACTCTTGGCCTCAGGCGATCCTCTGGCCTTGGCCTCTCAAAGTGCTAGGACTACAAGTATGATGCCTGGCCCTGTGTGTTTATTAACAGTAGATATCTACCAGCCCCTTTTTAAGACAAAAGAAATCCTTTCTATCTTTGAATAAAATTAATGTCGTACGAAGGTGGCTATGTTGGTCATGGGTGTAAATAAGCCGATTTAAGACACAAGGCAACTGGAGGGATACCTCAGGCTTTCCCGGGGGCAACTTCAATTCTAGTTCAGTGTGTTATTACTATTTAAATATTATATAAAAGAGTTTTTTAATTGTAGCTTAGGGGATGACATTGTGTTCTGCTTCATGCATGGAGAAAAAGGAAGACCTGTACTATCCAAAGCTCACAAGTTTTCTCTAGAGCCCTGTTTACAAAAAATGTGTGTGAATGTTTTGCTCCTTTTCTCTGCCTACTTTGTGGACTAGTCTCTGTTGCAGAGTAACGTTGCTTTGTGATTTCTCTGTGGGACAGGCTGCTGTGTACACCCAGATGCGCTTGCCACCCCTCACCCAGAACTAGTCCTGGGCTGCCGTGGTCAGGAAGCGTCTCTGCTGTGCCTTCCCTTGAACTTGGAATCACTTCTCCCAAAGTTTCCCAGGTCACAGGGAACAACTGATCTTGATTTCTGAATATTTTGGAGTTTATAAGTATAGCTGTTTTATTTCTTCTGGGGAAGCTCATCCTATTTCAGGGGAAGTTCCTGAGAATAATTAAGATGTTTATAGAGTCGGGGACCTGCAGATGTAAGCGTATGAGGAGCCTACCCGTCACGTTGGATGTACAGCAGACCTTGCTGCCACCACCCTGCAGCAGGGGGGGTCAGCCTCAGCAGGGCGGGGGTCTCCAGCAGGCTGCTCAGTTCCGTGTGTGTTGAACATCTGCAGAAGTGGCCTCTCTGTCTACACTGTAATAAAGTGAGTTTTACCTGCCCTCTGTGTCCTGAGTGCTGTTTCTATCGCTGACCTAATGCAGGGCCATGAGTGCCTCACAGGAGGTCGGGGAGGAGCTGGCCTCAGGAGGGTCGATCTTAATGCCTTGATCCCCTTCAGCCAGCGTAGAGTTTGGGTCTGTAGTCACTCGGGAAGAGGGGTGTTGCTATGAACATCATTTTTAAGGTTGTAAGAACTAAGGTCCAGTTCCTTTAAATTACTTTTCCCTGGGGTGTAAAAGACAAAACCATTAAAGTTGCGGGTGTCTGTTCTAGTACTGTCCCCATTGTCTTCACCTGCTTCTCAGTTGATTAGGGATGAAATGAGGCTTTAAGGTACTAGACATCTTTACTGTAATGGAGGTTTCTTGGAAAATAAGGCATTGGGAGTCAGGCCAGGGAGACCCCATCATTCCAGTGTCTGCAGTAGACGCTCACGAAGGCTTCTGTTTGTCATCGGCATTTCCTGTAGGTGCTTCATCCTGCCTTAGCCAGCGTGCCCTGCGTGGCCTGTGCGTGCAGAGTGCCCTGCCGTGGCCCTGGTGTGGTTCGCTGCGTGTCTGCAAGGTTGCTGTGTATCTGTCCTTTCCTCTGTGGCCAGTAGGTGGCGACCCTGTGCCATCTATCAGTTTCTCTCTTTTTTTTTTTTTTTTTTTGGAGACAGCCTCACTGTCACTCTGGGTAGAATGCAGTGGCGTCATAGCTCATGACAACCTCAAACTCCTGGGTTCAAGAGATCCTCCTGCCTCAGACTCCTGAGTAACTGGGACTATAGGTGCCACCAAAACACCCAACTAATTTTTCTATTTTTAACTTAACTTCTAGCTCCTAAGGACTGGGGATTGTGTGTGGGGGTCTTTGGCTTTTGAAGTTAAAGGGAAAATAAAAAGTGTAATTAATAAAGTCACACACTCTGGGAAGCAGCAGCCCCACCCGGAGCTCAGGGTCCTCACCCATTAAGATGAACTGCAAAGTGACTTGGGAATCTCTGCTGTTCTGCGGGGCTGTTGGCATCTGTTTTATTAAACAGCTGGGGACGATGAGGAAATCACATTCACCCCCGCCATCCTCCACGAGCTCCAGGCGTGTTAGCCTGGATTTCCTGACCCGTCCCACCGTCCAGGGGAGGGACCTGCTGCTCCTCAGCAGGGTTTCACGATAAATCCAGCGAACTCTACCCTCGCCCTCAGGGGCCTCTTCTGAGAGTCATGGTTTCCAGGACTCCACCAAGGACTGGTGGGTCCTCCACTGGAGGACACTTCACTAGCCTGCCTTCTGCCTGGGGCGGGAGCCTGAGCACTGTGGTTATCACTGGTCAATGATGTCTTCCTGAAATGGCTGAGATACACAGCTGTGCGCAATAAGATACACAGCTGTGCTTGTAAGCAAACAGCCTGAAGTCAAGAAATCTGTGGTTTAAATCTACATGACTTGTATTTATTTCATTGATATGGGGACGTGAGCATTTTAGGGACATCTCCTTCTCCCCAGGTCAAGCTCTTGGGCTTTAGAGTATCTATGGGTGAGTTTAAACTATTTTTCTTGCAAGAACCTCTCAATTGAGGAGTTCTGACAACCCTTCAAGAAACAGAGACAACTTGACCGTGTTCCCCTCGCAAAGTGTCAGCACACGCCCCGCAGTGGCATTGCGGCGTCCTCAGGTTATTCTTGGAACTAGGGCATCGGTGATGATAGAGCTGGCAGGCAGCAGGCAGGAATAGGGGCTGCATCTCACAAGTAGAAAGAAAGGAGCTCAGAGAAGCGGGGAGCAACGTTAGGTAACACACTCATGCAGACCGGTCTGGGGCTTAATCTGACAAGCAGCAAAGTGAGACAGCGAGGGAGACGCACGGCCCAGTACTCAGCACCAGCGTCTAGTGAGAGCCGAAGTTTGGGACGTGGCTGTCAGCAAGGTCAAGCTAGCTCTTCCTTGCTGTCTGGGGAGCCTCCCCACATGTCTGCTCCCTTCCAGTCCCACTCAGGTAGTTTTTCTAAGGCGTTCCTGAGCAAGAATTTGAGGGGCTCCTGTTGCCTACAGAACCCCATCCAAACTCAGCGTGACTCTCAAAGCCTAGTGGCCTGAGTCCGGCGCACCCCTCTCCGCCAGGCTCACTCTGCTCACACTCCCTTGGCCTCTGGGTACTGGTGTGCAGAGACCTAGCTCTTTGTCTCCGGATCGCCTTCCCTGCATCCGTCCATGGTGCAAATCTCAGCCCGTTTGTGAAAGTGCTCCCTGATCCAACGTTTTCCTCAAGATCCCCGCCCTCCTGACCCCTGACTTCCACTGAGAATCCCTGCCACTGTGTGGCCATCTCCATCCACCTTATTTATCGTCCTGCCAAACCAAGCCTTGCTCCCCGCGCCACCTTTTTGCTGCCCATGCCGTGTATGAATTATTGCACGTACCTAAGTGAATGAAATACTTCAGATAATTTTAAAAAGTGAACATAGGGCAGCACCTGTGGCTCAAAGGAGTAAGGTGCCGGCTCCATATACCGGAGGTGGTGGGTTCAAACCCGGCCCCAGCCAAAAATTGTAAAAAAAAGTGAACATACATAAACAAACGCAGTGGGATGCTGCATATGTCACAAAACCATTCCACTCTGATTTTGTGAAAAATATATCTGAATTTATTATTTAAGTACAGTATAATACAGGGTTAGAGCAACAGAAAGTAAAAACTACAACAGATTGATATAAATATGCTAAAGCCTAGTTGTAGTTATTTTATTATAAAATTCATAAAGAAGATTTACACTGTATACAGAAGGAACAGCTTCCAGGAGCCGTGGATGGAGAAGCCCAGGTTTGAGGGGTGCTCCAAGGGACAGAACGCGCTGGGCAGCCCGGCCCCTCTGTAGCCCCGTAAGCTCCTGCAACCTCAGATGTACATCCTATTTCTAACACGTGTCTTTCCTGAAGAATCTAGGGTTCTGGGTTTGTTTTATTTTTTAACTATGAAAACATGCTGTTCTTTTGGGGGGCCCATTTCCAAAGTGGCTCACAGTGACAGAGGAGGAGATCGGCTTTGGGCTGAGAACCAGGTGGCTCACCAGTTGTCTCTCTAGTTGGTCTTGCCGGGGGGCTCACCAGGCTTCTATCTGTCTTCCCGTCTGACAGAATATATTCTGAAATCAGACCTTAACCCCTGAGAACTTCCAAAACGGGAAGGGTCTGTGGACACACACACTCTTCCCTCTGTCTGCAGGTTCTCTCCTGTTCTGTGGGGGGGTCCGTGGGAAGCGGCGTCCCTCCCGCGCAGGCCTTCTGAGGGGAAGAAGGAGGGTCTCACGGGCTTCAGGGGCTCTTGGTCATGGTCGCATATTGTCTCGAATCCAGTCTAGGTAGTTGGTGACCTTGGTGTATACCCCTGGGACATCCTTCTGCCCACAGCCGAGGCCCCAACTGATTATGCCCACCAAGGTCATGCGGTTGTCCTTCAAACACACCAGGGGGCCTCCTGAGTCACCCTGCAAAGGAGGGAACAGCTTAGCTGTTTGCAAAAAAGGCAGACTGTCGGGCGAGGTGGGGGGGTGTTAGGTTTAGAATTTCTAGGGTGAACACTGTAATCTTCAAAGTACAGCAGGTCCTTGATAAATATTTCATTTAATGTCATTCTGCTACAATTCCGATGAGAAAAAAAATTGATTCCTGCAGGGGCCGCTGTCGGCAGTTTGCATGTCCCCCCCCATGTTTGCGTGAGTCTCCCCCCCTCATCACAAAGCTGTGCCTGTTACTCACAAGTGTGTGTCGTCTGGCCTGTGTGCACATGGGGGTGTGTTAGCCTCTGCCAGTGAACGGTGGCCTGTCCAGCCTGGTGCCCACCAGTGCCCTGAGCTGCTAGGACAGGCCCCAGCCACCTGAGACCTAGAACTGGAATAACTGGGTAAATGAGTATCTTACTTGTTTTTATTAAATGTATGGATAGGTTTTATTTTAACATTTATTATTAAGTTTGGGAGGGTCTTTAGAAGTTCGGTGATGTTTTGTGACCAGAACCACACTGTGGGAATCTGACTCTCTTCTGTTACTCCAGGGCAAAGCCGGTGTCCTCACGCTTGTTTCTCCTACAATTGCAGTTTGCAAGAACTTCTTTTCCCCAGATAGAATGTTCAGTGCAGACTTACTGTTTTTAGTTCAGAAGGTGAAAATTTTATCTCAATTATCTTGATCCTCTAGAGGATTAGGCTGTTTCTACTCTAGTAAAGTAGAACTGAGATAATTGCCAGGACATTTCAGACAATCCCCCTCTGGCTCTGCCTTTTACCAACCGGGTGGCCGTAGGCAAACTGTGCTTCCCTTTCCTTATCTGTAGAATAGACGTGAGGCCATCTACCTACCTCCTAGGGTTGTAAAAGGGACTAATTGGAAGAGTGCATGAAACCTGCCAAAAATAACACGTGAGACGTGGTGATTGTTAGGTGTTGTCGCATCAAAATGATTTTTTGTTTTTAATCTTAAGCATGCAGATAGATTCTGTTTCACTTTGATAACGACCTTTTCTGTTTTTGTTTTTGTTTGTTTAAGACAGGGTCTCAGTCCCTCACCCTGGGTAGAATGGCATGTGTCACAGCTCACAGCAGCCTCAAACTCCTGGGCTTAAATGATCCTCCCCCCTCAGCCTCCTGAGTAGCTGGGACTACAGGCACCCACCACAACGCCTGACTAGTTTTTCTATTTTTCAGTAGAGATGGGGTCTCGCTCTTGCTCAGGCTGGTCTTGCACTCCTGAGCTCAAGCGATCCTCCCACCTCAGCCTCCCCGAGTGCTGGGATCACAGATGATAGGACCTTGTTTTGACTGGTCACTAGGTGGTAGAGTTGAGGTTTCTGAAAAGAAACCAAATACCGTCAAGGAACCAAAGGGGAAAAGCCACTGATGTGATGACTTTGTGAAAACCCAAACCATATAGGCTTCAATGCAAGAGGCTGCAGCAGATCCTGGGCGCCTGCAGCAGATCCTGGGCGCCTGCAGCTCCCACCCCTAAGGGAGAGGCTGGGAGGAGCAGGAATGGCCACACGGAGGCCTCAAGGCCAGCAGGTTGTTCTGTCCCCAGCCCCTTATCTTGCTAATCACAAACTGTATGTATGGACTCTGATAAGAATGCCAACACAGGGAACCAAAAATAGATCCCTTCCTAGGGTCTAGGGTCGCTTCTAACACTCACTTTTCACAAACCACCCCTGTCCTACGGCCCCTCCTCCCTTCTCCTTCTACATAGCGGACTCCACCTCTCTAGCACCCACAAAAGCTGATAATTTCTGAACTGTGTTGCCGTCACTTCAATGACCGCTAAAGGAAATCCTGCACCAGGTGGAGTTTCCTGTTCAGACACAGGGGAAATTTCCTGCAGTTTAGGTAACTTTGATCTTTCTCCAGCTCTCTGAAGCCCTGATCTGGGTTCCCCAGGGCCTTGCTGAGATGAATTCACTCCAATTTGGCTGTAACGTTTGCTATTTGGTTCAGAACCTGTCGGCCAAGGGGCATTCTTATCCCGGGACGTGCCCAGAGCCGATTGTGTTTACCTGGCAGGCATCGTGCAGGTTGGGTTGGTTCCCTCCGGTCCGGGTGTCTCCGGCACACAGCATGTTGCTGGTGACAGTTCTGTTAAACAAATGCTGTGACGTGCAGCGGCTGGCTGGGTACAGCCTGACGTGAGCCTCTTTGAGCTGCTCCGAGTAGAAAGGAGAAGCTAAGAGCGAGAGGAGAAGCTGTCTGTAAATCCTTCTCCCACAAGAGCTGATCTTTATCAAGATCTTACACATATCATTAGGTTAAATCCTTCCTCGTTGCCACTGTCTTATCATTTTACCTATAAAACCAGCCGTTCTATGCGATTTGACCCAGGGCTTCTCAGTGGTGGCACTATTGGTATTTGGGACCAGGTAGTTCTTTACGGTGGGAGATTGTGAGTATTTAGCAGCAATGTTTAGTATTCAGCCTCCACTCTGAATCATAACAACCAAAATATCTCTAGACATCGAGGGAGAGGACATCAGCCCAGTTAACAACCGCTCGTTCAATCTAATATCATCTCATTTAATCCTCATAATCCAATTAGAGTCTGTCTCTACCAAGGAGGACACCAAGGCTTGGTGCAGCTCCACCTCAGGGCCCACAGCTCAGCAGCCGGCTCTGAAGTCTGGTCTACACCACTCCAGGCCCCAGGACCCACCCCCTCAGCCTCTGCACTCCACTTTTTACACTGAACCTTCTTGAGTCCTTAAGCTCTTTGGAGCACTTGGACTGCTCAGTACAAGTCCGAGTGCAAGGTCAGGAGGCTCGCCTGAGTGCCTGGACTGGGCTAGAACCCAGCTCTTGTGACCTCCATTTCCTCTGACTGGCCGACCTGCCATCTTGCAGACAGACAGGCTGGGGCTGGGGCTCCCCCACACTCACGCTCCCTATGCTTCCCCCACACTCA
The DNA here is from genome assembly GCF_000181295.1 of Otolemur garnettii. Classification (NCBI taxonomy): domain Eukaryota; kingdom Metazoa; phylum Chordata; class Mammalia; order Primates; family Galagidae; genus Otolemur; species Otolemur garnettii. The sequence goes on along the minus strand of NW_003852592.1, from coordinate 405,721 downwards.
CGCTCCCGGGGCTTCCCCCACACTCACACTGCTCGTGCTTGCCATAGCCAGACAGTTCACACTCCGTCCAGTCGGGCAGCGTCAGGCTGGGTGGGGGGAGACACACGGTGCGGACAGCGACACTCTCCTGGGCACAGCGTGACAGTGAGTCTGACTTCAGCTGCAGCAGAGCTGAGAAGGAGGGAGGCAGAGGACGGGCCAGTGTGAAGAGGGCATCTAGGGTATGAGGACCACCCAGGCAGGGCCTGTCCCATGGGTGTGACCCCCCGTGTGAGTGCCCGTGCCTGCATGTTACGGGTTTGGAGTGTGAACTGAAGCGCAGAATGATGACCCCTTACCGATGTCGTTGTTGTACGTGTCATCATCAAATTCCTTGTGGACAATGTATTTTTCTACTTCGAATTCCTGCTCCTCCTTTCCGGGGATCAAGCGGTAGGTTCTGCCCAGTATCACCTTCAGGTGATGGAGAGGGACCCTGATGGAGAAACGGCATTTTGCTGTGAGATCTCCTCCCCAGGCTGGCTCGAGGCCTCAGAGAGGAGAAAACCTGCTGGACTTGCCAGGCCCTACCTCTCCTGGAAGCAGTGGGCAGCGGACAGGACCCAGCAGGAGTGGATCAGGATTCCCCCACACAGAAACCTCTCTCCTGGGGACCGCCTGTTCTTGGCAAAGATGGCAGCCTGCCACGGATGGGAGGTGATGTCTGTTAAGAATCCTCCTTTAATAAGGAACTGAGGCTGCTTGTACTGTCTCAGGCCGCAGGTGGCTGGGGGAAGAGAAGACAGAAGAAGCCGGTAAGTCCTGCAGTCCCGGGCTGAGGCCCTTGAGCACGCATCCTGGCTTCTTCCCTCAGGAAGACCCCTGAGTTTCTACGGCTTGCTGCACTTGTGTGGGTACAGGGTGATAGAATGGTCTCCATGGTCGCAAAACCCACAGTGCACGCCAAGTAGTGTACATCCATTATCTTTTTTTTTTTTTTTTTTGAGACAGAGTCTCACTTTGTCATCCTCGGTAGAGTGCCGTGAAGTCATAGCTCACAGCAACCTCAAACTCTTGGGCTCAAGTGATTCTCTTGCCTCAGCCTCCCAAGTAGCTGGGACTACAGGTGCCCACCACAGCGCCTGGCTATTTTTTAGAGACGAGGTCTTGCTCTGGCTCAGGCTGGTCTCGAACCTGTGAGCTCAGGCCATCCAACAGCCTGGGCCTCCCAGAGTGCTAGGATTACAGGTGTGAGCCACCACGCCCAGCCATTATATCCATTATCTGTAACTCACTACACTAAATTTCAGGGAGGCTAGGAAATGTTGCCCAAGGTCACAGCGGCATCTGGATCAGAACCTCCAGTCTGTTGGACTCCTAATCTGGAATCTTTCAGCTCCTTTCACTCTTTCTAATTTTTTCCTACAGCCATTTCCTGGCTTAAGAGATATGAAGCATTGCAACTCCCTCCTGAGGAATGGCTGGCCGTTTCTTCTGCACCTACTCAAGCTTACCTGTCCCTCAAATTCCTGCCTCTGCTAGAGGCTTTGCTCAACACTCCCGCCTACTACTCTGGGCAAGTTTCCCAACTGGACTCACTGGAAGTGACTTTGCTTGTGACCTAACAGGTAGTTTCTGTCTTACCTTTCCTAGTAAGACTCTGTGCTCCTTAGGGGAACATTCCGGCTGATCTGCTCAGTCAGAACTGATTCTGGCAGTTTCTGTTTTCACAGGAACTGAGTAATTCTCAGACAACTTTCAAACTAAAACTTCAATTTTTAACATGTGTGCCGATATGAATTTTCTCCCTATCTCTCATCAGCTGTCATTAACCCGGTCCCCCTGTGTTACGTGGGTGCACTGGGGCACGTGAACAAGCTCACAGTAGAAGGATAAGGCTGAGAGTCAGAGGACAGGGGAGCTGGCCCTGGCTTTGCCACTTGGAGCCTGGTGACTTGGGCTGACTAGGTGACGGCTGAGAGATCGCTTTCCAATCTGTAAACTGGACGCAGCAAGACCAGCCCTCAAGCCACATTATTTGGCAGTGTGTGGTGAAAGTTATCTGAGGAGTCACAAGTGGGGGGTCTCCTGCTCACCACCACCACCACCACCACCACCATCATGAACAGGCCTATCTAGAGAGAAAGGAGCAGGGTGTCCAACCTGAGGGCTGCAAGTGGCCCTCGAATTATTGGAGGCCTGTTTTGCTTCTCTGTGGTGTCAGACATCACGAAAATTATGCACAGACCTTTTTTGCTCATCAACGTTGTAGCGTTTGTGAATTTAATGTGTGGCCCAAGACATCTCTTCTTTTTCCAATGTATGGCAAGGAAAAAAAGAAGGCTGGACACCCCGATAGAGCCTACTGAACTCTCAGAGAAGCGGGTGCGTCCCTTTCTTTTGCCCTTCCCACCGCCCACGCAGGGGAGCAGACACTGCCCACCATTGCTTCAGTCATGGACACCCCCACCCCCTGCGTCACAGGGCTGGGAGTCTGGCAGTTCTACCATCTGAACAGACAGCCCTGAAAAGGCAGAAAGCGACAAGGAAATAAGACCAGCCCTTACAGCACTGCGGCACATCGCAGTATTCCCAGGTCAGCTTGCGGTCCTTCACCACGTGGCACCAGGGCTTGGCATCATTGTCTGGGTTCCTAGAGGACAAAGGAGTTCACGGTTTCCAATCACATTTCAGTCACAGCACAGGCTGCAGAAGAGTGGGAGGGAGGCCCCGAGTTCAACTAGGGCAGACCCCACCCTCGGAGGATAACGTCTCTTTTGTTTTTCTTTCTTTCTTTTTTGAGACAGAGTCTCCCTCTGTCCCCCTGCGTAGGTGCCGTGGCAGCACAGCTCACAGCAACCTCAAACTCCTGGGCTCAAGTGAGCCCCTTGCTTCAGCCTCCTGAGTAGCTGGGACTACAGGTGTGGGCCACTATGCCTGGCTAGTTCTTTAATTTTTTTTTTTATTTTTAGTAGAGACTGGGTCTCGCTTTTGCTCAGGCTGGTCTCTAACTCCTGAGCACAGGTGATCCACCTGCCTTGGCCTCCTTGGACGCTTTGTTATCTTTCAGTGACATAGTGCTCTAATCTTACAGCGATATCGGGGGCTGTTCTGTGAAGGAACTCTTAGAGATCCATGGGGGTAATGGTGTGCTGTGAGAACGGAACAAATAAAGACTGTGTGGAGAGGGGACAGCACCCCTACCTTGGGATTTGGGGTGGAACCCTGGTGCACCTGACTCTTCATGATAGGGGTTATTCTAGCAAAGGAAGCGGTGAGGCTGATGATACCTGTGGGTCCTTCCTGCTGGGTCTGTCACAGAACTTCAGGTCCTAAGTCTTCCCCAACCCGATACCCCAGTTCTGCCCTCTGCCATGGCTGAGCACTCCGGGCCCTGCGCTACGCACCGGCAGTAGTTATGTCTGCCCAGGCCCAGAGCCGGGGCGTTGCTCTTCCACGCTGTGTAAATTTTGCCTTTCAGGATCACAGAATTCCAGGGGAGGCAGGAGGCCCCAGATGTGGTGAGGCTGTGCCTGCCACGGTACGCTGACCCTTTGTCAAAGTAGCAGTCCCCATTTTGACCTGGAAGAGAAGAAATCTCAAGCTGAAAGGAAAGGAATTAAATGCCTAAGCCTGCAAGTCGGGTTAGGGCTTGAAGTGCAGGTGCTGGCCCAGGAAGCTGGGGGTGGCCAGCCTGGCAGTGAGGAGAGCACGACACCTCCCAGCTCCCCCTTCCCTCCTTCTTCAAGCTCTGTGACATGGAGCCAACACACGGATTTCATCTCTGGTACCAACTACTGCCAACTCGCTGTGCCGAGTGTCTCAGAGGACACTCAGGTTTGCAAGAAGGGGCGTGTGTGCTGTGAGTGTTTCTGCAGCCACTTTGAAAGTTATTAGGAATCTCCCTGTCTACACTGAACAGGTCACATCAAACCTGCAGGTGCTTCAGTGGAGGTGGGCGTGGCAGGCCCTCATTTCTCAGATGTCACGTGCCAGTACCCTGAAGGATCTGTTGGGCTGGGGAAGGCAGGGGAAGCATGAGCCTTAGAAATAAATGAAAATAAATTTTCATTTCTCTGTCCCATTTGTTTTCTGAGTTCTACGCATAAATACCATAATTGGAAGGATCATTAGGATAATCTGTATCTATGGGTCATAGCTTAGACCAGCTCCTGGGGGGGGGGGGAAGGATGTGTTAGAAGTATAGCAGGGAGTCGTGGGACCCCTAGGTACGCCAGGGTTACTGGGAGACCCGCAGAGGGAATGTGCATGGCTTTTGTGCACATGTATCTAGAACTTTAAAAAATGTCTTTCATGGGTGGCACCTGTGGCTCAAAGGGGTAGGGTGTCGGCCCCATATGCCAGAGGTGGTGGGTTCAAACCCAGCCCCGGCCAAAAAAACCCCAAATATATATATATATATCTTTCATACCATTGTGTGATAAATAGTGTAGTTATTTGTAAAATCACCGTTGAATTCATAGTACCTTTTTGTAACTTAGTATTTTTTTCAGTCAGGGAAGATTTTTCACATTAAAAGGCTTGAGAAGCGGGGAGAGGGAGAGAGAGAGATATATAGAGAGAGAAAGGCCCATTCACCAAAGGGGAGAATCTCCATCCATTCTCAAAAGGGCTGGAGGCCACTCGTTCAATCCCCTCCTCTCCTCTGTGAGAGGAGGAGACTGAGGGTCAGAGAGGTGCAGCGGGGATGTGTACCTGAGTCTCCTGACTTTCTTCCCTCTGTTGCCATAATGACTAACCACCACCTGCCCCTCTCTCCCCTCGGGCGCAGAGGGACAGGCAGCCTTGTCCTCCCAGGCCCTTCTCCCAGGGACACTGCAGGGGAAGGTGGGTGGCTGTCACTTACCCTTGGAGCAGGCAGGTGTGCTGCAGAACTCCGAGGTGTACTTCCCCGCCTTGAAGACATAGCACCAGGGCTTTGAGTCTCGATCTGGGTTTCTGAAAAAGCAGCCAGGGAGGCCCAGGGGAGGTCAGAAATGAAGACTCCGGCTCAGCGCCTATAGCTCAACTGGCTAAGGCGCCAGCCACGTACACCTAAGGTGGTGGGTTCGAATCCCCAGCCTGGACCCGCCAAACAACAATGACGGCTGCAACCAAAAAATAGCCGGGCGTTGTGGCGGGCGCCTGTGGTCCCAGCTACTTGGGAGGCGGAGGCAGGAGACTCGCTTGAGCCCAGGAGTTGGAGGTTGCTGTGAGCTGTAATGCCACGGCACTCTACCCAGGGGGACAGCTTGAGGCTCTGTCTCAAAAAAAAAAAAAAAGAAATGAAGACTCCCCTTGCTGACCCACACTCTTCCAGGGAAAGGCGAGCGCACTTTGCGTTCTACACTGGATAGTTGCATCCCGGTAGGCAGAAGTGTGACCTAGTGTGACCTGTCTCTTGTGCTTGGAGATTAAGTGTGGTTTAAGGAGATGTGCACAGGTGCCTACTCAACAGGTGTGACAGTCTCCATGGCAACTCGGCTGGAGTGCCCAATCATGCAACCAAACATCATCTGAGGGCTGTTGTGAGGGTATTTCGTAGATGTGGTTGACAGTCAGTGTTGGCTTTAAGTAAAGGACATTATCCCAGCCCGTGTCAGCTGAAGGCCTTGGAACCAAAAACTAGAAAGAAATTTTGCCTCAAGAGCACATGTCAGCTCCTGTCTAAGCATCCAGCTGCTGGCGGCCCACAGACAACACACTCGCCAGCCTCACAATCAGAGGAGCCAGTTCCTTGCAGTAAACTTCTTTATGTTTCTACCTGCAGCTGTGTATACTGCACTGGTGCTGGTTCTCAGGAGAGCCCTGGTGGGCCTGCTACGTGTCTCCCCTCAGTGGCCACAAGCCCAGCGGGGCAGCCAGCCCCTCACCTGCAGTAGTTGTGGTTCCCGAGGCCCAGCCTGACGGCGTCTGGCCTCCGCCCATTGTAGGGCTTCCAGGCCAGTGTGCTGCTGTTCCAGTTGACACAGTCAGCTCCACTCTCTGTCGTGCTCCACGTGCCCCTGTAGGTGACACCCTGGTCCTCATAGCACGTGGCCCTGGCATCTGAGGGAGAGCAGGACAGAGATGGCTTGGACAGGGATCCCCTTTGGTTCAGCCTTTTGAGAGGCTCCCGTGACTCCCCGTCATCCTCCCAACCTGCCTGGAGCCCGGTGCTGCCCTGTCCCTACCCCACCCCGGCCTCCCTCACACCTCCTGTCCTCTCTCGGCAGGGCTGCAGTCCCTCTCTCACACCCACTCACCTATTTCACAGCGTGTCCCAGTGAATCCTTCGGGGCACTGGCAGACGAAGTGGGAGAAGTACAGAGCCTGCCAGCACGTCCCCCCGTTGAAGCACCTCGGTTCACTGCAACCTGTCACACATAGACAAAGAAACCTCTCGTTATAGTCGCCCCTTGGTATATGCAGGGGCTCCAGGACCCCTGCAGACCCAGTTCCACACACAAGGCTCGCAGCTGGCCCTGTGGCACCCAAGGGTACGCATTTCCCATCCCACAAATACTGTATTCTCCATCCGCCTTTGCCTAAAAAAAAGCCACTTGGCCTGCTCAGTTCACAAGCATGTTGTTTAAGGTTCAACTGGGCTTTCAGAGCAGCTCCAAAACATGAATTTTAGAATAGAAACTCTAGTCTCACCCTGCTGCCCTGACTAGAGTACAGTGGCATCGTCATACCTCACAGCAACCTCAAACTCCTGGGCTCCCGTGATCCTCCTGCCTCAGCCTCCCGAGGAGCTGGCACTACAGATGTGCACCTCAACACCCAGCTAGTTTTTCTATTTTCAGTAGAGACAGGATCTCACTCTTGCTCAAGCTGGTCTTGAACTCCTGGCCTCAAGTGATCCTCCTGCCTCGGCCTCCCAGAGTGCTGGGATTACAGGCATAAACTATAGTGCTCAGCCACGGCTTAAATATTTAAGAGTGTTCTCTACGTGCCGGGCACTCGTCTACACAGTTTACCAAAATTTACTCATTGAATCCTCGCAGCAGACCATGAAGTACGTTGCACTATTCTCCCCATTTTACAGATGAGCAAACTGAGCTCTGCGATGGTGGTATTCACCTAAGTAACTTAGTCTCCTTTTTTTCTCTGTACCTTCGCCTTGGCCTGGGACAGGATGTGCCTGGAGTCTTCCTTTGAAGACTGGAACCTGCTGGGACTGTGCAAGACAGTTTGACCCCTGACCTCGAAGCCCCTGCGTAGTGCGCGTACGTACTCTTGACGGGCACCGAGTGGCACCGCGCTCTGTTGCCATCGCACCAGCAGTACTCCACCCGCCTGCCTCTGAGCATGGGCCGCAGCCAGGACTCGTGCAGCTGGTAAACCATCTGCGTCTTCTCGTCCCTGCAGGTCGCTGTAAGGGAACACGGGCCCACCTTTTCAGACACAACTCGAAAGATACCCTCGATTCGTCACCCTGAACCCCACTCGTTTTCAATGTGATCCATTGTGATTGTGTATTCCTCTCTCGAAATTATAAGAGTAGAGAGAGAGAACAAATACTGAATATTTTTGTTGCCAAAGTTCCCTTTTATTGTTTTTCCTCTTGTGGGCCCTTGTTTTGAAAAGCATTTATCTGTCAAAATATATTTATTAAGTGGTCCTCTATTTTTTCATTTTAATTCATCAAAAATCTCCATATGTGTATTACACCCTACCAGGGATTTTGATTCATATGAGTATTACCATAAAGAAATGATGCATTTGGGGCCCAAAATAAAGAAGATTGACATTTTAGTCTTTGCAGAAAAATGTGCCATTTCCATTAATTGTTTCTGGCATCATGAAGGTAGCTAAAGTTCTTCTCTTAATATTCTTTTCCCAGGGCCAGGCATGGTGGCTCACACCTGTAATCCTAGCACTGGGGAGGCCAACGTGGGTGGATTGCCTGAGCTCACAGGTTCAAGTCCAGCCTGAGTCAGAGCAAGACTCCATCTTTAAAAAAATAGCTGGGTAACGGGGGGTGCCTGTGGCTCAAAGGAGTAGAGCGCCGAACCCACACACCAGAGGTGGCGGGTTCAAACTCAGCCCTGGCCAAAAACTGCAAAAAAAAAAAAAATAAAAATAAAAATAAATAGCTGGGTGTGTGGCAGGTGCCTATAGTCCCAGTTACTTGGGAGGGTGAGGCAAGAGGATCGCTGGAACTCAAAAGTTTGAGGTTGCTGTGAGCTAAGATGCCACAGCACTCTACCAAGGGTGACCAAGTGTGACTCTGTCTCAAAAAAAAAAAATTCTTTTCCTATTTTTCTCTGTTTTCCAACCGGAATGCGAACTTAATAAAAAAAAAAATTGTTACGTTTAATTACTTAATGAAGTAACCATGTGCTCACTGTAAATAATATTTTTGCAACTTTTGAAGGTCTGCTGAGGACCGGATGCCCTTGTAGGAAACACTATGCCTCCCATAAAACAAGGCATCGAGAGTCAAGGTGTGACTCACTCTGGTGAAATTTCCACTTTAAAAAGGGTGTTGAAAAGTCTTCCAGACCTGGACGAACTATGTCATGAGGAAGGAGAAATGAAGGCCCCAGGCGGGTGGTTTGGGAGCTGAAGCTGGGCCTAGAGTTGTTCAAATCAGAGTGAAGACAGCTGGTTTCTGTCTTGGAATCCTCACAGGAATGGCCCTCAGTTCTCTAGAGCCAACGTCTAGATGTGGACTCGTAGACCTACCCCACGTCTGAGGTCGCCCTATCCCTAGGTGACCAACAGAGGCCAACGCAGACACAGGGATGTGAGTTAGCAGATGTGCCGGCTGAAGACCCCAGAGGACCAGGCAGCCATGGCTGGGGCTGCCCTGGGCTCCATTCTCATCTGTATAGCCAAACCCTCGAGTACTGAGCTGGCAGGCTCCCCCTGTTCTGTGACCCCGGACAGCCTGTCCCCTTCGGAGGACATGTGTCCCTGCTCCCCCTGAGTGTCGGCTGCCTGGGTGCGTGGTGAACAAGCGGATGTCTTTGCAGAGTCACCCTGAGAGGTTTTGCCCGTCACAGAGGGAGCAGGACACGGGCAGAAGATGAGCGCCCCAGAGTCTACAGACCTGCACCCCGAGCCCCCCTTCCACATCCTCATCTCCTTCTCACCTTGGGAAGATCTGGCTCCTCTTCTGAATCGGGTGTGGATGTCCTGCAAATAAGCCAGGTGTGGAGAGAGGTCAGCACGTGCTGGGCATGCTACAGGTAAAGGCAGCCAAACCAGAAGCGCCCCAACCCTGTGAACCCGCTGGTCAGGTGCCGTCTGCCGGAGACGCCCCCTCAGGAACAGGCCCTGGGGAGTCCATCTCCTGCCTCATGGTCTAATTCTTCCTTTCCTTCTAAACTGGTGCTGTCCAGAAGAACTGACTATGTGACAGAAATGTTTTCTATCTGTGCTGTCCAACCCAGCACAGACCACCCGTGGCTTCTGAGCCTTGGAATGCAGCTAGTGTGACTGGGAAACAGAATTTTTAATTTTATTTCATTTTAATCAATTTGAGATTTGATTGCTACATGTGGATAGTGGCCACCATGCTGGGCAGCCACCTGAGCTCTCCCTTCTCTGAAGTCCTGCTGCAGAGGTATGGCTGGTTTGGGCTTGGAGGATGGCCTTTATTGAGACCAGCCTGGACAACACAGCAAGACCCCATCTCTACAAAATAATTAAAAAATTAGCTGGGCGTGGTGGCATGCACCTGTAGTCCTGCTACTCAGGAGGCTAAGACAGGAGGATCACTTGAGGCCAGGAGTTCAAGACTACAGTGAGCTGGGACCGTGCCATGGTGCTTTCAGAGAGTGCATATAGGTATCCACGTGAATTCTAACTTATCTGTAATGAACAGTATGAGGGCAGCTTGCCAGTCCCTGCGGCTCACCGTACTGGCACCATCTTTTATAAACATCCTCAGCCCTCAGTATATGTGGGTCCTACAGCCATGGATTCAGCCAATCATGGATTGAAAATGTCAGGGAAAAAAGTAATAAAAAATAGCAATACAATAATAAAAAGTACGCATTTTAAAATACATTACAACAACTATTTATGTAGCATTGACGTTGTATTAGGTTTTTTAAGGCACTTAGAGATGATCTGAAGTGTATGGGGGGATGGATGTGCACAGGTTACAAGCAGACGTGCCCTTTTATATCAGAGACTTGATCATCTGTGGATGGTTTGTTCTTTTTTTTTCCAAGTGACAGGGTCTTGCTCTGGCACCCAGGCTGAAGTGTGGTGATAGGACCATGGTTCACTGCAGCCTTGAACTCCTGAGCTCAAATGATCCTCCTGCCTCAGGCCCCTAAGTAGCTGGGACTAGAGATGCCACTGCACTTGGTTAATTTTTTTTTTTTAACTATTTGTTAGAGACAGGGTTTTGCTATGTTGCCCAGGCTGGTCTCAAACTTCTGCCCTCAAGGGATTTTCCCCCTTTGACCTCCCAGAGTGCTGGGATTACAGTTGGGGGCCTTTGCACCTGGCGATCTTTGGATTTTGATATCTGAAAGGCTCCTGGAATAATTTCCCCACAGATAACATAGGACGACTGACTTTATGAATTACTTCCAACACATTCTTTAAAAACAGCTTTAAAGAAGGCAGTCTCAGGCAGTGGCATGGAACTAAGAATCGTTTACCCAAGTCAGAACCAGTGCTGAGGATTCTGTGCTGGGAGGTGAATTCTCTGCCCTCCACCCCATGACACCACTCCCACCCCTGGGGCCTGGGATGGACATGGACTCCTGGCTATACCGAGAAGCGTCTGGAAGGCTCAAGGGGCCAGGCTTGCAGAGACACGCTGGACACCCACCTGGCTGGCCAGAGTGCAGGCCACTCCACACAGCAACAGCACACACAGGAGCGTGCTCACCATTTTACTCATCATGTCTTTAGGGTGTCCCCGAAATTCTGGAAGCAGAAGAAAAAGAGCTTAACCATGTGATGGAGAAGTCAGCGTACAATAAAGATTAGGCATCCTGGGCTTTGTCCCAGCTGGGCTGCTCCAGCATCAGCTCCCACAGAGAGAAACGCCAGCACAGGTGTCTGGAAGATTTTTTTAAAATGTGTAATATATACAGATAATAATTTTACTGCGGCAACATACACACGACATAAAGTTTACCCCTAACACTTTTCGGTGTTCTGTTCCGTGGCCCTAAGCACATCCACACCGCTGTGCAGCTGTCACCGCCGCCCGTCTCCAGGACATTTTCATCTTCCCCACTGAAGCTCTGTCCTCTTTAAACACGGACTCCCCATGCTCCTTCCGCAGCACCCAGCAGCCACCCTGTCCTGTCCTACCCTGTGAGTATGACTGCTCTGCACGCCCTGTAGGTGGAATCATCTTACGACTTTCCGCCTGGCTCCTTTCTTGGAGTGAGGTCCTGCAGGTTCACCCCTGCTGTGCCATGTGTCAATTTCCTTCCTTTTTAAGGCTGAATAATACCCCCCCCCGACAATGGGCACCTAGGTTGCTGGAAGATAATTTTGCTCGAGATTTCTGTGGACGGTAGGGCTAGACCATCTCTGATACTTCTTAGCACTTGGGGACCACAGTGCCCTGGCTTGGTTTCCTAAAAGGCAATTGCTGCCCTGGACTTGACTAGAAGGAGCCACAGTGGTGCCCTCCACGGCTTCTCTAGAGGAAGCCGCTGGGATTTTATGGCTGGCCGGTGACTGCCTACCCCAGATTGCCTGTGTGTGTCCCCTGGGGTCAGGCCTGCTGCCAGGTATGAAGGTTCCCTCCACCTGACCCCTGGCTCCCCTCGGTGTCTGTCTTGTTTTTTGCAAACTGCGATGGCTCCAGCAAACTGTGGGCTTGCACTGTGGAGAGGGCACATCTGGCTTTGTTCAGGAGACTCACATCTTCCCAGACCCAGACTCCCCAGTTCCCAATGGCCCTCTCAGTGCTCTTGCTCTCAGCAGCTTAAGTAGGTTAGTCGGTCGGGGTGTTATTTTGCGGCCTGGCAGGCCCTCTCCATTCTCTGTCCACAAGAATTAAAGCAGGGTGTTTCCTCCCCTGACTCACTTCCCTTCAGTCACAACAACTGTGGGTCCGTCCCCCCCCCCCCACCGTCCTCAGGGTCCTGGGCCTCTGGTGCAGAGGGCTCTGGGGTTCCCAGACTTGCCTGGGGCTGGCTCTGAAAAGAACGCCCCTGGTGGGAACCTGGCTGGTCCTCCCCCATGCATTGCTGCAAGGATCAAACAGAAAGGCAGCTGGGGTGGGAGGTTCTTCATGGGTCCTTCCTGGGCTGCTGGTGGGGAGTGGAGGGTGGGAGAGGTGTGCAGGCATCTGAACCTGAAAAATGTAGGCTATGGGCTCAGCAGCCCTCCTGGCCACTCCCCATCCTGAAGGAGTAGCAGGGCAGTCCCGGGGCCTTCGTCCTCATTTGCCATCACCGTGCCCAAGCCCTGGTCCAGGGCAGCCTGCAGTAAGCTCTGGGGACCCTCTCCCACCTGGAGGAAGCAGCTGGGCCACGGGTGTCTGGCTGCAGGTGATTTCAGAAGAAAGGAAGCCAGGAGGGGAGACCATGAAACTCCAGACTGGGGCACCCAGAGGAGCCTCTGGTCACAGGGAAAACTCTGGATTTTCTCTCTCTCAGCTTTCCTCAAACTTCCCTTTCTCAAAATTTCCCAAAGTTCCTCTTACATTTCCCTTCTTAGTTTTATCCTGTTACTTATAACCTTTTAAAAATGAATCTTCTGAAACTGATTTCTCCCTTCCCTCCTGACATTCCTGAACTGACAAGGTCCCCTCCACTCCCCGAGGCCAGCCCTGAGCACAGCGAGAGCTGCAGCCTCACAGGACTTTTTGAGAGAATTCTGAATGAAACAGGGAACGAATGAGTGAAGGAACCGCCCAGGGAATGAAGAACTTCACTCTTCTTCATCTTGTGCACAACCCCCCCCAGCTCTTAATACCTAAGCCTGGGGGATTAATTTAGGTTTTTTCCTCGACACCTGCCAAGTTACTGCTCGGTTTCATGAACTCAAGGTCCCCCTAGTCAGGGGTGTCCAACCCTGCAGCCCGAAGTCCACCTGCAGAGTATCTGAAGACTGTTTGCTTACCTGTGGTGTTGGTATCATGTACACACAGACCCTTTTATTATTATCTTGCTCATCACCATTTGTGTATTTATTGTGTGGCTCAAGACAACTCTGATTTTTTCAGTGTGAGGCAGGAAAGAAAAAAGTTTGGACACCCCCGTTGGAGGGCAACTCTAGAGGCTGGAGGTATTGACACACTGCCACTGCCTGCCCCCCAATACGGAGCAGCCCCCTTCCTGGGCCAGGTGGGGGAGTGGGCCCTGGGCTGGGTGCAGACTCGGAGCCTGCATCCTGCTCAGCCCTCTGGCGGCTGAATAATCCGCACCTGGAGGCAGGCAGCCTCTGTTTCCTTCTGCTCCAGGGAGAGGCAGGGACTTTTTTTTTTTTTTTTAATCATCGTTGCCTCTGTGGGCCTTCTGAGGCCTAGAGCTGATCCAGGGTGAGTGTGAGGGCACCATCTGCACCCGACAGAGGCACTCTGAGTGGCTGGACAGGCCAAGGAGGGCAGGAGATGACAAAGAAGTTAGTCATCCGGCCAGCAGAAAAACAGTGCAGTGGGAAAGAAAAGGGAGAGGGAAGAGAGGGAGGGAAGATGTGTCCTCGTGTTGCCTTTGCTGAAGCCGTGAGCGTGGAGGTCGGGGCAGCGATGGGGCAGAGAGCGAAGTGGACACCAGCTCTGCAGATACAGCCTGTGCCAGGGTCTGGAGCTCAGAGCAGATCACCAGCAGCCAAAGGGAGGCCCCTGAGTACTCGGTGAGGCCAGGTCGGAGGGACAGATACGAGACCTCTGGAGGCCCCTATTAGAGACGAAGGACTATTCTTTTTTTTTTTTTTTGAGACGGAGCCTCAAGATATCCCCCTGGGTAGAGTGCCATGGCATCACACTCACAGCAACCTCCAACTCCTGGGCTCAAGCGAGTCTCCTGCCTCAGCCTCCCAAGTAGCTGGGACCACAGGCGCCCACCACAACGCCTGGCCATTTTTTGGTTGCAGCCATCATTGTTGTTTGGCCGGCCCGGGCTGGATTTGAACCCGCCACCTCAGGTGTACGTGGCTGTTGCCTTAGCCGCTTGAGCCACAGGCGCCGAGTCGACAAAGGACTATTCAACGGTGTCCCAGAATCATCAAAGAACTGAAAAAGGAGGTGAGTAAGAGGAGGAAGGGAGGGGACAGAAGGTCCAGAGATGGCTGACTTTGGGTCTGTCACTGGACTTGAACCCCTAAATCCTATGTGAGAAGTAGGCGAATGGCCGTAAGGCCTGTGGTCCCCAAGCCCCCAGGTCCCAGCCCTGGCAGCCCATCCTCGTTCAAAGCTGATATTTACAGATTTGCAAAATGCACCCTTTCTGGTGGATGGGGCTGAAGGCTTGGCAAGTTAACCAAGAATCGTGAAAATTAGGAAAAACACCAGATGTGGCTTAACCAGTAGAGCACTGCCTGGATTTCAGGACCAGCGTTGGAGACACAGCCCCTTGGTCTGTGCTCAGCCGGCCCTGCTGTTCCCAGCATGCGTGTGCACCCCCAGCTCTGACCTCCCTGCCCAGAAGCTGTGTTGGGTCTTGTTGGCCACAGTGACAGAGTGACTCTGTTCACTGGCACTCTGAACAACCTGTGAATGAGGACTGTTCCAGTGGGGAATTGAAGACAATGGTCTGGTAACCAGGGAGAGGGGACTCTTGCTCTCAGCTGGCTCTCCTGGGCCTTCCCAGAGCTGAGCATGTGTGCCATGCTGGCTGAGAAATTGATCATCATGCCAGCCAGAAACTTGGTATTCATTTCTGCAGTGGTCACCCAGGAGAATGATGATTAGCAAGAGCCTGTTGGTAACTGGTGGATTCTGGGTGGGCAAAGCCATTGGAAAGGGAATAAGCCAGCTAGACAGGAGGGGCCTGGGAAAGAGAAGGTGGTATCCTCAGGGCCTTTATATCCTCCCCACATTCCCTGTATAAAACGAATACATAAAAATCTGCTCTCAGGAGAGGATCTGCTAAACTCACTCACATAAGGTTAAAAAAACAGCTGAACAAAAAATTAATGCACTGTCCTTTCAAGAAGCACCCGTATTTTGACACATAAAATCTGCTCCTTGCAATGCAAGACCAAATATGCTGGACGCTCCGAGCTTCCTCCTGGGGTTAACATCCTGTGGTTTCCCTTGTTGTGAGAACAGATGATAAAATGAGTGTATACAGGCTGTGTAGATGGGGAAACTCGTACAAATGGCACTGAGGTTCTGCTCTTTAGATTTTAGGAAAGTGATTTGCAGTAAAGGAACTACACAGGTGCAGTCCACTGATCGGTCAAATGGCAAACGGGGCAGCTGCCCCAGATGTTAGTGGACTGGAGGACTTGCCATCTGCCCCCTCCCTATAAGAGGAAGGCCAGAAACGTGAGCAAGCTGGAGGGGGTGGAAATTGCAAGAGAAAGACAAAAGTAAATTGATACTATTATCAAATGTGTGGAAGGTTTGCTGCACTTATCATTGATGAGAAGATTCTTTCATTACTGCTTTGCAGAACTTCTCTGGGTAAAAAAGAAAGTCATTTTCTAAGAGTACCAATATCCTACGGTGACTCACAGCCTTAAAACAAACAACATGCTTTCCCCCTACACCTCCCTCTCACCCTCAACCACCATAACTCAGAATGCATGCCGACACTTTGGAACAGAGAGGGTCAGAACGCCTTCTCATGATAAAGGTATGTTTTCTAGAGTCAGGGCAGGAGTTGAGCTGAGATGCCGGGAGAGGAGGTGGGCCTCGGAAAGGGTGGTGAGTCACACCCTGGGATGGGAGCCTCGAACCCAGTCCTGTACCCACTGCTAGAGGGAGGCCCTGGTTATTACAGAGGCCAGGCGTGAAGAATAAAAACCATTTTCAAAACTACAAAAGCAATCCTTAACCTTCCAAAAAGGGAATTTTCTACAGGCCAGATGATTATTTCCTCTCTTCCTGAATAGGGGAGAAGACAAGAACAATCTGTTTCTTATCGAATTCGATCAATTCCCATGGGGTGGATACTACAGACTTCTCTCCTGGCACACCCTGGCCCCCACCCATCAGGGCAGAATTTTCTCCAAAGCATCTTCAAAACACGGGCATATGGCCTGTCCCTAAGCTGTGTGAAATTAAACTCTTAAAAAGTGAGCGTGTTCTGGTGTCACCTCACCGCTCCGCCCTCTGCCAGGAAATCCTGGTTATTTTGGAGGAACTAAGGGAGTGTTAAGTTATGAGTCTCGGAAAACAGAAATCTATCCTGCCTCCTACGATAAAAACAAAAGAAACCCTTTCGGAATGAAGTTAGATCCTTCTGAAGAAAAATATCAAGATTTAACTGGCAAAACCTAACTCAGTCAGTGCAACTAACTGTTAACCCCAAAGTCTGAATAAACAAACCCTGAAGTCCAATGCTAATCTAAACAGGTGTCCTGATAAGCAGAGACCTGCCCCTTCCACTCCCTAAAGCAAACATCACTACAAGCTCATTTCGTATAGGCAGTCCGTGGTTTACCAACAAGATAGGTGATGTGAGTTTGCTTTTACATCTGTGTGTAAGTTGGAACACGTACATTTCCCTGTGACCTGTAACAGCCTCCATTCATAAGAGCTGTCCATCAGCTGGATGTTTGTGACTCAGGGACATTATTATAATTTGATAATTCTCTGCCTCTGGATTTCAACACAAGTGAATCAGGAGATAATAGTCAGAGGCTTTCATTGCGTCACTCCTGAGTTTATCTGCATTTTCCTGGCCTTCCGTGAAAGTGATGTGTCTGAGGAACTGCATTGATCATTGCTACTCACTCCACAGGTATTTGAATACCTGCCACTTTCCAGGCACTGAGCCTTTCACACCTACTAAATCACTTAAGGCCGCATTATTTCACCTGTCTCCCTTGCACAGGTGACAGAACTGAAGCTTCAAAAAGAGCATAAGGGATTCACCCGAAGGTGACACACCCTGTGAACGGTGGCATCAGGACTCAAGCCCAGGACTCCTGGTTCTTCTACCCCAAACCTGACGCTCTTTCACTACTCTGGACTGTCTCTGTGACACTTGATTATAACGCTCCTAATGTGCCCCAGTGCCCATGAGACACATGGGCTCAGATCTGGAAGCCAGACGGCGCTTACAGACTGTATGTGGGCAGCTGAGCCTCTCAGAGCCGTGGTTCCCGGGGTTGTCTCCTGGGCTAATCACTTCCACCTGGCTGAAGGGGTCTGGAAATCAAGGAAGCAGCTGGTGAAGCTGCCCCCAGGCCGGTGCACAGCAGGAGTTGACCCCCCAGACTGCGTGCTCTCGGCCAGTGTCTCCCTGGAACGGCAGTGATGCTAGCATGACGGAAGACACCAAGCTCGGTGGAGTCCTCATCGTGTCCAAGTGTTCTTATGGAATCCTGCTGCCTAGATCATCCAGACGCCTTGTGATTACCTATAACTGGAATCTCTACAGCTGGAACAAATGTCATGTCTTTCATCTGTGTTCACGGAAGAGTATTAACAGGAGCCATTATTTGCTGAATACAGGGTGGTGTCCTTTATCCCATTTTTAATCTGTTTTTTTATTTGCCTTTCCCAGGCCCGTTTATACTACAGCTACCAGGGCCACTTTGGACTCTCAGAGGAAGCCGGAATCAGCAGCAGAGACAGATGGAGTACAGGCCATCGTGATTGTTAAAGGCCCATGTGGGTATCTGGAAACCAGAGGCACTACGAGAAAAATAAGGAAATTGAAGCTTCCCAGGAAAAATCCCTTCCCTTTCAGCAGCCCCGGTGCAGACACCGACTCTTGCACCGGTAAGACAAAATAAAGTGAGTTTCTCTTCTCTGTGAGCATGAGAGTGTAGGCAGCCAGTGGGGACCAAGGTGATGGGCGGCAGGGTTCTCTCTTTCAGATTATTCATGGTGGGTTACTTTAGCGTCCCCACCCAGCCCCGGCCCCCTGCCTGTAGGAATCTCAGCTGACATCAAACTGCTCATTAAATCTACCAAAAGGGCTGGAGAGGCTCCACGCACACCACACCATCCTCTGGGGCCGACCAGGATCCCCCACCTGCCCACCCAGACTGCAGCCTCAGCGCCTCCTTTCTTGAGTTCACAGGTGATATTTACTCACTCTACACACTCCCCAGGCATACACTGGGGACATGAGTACACACACACTCTATCCTCAAAGGACTCCTAGGTTATGGAGAGGTCAGCCTAGTAACTACTTCAGTCTGGTGAGGTGGGGTGGCCAAGGCGAGCTTTCTGGAATGTATAATATGTACAGTGTGCATTGAGCAAAAGCAGGGCTTAGCCAGATGAAGGCCTTCCTCACAGAGCACGGGACCATCGCTTGAGCCCAGGGCAGTGACCACTATTGGCCAGGGCCCTTCACTCTTCAGCACAAACACCTTTCAGTGGGCAAAGAGTGAGATTCACACCCCTTCAGACTCTCCTTTCAAGGATGGCCCTAGGAGGAAGTATGGTTTGGAATCTCTGAGTCCTAAGGATACAGAGACTTTCTTTCTTTTTTTTTTTTGTGTTGCCCTTGGTAGGGTGCCATGGCATCACAGCTCACAGCAACCTCCAACTCCTGGGCTCCTAGGCCATTCTCTTGCCTCAGCCTCTCAGGTAGCTGGGACTACAGGCGCCCATCACAACACCTGGCTATTTTTTTTGTTGTTGTTGTTATTGCAGTTTGGCCAGGGCTGGGTTTGAACCCACTACCCCAGGTATATGGGGCCAGCGCCCTACTCACTGAGCCACAGCTGCCACCCAGGATACAGAGACTTTCAAGGGAGTTCAGTTTGGATTCTAAAGCCTCTTTGTAAGTTAATGGAATATTTGTAACTATATTGCAAACAGAAAAGCCTCTTAAATGTAAAGGTCTCCCAGTCTCTGGGCTCAGCTACCCCTAAAGTGACCAGTCCAGAGGCTCTAGGTGGAATCACATCTTCTAGGTCAACCTCCAGACTCCTCTAAGCCCCTAGCCCACACATCAGGAGCATAGCATGGTCCCCCATGCCCAGCAGCTGAGTCTGCTGGCAGGCAGGTGGCCTCTGGTTGGTTCTTGGCCATGGCAGGTGTCATCCACAGCAGGGAAGCTGCCAAGACACCAGGTGTGTAAGCTCAGTACCAGTGCTCACTGAGGTTTTCCCTTCAAAAGTGTTTATAAAATGCTTGCTCTGTGCCAGCACCTGTCTTGTTGTTCTGCTGGCATGGGTGTTATTTTTCATGTGATCAAGAATTGAGTTTATGTAGGCCAGGTGCAGTAGCTCCTGCCCATACTCCTAGAACTCTGGGAGGCTGAGGTGGGAGGATCCCTTGAAGCCAGGAGTTCAAGACCAGCTTGAGGAAGAATGAGACCCTGTCTCTACTAAATTAGAAAAAGTAGCTGGGCGGGTGCCTATAGTCCCAGCTGCTCAGGAGGCTGAGGCAGGAGAATCACTTGAGCCCAGGAGTTTGAGGTTGCTGCGAGCTATGTCATCACACATTCTAGCCTGGGTGACAGAGTGAGACTGTCTCAAAAGAAAGCAAAGAAAAAAAAAAAAAGAATTGAGTTTATCTGTCCTTCTATCTCCCTTCTAGAGAAGTCCCTTTCCCAGGAAAGATAATAGGATGCAAAATATCAGGAGAGGAATGTGCTGAGCCCGTATCGAAGGACCAGGCACTTGATTTAGGGTCCAAACTAAATGACCTTGAAGATTCTTGTATGTTTTTTAAAGTGAATATCATTTTAATATTTGAAAACTCAGAGAATCACAATCGAGTTTTACTGACATCGCTAAAGATAGATACTAGCCTCTAAGATTTTTTTGTTAATGTTTTTCAATTTTTAACAGTTTTAATAGAGTTATCAATTTCTTTGCATATATATTTTATAGTGGTGGAGCCTGGGTTTTTGTTGTCCCTAACACCCGAGTAGGAACATTGTGCCCTGCAGGGAATTGTTTTCTAGCTCTAATTTTGTCTGAGTCTAAATCATCCTCACTCTTTAACTTGGTTTGATTTGACGCCCACCACATGGTTTTGTGAGAGGGTTGACTAGGATAAGCTTGACAGCTGGAGACTACGGACAGAATTGTATCTATAAAATAAATGGCCCCAAGAAGGAACGAAATGTGTCTGTCCCTCCTTGTCTGTGCCAACCATGGTATCAAAACGGTGCCAGAAACACGGAAATAAAACTTGTATTCTGAGACCACAGATGCACAATGCCAATCAAATGGAAACCCAGCATTTCCTAAAAACTCCCAGGGCTCATCACCACATACCTGCATTCTGAAGGGTATGGATTCTGAATTCTCAGTGCAGCTAAACCCACCGCTGCTACCTGGGAACCACGTTGCTGCCTTAGCCGTCTGATCTAGAATAACCATGGCACGCACTCCAGAAGCCTTGGATGTCCTGGGCTACTCCTTCCAACTTGGTGACCCCAGGAAGGCCCTCCTTAAATTGCTACAAAACAGGCCTCACCCCAGGAAATTTCTACAAATGCCCTATGGTCCTGCTACTCATTTACCAGAACAAAGCCTTGGATGGTAACGTTGGTTCAAGTCACACCACCAAGGGGCGTCTAGGCTCATGTTAACCAGAGTTTGAATTCACCGTCATCCCTGTGCGCCCTGGGGGGTAAAAGCAGCTCCTGCCTCCACGAGCTCACTAACAGATAGAAGTGGAACTGTTTGTTATTCCTCAGCCACAGCCAGGTAGGGCCAGAGAGCCCGCACAGACACAGCAGGGAGACTCTGATATGAGGGTCAGCAACGGAGGGGCCTGGGGAGTCTGGACAGAGAAGCGGCTATTTGGAGAGAGGGCAGATGTCATTTGCTCTTGATCTGATCCAGAGATTCGAGGCTGGCATCTCTGAGAACATTTTAGGTAGAATAAATTGATGGGTAGGATTGGAGCTATTTATATCTCCATATTCACCGCATCCCTGCCCGTGCCCGGAGTCTGACTCTGCCCTTTCGGAAACGCACCCCCAGGGTCATATTTGATTCTGGACAGGCCAGAGTCTCCATCTCGGGGTGAGTCTTCCTGCTGGGATGTCACCTCTGAGGGAATTCTGTTTGATAACTGTATTTGCAAATGTACACACCACACACACACACACACACACACACAATTTTTTTCTATCTTGGACCAGTGCAGGAGACCATCACGTTATTCCGAGTTGCCCACCAAAGGACTCATTCTTACTGCACCTCCTGTACTTGAGTTTGCCATGGGTAACCTGGGAGGTCAGCTTGTTTCCCCCTCTCTCCTTCCCTCCCTCTCTCCCCTTGGGGTTAAGAAAATAAAGATAATAATAGTGAAAATCTAGAGAGCCTCCATAGCTTCCTGCAGAGAGCTTTAGGGAGAAGAGACATCGATGTCATTTTCCTACCCCCTAATTGCAAAGTCCTGGAAGAGGACTGAGTGATGTGGTGGGACAGAAAGCCAGAGGTGCTGGAGCCTGGAGGGGGACGGGGATCAAAGGCACTTCTCTGCCCTGCTCCCCTGCAAACATACAGCCTCTGCACGTTCCCAGCTCCTAGTTAACCTTCCCTGGGGACAAGTCACCCCGACCCACCCACAGCCTCAGTGTCTCCCTGGGTTCACTGGGGGAGGGAGGACCCCTAAGAACGCTGCCTGCTCTCACTGCCCCCGTGTGTCCCAAAGGGAGGGGGTTGTACATTTACTGCCCTCTAGTCATGAGTTGCTGCCTTTGTCTATTCAAAGCGTTTCTGTGTAATTCTTTTCACTTTCCCACTTGCCCCTCAATTCTGCCGGCACAGCCTTCTCCAAGCAATGCATCCCTTCTCGTCCCCTCTTCCCCAGATGCCCAGCCCTTCCAGAGCACTTCAGCGTATCCCAATTCCCTGCAGAGACAAGAAGAAACCTCCCCTTTCCAGCAGATTCTAGCGGATCTTCTGGCTGCCTGAATTACAAAGTTCGCCCTTTGGCTTAAGCATTCCTCGCAGACTCTGTCTGCTGGAAGGATTTCTGAGTGAGAGAAGAGGACCAGACAGACAGGCAGAGGGAACCAACTCACCGCTGCCTTGATCCTCGCCTCCCTGGGTCTGGGTCCCTGGGTCCCTGGGTCCCTGGGTCCGGCTCCTGCAGGATCTGGGCTCTGTCTCCCTGATCAGCTCCTGCCTCCTTTAAATCCTAAGGCAGGGGGTGGGGTTGGTGGCACTGGGGAGGCGGGGTCCTCTGCAGGGGGAGGACGCCCAGTGGATGGGCTGGGTGGGCCTGTTTTCATGAAGGGGGAGGAAGTTCACAGTGGAAGAGCACAGCCATCCTGGCGCTGGGCCAGGCTGATTATTCACAGTCCTGATGTCATCGGATCACAGGAATCTAGCTGGGAGTTGGACAGGCCCTTAAGAATCATCTTCCTTTATAATCTTAATCTCAGAGGCCTAGAAGGGGCTCTTGGGACCCAGCTGGCTCTGACCTCCACCAGGAGACAAGATATATTTACAGCGCTAACAAGCACACCCTGGGTTAGGCCTGGGAGGGGGATGTCCTCTGGATTCTGCAGCTGGCCATCTGCCCCTGGGGACACAGAGGCTGGGAGGACTGGAGCACCTGGAGGGGGAAGGGCCCTGGGGGGGCTGCTTTGATGAGAACCTCAGGTTTGAGTTTCAGCCCTGCCACACCCCAGCTCTAGATTTTAGGGAGAATCACTTCACCTGGCTGTAAAGTGCAGGCTGCACTCTGGCCTCTGAGTTGTTCTCAGCTCCAGCTTCCCCTGAGTGCGCCCTGGAGCCCACGCTTTCCTCAGCCTCTCTTCAAGTCCCCTCAGCGTGGAGAGTTTGCTCTTAGATATAAGTGCTGCTGGCACAGACAAGCTGTCCACCCGGTGGAAACCTTTTCTGTGACTGGGAAAGAAGATGGCTGTGGGGCAAGGAAAGTCTTAGGTTTGAATCCTGCTGCCCCAGGACCGAGGAGGGGCTGGCCCCAGATTGCTGGGCCTGGGCTTTCTCATCTGCAGGCCCTGAGGGCCAGAGAGGAGCCTGGCACCCGGCAGGGGCTCAGCAGTGGCAGTCAGCACCAGCTGGAAATGCGAGACGGCTGAGAGAAGGAATG
>NW_003852592.1:375556-382622 GCF_000181295.1 Otolemur garnettii | reverse complement strand
GGGGGGGGGGTTGCAACCGGCTTTCCAGGAGAGGTCGCATTTCAGATATTCTGATCCTTTCACACAGATCATGTTTGTGGAACCCTGAAAGCTGATTTTCGGTCTGGAGATAACTCCTTCTCCCCAAACTGTTTTTTCACGTTTATGCAGCTGTAGCCCGAGAATGGTTACTATAGAAAAGGGATGATGGGGGTGTGTCAGCCCACAGCAGAAGGCAGGACCCAGCTGTGCTGCCCCGCAGTGGCCCTGCCTGGTAGACGTGCGTCCAGCTGTTGTCCAGCAAGGTGGCAGTGATGAGGGGCAGAGGCTTTTTAGAGGGAGGCATTGTGGTCCAGCAAAGGTGGAGGAGCGGTAATGGGGAGCTTTCAGCTCCCAGAGAGGACGGTTTTCACTGAATGGTCACGCCTAAATCCTAGACCCCAGGGAGAATGCAGTTTGGACATGGGCTCCTGCAGGCTGGCAGTGAACATCCAGGGCAGGAGGCCGAGATAACCAGCAGCTGGAGGGGGGCGTCATCCACAAGGCCGCCTTCCCCTCAGGTTTTTAGTGATGAAAGTACCAACTTGATCTGTTTGACCTCCAAAATAGTGTCCAGTGGGGTGGCTACTGCTGGTTTTGAGGGAGGAAGAGAGACACAGGACGGGAGGTAGAGAGGAGAGGGCTTGCTGGTTGCGACCAGGTGCCCCTGAGCTTTGCTGAAATACACAGGATGACTCAGACCAGAGACTGCCTTGGAAGCCAGGGCCTTTGTGTTCCTACTGAATGTGAAACTGGTTCCCTCTGACCCACTCCAGGGGAGCTGAGCGCGGGAGATAGGTGTGGGGAGGCTGACACAGTGACACAGTGTACAGTGTGGGGCTCCCCAGGCTGACACAGTGACAATGGGAGCCTTGATTGTAATTAAGGAGGGGGGAAAAAGAAAATAAAGGAAAATAAATATGGGTGATGTCATATCCTGGGAACACGGCATCAAAGCCCTTTAAGACAGAGAAATAAAACCCAGGCCTAGATAACACAGAGAGAAAGTGGGACGGGCAAGTGGGAGGGAGAATTGCTGTAGGCGCTTTCCAGCATGGTTTGGGGGGTTCCCTGCAGGGGGACTTGAGTCTTGGTGTTGGCCGTGGAGGCTGGGCAGAGGACAGGGCTGCCTGGGCCCCATCCCTGGGACAGAAGGCAGGATGGAGCATCAGAATAAGGACCATACTGAGGCCCTGGTCAGCTGAGCAAGAAATGATGTGATGTCTGCGGATCTAGCAGAAAGGAGAAGGGCGCAAGAAGCTTACATTGGGCTGGTTGGACCAGAAGGCAGATGCTTTACACACAAACTCAGGTTGAACTTTGGAAGCCAGCTGGTTTTTAGGGAACAGGTTAGGTATCACAGTGAATTTGAAAGGGTTTGTGGGGCACATAACCTTCATCTAGACTCCAGACTACAAATTCTACACAAACACTGAGAAACCCCACACCAAGCAGGCCGGAAGGTGTGGGAAGATCCCAGAGCCGTCATTCTTGTTAAGAATTGTTCACCAGGCTGCCCAGGATGGTCTTTACACTGTCCTTGAAACCCTTCGGTCAGTTTGAAATTATTTCAAAATGAAAAGTTGGGTTATTCTCTTGGCGCAAGTAATTCTTTAGACTATTGAACCCAGTGAAATACATTTTTTAAATTCCCACACGAGATAAAGATAGGCCTGAAATATTATTTAGACTATCTAAGAACTAAAAGCAACTTAGATGGCTAAAAATAGAGGAATAGCTTAATAGGATGTGTTAGTATGGTGCAAGATTGTGAGGCAACATTAGCGTCACACACACGAAGAAAAGAATCAAGGCTAAAATATTTATTTCTTATAAAAACAATATTACCACACTAGATATAATTATGTAGACATCAAAATCAATCATAAAATTATCTTGCCTCAGGCTGTGCCTGTGGCTCAGTGCATACGGCGCAGGCCCCATATACCGAGGGTGGTGGGTTCAAACCTGACCCTGGCCAAACTGCAACAAAAAAATAGCCAGGTGTTGTGGTGGGCACCTGTAGTCCCAGCTACTTGGGCGGCTGAGGCAAGAGAATCGCCTAAGCTCAGGAGTTGGGGGTTGCCGTGAGCTGTGTGACGCCACAGCACTCTACTGAGAGCGATAAAGTAAGACTCTGTCTCTATAAAAAAAAACCTTTTTTAATTATTTTGCCTCTAAGAAGAAGAAATCAATCTGGTATGAACTGTGATATCAACTATGCAAATACTATGTAGATGTGTGGTTAAAGATCCCAAGAGAAGGCTTCGGCGCCCGTAGCACAGTGGTTACGGCACCATCCACATACACCGAGGCTGGCAGGTTCAAAGTCAGCCCGGGCCAGCTAAACAACAATGACAATAACAGCAACAACAACAAGAAAAGTAGCCCAGCATTGTGGCTGGCACCTGTAGTCCTAGTACTTGAGAGGCTGAGGCAAGAGTTTGAGGTTGCTGTGAGCTATGACGTCACAGCACTCTACCGAGGGCGACATAGGGAGACTCTGTATCAATAAATAAATAAGATCCAAAGAGAAAATGAAGTGTTTGATTCCTGCCATTGTTAGTGATTTTTTTTTCCACTTCCTTTTCTGATGCTTTTAAATTGCTTTCATAAAAAGAGACTTACTGACGCCACACTGGATCCAGGAGGGTCTGGGTATGTCCAGCACAGGGGTCTCCCTCGGAGACAGGCACCGAAGGGCTTCAGGGGGGCCTGTCAGAAGACTGGGAGTTTTCCGTAACAACTTATTATGGAGTTGTTCATGAGTTTATTCAACTTCCTTTTAAAGAGATCTCATTTTTGATCAGTTTCTTTGTGAAGGGAATTGAGTTTTTTAGGTTGATTTACCGATTTTCTCAAGCAGAACTTGCTTTCCTTTCCTTGATCCTGAAACCTGAGCCTTCAGGAGCAACCCCCTGGTTTCGGCCTTCAGGTAAGCAGGTGTCCAGCTGGTCACGCCGCCAGGAATGTGCAGTCTGGCAGGGAATGCCTGGGCTGGAAGTCAGGAGGCCTCCTTTCCTTTCTCTGAAGTTAGTAGGAGTGCACGATTATGGGCAGGTCAGTTTGCTGTGGGTTCCTAAACTCCCAGGATTATTTGACTCAAAGAGGATAACAGGGAAAGAACATGCTTTAAGATAAACGTCACGCTAGTATTGATTTAATAAACCGAGTTATAAACGTGTTTTGTGGCTTTGTCTTTTCCTAGACCCATCTTCAGGTGGAAGCCTCATACTCTTTTTTCAGAGACACCAAAAAGCACTTGGGCATCTACTTCAAATTTTCCAAACTATATTCAAAGCAGCATTAGCGTCACACACACGAAAAAAGAATCAAAGCTAAAAATATTTATTTCTTGTAAAAACATATCACCACCCTAGATGGGTAAGGACGTGGGAAACAGGAGGGGAAGAGAAGGGTGTGTGAGGACTGTGCTCTGCTCAGCTTGCCTGTAAACCCACCAGTGCTGAGAGAGATAATTAAAAATATATTTACTCGGCTCGGCGCCTGTGGCTCAAGCCGCTAAGGCACCAGCCACATACACCTAAGCTGGTGGGTTCGAATCCAGCCTGGGCCTGTCAAACAACAATGACGGCTGCAACCAAAAAATAGCCGGGCGTTGTGTGGGCACCTGCGGTCCCAGCTACTTGGGAGGCTGAGGCAGGAGACTCACTTGAACCCAGGAGTTGGAGGTTGCTGTGAGCTGTGATGCCATGGCACTCTACCCAGGGGGATAGCTTGAGGCTTTGTCTCAAAAAAAAAAAAAAAATATATATATATGTGTATATATATATTTTTTTACTCAAATTAAAAATATATTTACTCGAAATGCAAAATATGACCATTCCTGATAATATAAAATTTCATGTGAAGCATATTTATGTGTGCATATTAAACATAAGAATTTAAATTTTTTGCACACATTAATTGGTTGTGAGATCATTCCCTGTTATAGGGATTCATATTTCCTAATTTTAAGAGTGTCTATAGTCAGTTAAGTTTAGGAAAACTGGGTTATTCTAATCCCTTTATTTTAAATTTGAGGACTCAGAGAAGTGGCTGCCCTGAGTCACTGGTAGGTGCCATAAGGCTGGTGCCAGACTCCCCCGTCCCTCTGCTTGTGTAGCCCTTGCTCTGCTGTCCCCAGGGCCACCAAACCTCGTGGCCTTACATGGGGGACTTGGCTTGTTTTCTTTCAGCCTTTCTGGTCATGTCTTTTTTGCTGTTGCATTAAAATAACGACAACAATTACCGGCACCAGTGGACACCAATCCCTTCTGACTCCAGGCTGACCCCAGAGTGTCGGGCTGTGTCTGTGCCTGGGACGGGTTCCATGAGAGACCTCGCCTCGGCAGTGAGGTCATCTGGATGCAAGGGAGGCGTGTCCTGGGCGAGCATGGTGACTTACACAAGGGAGGCTGTGGTATCAGTTCTGGTCACCCATGGGGGGACGGCACGTGCTCTGGGTGACGTGGGCCGGCCTCCCCACCCCAGTGTCACAGCACTGCTGGCCCCAGCCATCTTCCGGAGTCAGGCATTTTTGCCCAGTGAATACAGCTTCTCACAGCTCCCCTCCTCTACCCTGGGGAAGTGAGACATATTCTACAGAGATGCTTTTTTCCCTCCCCTCATTGAACCACACAATTTTTTCCTGGTGAGGTGTCTGTACCAATCCAAATGAACCTGAGGTCATTTTCTCCCCAGCCTTTATCTAAGGGCACAGGGCTTCCTGTCTGATGCTCGTCACCGACTGGACTGCTGTCCCCTGTCCTGTGGCACTGGGTGTGCAGTGGACTCAGTCCACAGCTCTTGTTAGAAATGACGGCCAAGACCTTGGCCCTGCATCATCTGATTCAAACCCCAACTTAGAAGAAAGCCCCTCAGTGAGCACCTCATTGCCAACCCTGACGCAGGCCCGCCTGTCATCAGGGGCACAGACTCACCTGTCCTAAAGTTGATGTGTCCAGCCCGTATGGAAATTATTTGGCAATGTGAAGAAACGGATCAGGCTATGAAACACTTTGATGCCAACTTTAAAAAATGCACATTCCTCCACAAGGTTGAGAGCCTAAGGGAGGTTGTAGCTAAAGATTTGAAAGGCAATTGTTCTGCAATAATATTTGAAACCAAGGAAGGAGGTGCACTCTCCTGGGCGAGAGCATTAAGAAGGCCTTGGATTTATTTATTCATTTTATTTTTTTATTCTTTTTTTAAAAATTCATTTTATTAATATGGGGTCTTCCTGTCATGTCACTCAGGCTACAGTGCAGTGGCACAATCGTAGCTTACTGCAGCCTCAAACTCCTTGACTCAAGTGATCCTTATGCCTCAGCCTCTTGAATAGCTGGGACTAGGATCTTGCTATGTTGTCCATGCTGGTCTGAAATTCCTGGCCTCAAGCGATCCTCCCACCTTGGCTTCCTAAAGTGCTGGGATTATAGGCACGAGCCACCAGGCTTGGGAGGCCTTGGATTTCGAGTAAGAAGGTCTGAGTCTCTAGCATGTTAATGGGTCATTAAGTCCAAGCTGGCAAAGGGCTTAACGAAAGTGGGGAGCTAGGCTGGGAGCAGCAGAGATTTGAGAACCTGAAGAGGCAACAGGGCCAGGGAAGGTTTCATACACCGTTATACCCCTATCCATGGCAGATGCATCCCAAGACCCTCCAGGGAATGCCAGAGACCATGGATAGCACCAAACCCTATTTATACTATGCTCTTTCCTATACACACTCGCCTATGATAAAGTTTAATTTAAAACTTAGTTATAGTAAGAGATTAACAACAACAATAATAAAATAGAATGCTAATAACAATATAAAAGTTATGTGAATGTCGTCATATGTCTTTCTCCCTCTCAAAACAGATTGTATGTCACTGTCCTGTGCCACAGGTAACTGAAACCAGGGAAACTGAAACACGAATTGGGGAGAGGGCTGCTGTGACTCGAGGCTGGGAAGGAAGGTGGCGTGGGGAGTGGGTGGTAGTCTCAGTTGTCAGGAAGGTAGGGATCTTTCCCCACACTGGATGGCATGGTCCTCCAGGTTGCCACATCACCCCTGGGATGTCTGGTGATCATGCTCGCAGGTAAGAGGCTTTGCTCCATGCCTCTGTGCAGACACCATTCACAGAGGTCGCAGCCGGCTTTGGGCAGCAGCTGTCGTACCGAGCTCTTTCACAGACACCATCACATCTTCACACATGTCAGATCCTGTGAGAGGGGCAGGGGCAGGGTCATATCCAATTCACAGATAGGAAACAGAGTCCCAGAGAGTCCAGGTGGCCTGCCTGAGGTCACAGCGTTGCTCACTAGTACATGAGGGAACCCAACAAAGACAACCAGACTAGGATCCAGGTTCCAGGCCAGCTGCAGCAGCTGACATCTATAGTCCCAGCACTTAGAGATGCTGAGGCAGGAGGGTCACTTGAGCCCCGGCGTTTCAGGCTGCAGGGAGCTATGATCACACACTGCACCCTAGCCCAGGCAATAGCGCGAGACTCAAACAAAGAAAAACAAACAAACAGAAAAACGAACGAGGGTCCAGCCAGGGCACCATGGAGCATGGGTCTCTGCCCCCTGGCCACCTGTCAGCAGCCATGCAGATGGCCAGGCCAGCCTCTCCCCGGAGGCGGCTCGAGGGAAGGCAGGTTGTTGATGTTTTCGTCTGCCCTGCTGCCCACAGAGCCTGCCCCACGACAGAGACGTGGTGGTTCCTATTGTCGCAGGCTGGCGTGCCGCGTGGCTTCCTGGGGCCCATGCCACCTGCCATCCCCATGGCTCAGTCCTCCAGGCAGAGCTGGCAAGCAGGGTTCCTGTCTCTGTGGAATGTCTGTGAGACTTTGCACGGTACTTCCTCCTGCCTGCCTCACTCACTAATGAGAGAGAAGACCCTTCCCACCTCCTCCCACTGCCCCACATCTCCTCTGGGCCTCTCGGCTCTCACCCCTGAGCAGGAGCCCCCAGCCCAGCCACAGGAATCGCTGGTCTCAGTGGCCACAGCCACAGGAATCGCTGGTCTCAGTGGCCACAGCCACAGGAATCGCTGGTCTCA
>NW_003852592.1:371126-375536 GCF_000181295.1 Otolemur garnettii | reverse complement strand
GCTGGTCTCAGTGGCCACAGCCACAGGAATCGCTGGTCTCAGTGGCCACAGCCACAGGAATCGCTGGTCTCAGTGGCCACAGCCACAGGAATCGCTGGTCTCAGTGGCCACAGCCGCCTGGCGGGCAGGAGGGAGGGTGTGGACAGAAGGTGCAGGCACACTGGCACCAGCACTCACACCGCCTCCGCCCTGGAGGGCTGGGGACACATCACTTTTTTTCCATCCTCAGAGATGCCCCTGGCCAGAATCCGTGAAACTGTCCCTGCAGATGCCATGAGCCTCCTGGCCTGCATTTAGCACCAGGGTGCCAGAGCCGGAGGCCGTGGTGCTCCAAGGTGGGGCGGCTTCCTGCTCACAGGGCCAGGCTGGGGAAGCTGCTTTGGCCGAGCAAGGCAGGAGCGACACATCTGGAATGACTCTGCCCAAAGGTTCTAGTATCCTGGCATTGGCACCGTCCAGAGGTCAAACCGGGCTAAGGCCATGGGCCTCAAGCAAGCCACTTGGCTCTGGGAGCCAGTTTCCTCATCTGAGAAATGGGGATGCAACCCAAAGTGACCGATCTCCAGAGGGGAGTTGGAGCAGCAGATGATCCTTTAGGGCACATGGCTATGGAAGTGCAGTTAAATATTATTCCTAGGAAGTAACTTCATAAAGTGTCCAGGCCAGAAAGGAGACTTGGGAGCAGAGGAGGAAGAAGTGGGTGCAGCTGCCTCTCCACGTCCAGCTCCGCGGGACTGGGTTCAGGCCACCAGGCCCGTCCAGCTGTGCTACTGGGGTTGACAGTATGCGAGGGGGGTGGGGGGCGGCAGTGCAGGGAGCAAAGGGCTCGAAAGGCTGAGCCAGTTCCCTGAAGCCCACCCCCAACAGGAAGTGGCACCTGAGTGCTGAATGTCCCACCACCCATGCAGCAAAGGAAGCCGCCCCTGAAGTGGCCCTCCAGCTGGGAGCCGGCAGAGGCCAAACACCAATGTTTGCTGATGTGCTTAAGTCACTGCCCTGCCCTGCCAAAAGGAGAGCGTGTTTCAACCGATGGTGCAAACTTCCTCAACACCTACAGGAGACGTCAGGGGCCGCATCACCCATTAGCATGAACCTGCTCCTCCCTGGGGCAGAGAACACTGCAGGATCCCAGGAACCTGTGTTCTTACTTCCCAGAGGTTTCAGGGCTGTGCCCCCAACCCTATGTCCTGGGCATGGCTGCCATTAGCAGATGCACCCCTCTGTGATATTTGGGGTTCTCTGTGCTGTGCCCCCATGAGGTGGTGCAGTGAGGAGGGGCTGCCTCCGGGGGTTGCCGCCTGTCCAGGCTTCAAGCATTTCACCATTGCTTCCTTGACCTGACTGTAATTTGGAAAATTATTTTTATTGCTTCCTTAAAGGGAGAATCACATCACCACAGGGACTACCAATAGCTGTGTCTGACAGCACTCCCTGTGAGCAGGCACCACACGTGTCTGCTGTCCTTAGAGGTGGATGCTGTGACTGTCCCCATGTTGCAGCTGAGGAAACAGAGAGCTGAAGTCATTTGTCCTGTGTTGCACAGCTGCCAAGCGGCAGGGCCAGGGTAAACGCAGCTGGACTTGGGAGTCCACCCCTGTTAGCACCATGCGACTCCTCATTGTAGAGACAGGATGAACTCCCCAACAACTTTCCTGGAGAGAACCAAGGGCTGTCAAAAAGGGAGGCACTTCAGGCCCAAGGTGGGAAGCCACGTAAAAAAGCCAGGGCTCTTCCAGGTGTGGGCACCTGATGGCCACGGGAGCCACCAGAGCAGAGCAGGGCAACTGGGAGGCTGGGCCGGTGGGTCTTTGTTCTCCATTTGTCCCCCTCTCTCCACACAGCAGCTCCTCTCTGGAGCACAGTGCTCCAGGCCATGGGGACATGAGATCTTATAGCCTCAGGCTCGAGTTCTTACAACTCAGGACCAAACAAAGATCCTGGGCCCAGCCTGGGTCCCGTGTCTACCTGTGGGGAGAAGGGGAAGGGGCATGTTATCAGCAGAAGCAGTAGAGGGCTTCCAGGAAGACAAAAATCGTGAGCGCCAGGCAGGGCTGCCCAGGAGCACGCACCTGTCTCTCTCTGCCCTCAGATCCTTGGAACTTATTCCCACGAATGGGAAGGGACTCTCATACTCCCAAAGCCAAGTGTACAACCAATAAGGTTTGGAGACACAGAGCCGGGAGAGGCCTTAGATTTTACTTGGTATAGCCTTTTCTTTTCCATTTTCTCCAGACCCGGAGGTGCTCAACATGGTAGAAATGGGACAAGATCTTGGGTTTCCTGTACCCAGCCCAGGGGCTCTCTCTAGAGAGAGATGTAAACCTTGCTGCTTCAACAGAGTCAGATCAGACGACGGTAAGCGTGGCTACAGGGGGAGATGCTGTCTGTCTGGAGAAAGGCTTGGTTACTCCACTAAGCAAGGTGGAAGGAGGCCGGTATAGTTCCCTTCTCACTTCATCCCAAACTGATTCACTCACTTGTCAAAATCTGACCTTTACTCCTGACTGTGTAAGTCTTCCTCAGACAGTACTTCTGCGAGGGTCCCCCGCAGTTCTCCTGTCCCCAGAATCTGTTCTCCAGTTCTGGGAGGTCCTGGGAGCCATCCTCAGGAACATTCGGCAGTGTGGGTGAATCTCGTATATGACGTCAAGATTTTCATGATCCACAAAAGCTGCTCTGTGTCCCTGTTCCGCTCTGCTTGCTTTCTGGGGTTCACGGAACCTTGTCTCAATCAAACAGCACCCACGCCTCTAATTCACATCACCCAGTGGCCCCTCACTTCTCTAAGAGCAAGGAGGCCGAGACGAGAGCACGTGTGGTCACTCACATGTTCCTCCTTCACTCCTCGTGTGCCAGACACTGCCACGTGCCAGGCAGTGTGCATCGGGGTGACACTCACTGTCGGTGTGACACTCGCTGTCGGGGTGACACTCACTCTTTGCTCTCAAGTAGCAACACTTTTCTGCAGAGGCCAGAAGGTGAGTATTTAACTTCAGGCTTCACAGGCTGCCCAGGCAGGCAGTGTGTAGACAGCAGTGCGGCTGTGTTCTGACAACACTCTACTCATCAGATCAGGTGGGGAGCTGCGTTCTGTGCATGGGCCGGTTTACCAACTCTTACGCTAGATGTGTAGGCTATGGGCAGGCAGCTGGACAGGACAGCCCAAAGGACGGACTGGGCACTTTAGCTGAGGAGAGGGTTAGAATGGAATAGGCTTCATGGAGAAGCCATCTCTGGGCTGTGCAGGGTGAGACAAGGATGAATTTGCCAAGTGTGCTGAGGCGAGGGCAGCGCTGCTGGAGAGAGCTGGACCAGGGCCCTGCAGATGGCACCGCCGGGCGGCAGCAGCAACAGCCCATCAGCGCGACTGGAGCCATGGAGTAGGCTAGACGGGAGGACAGCAGTCTAGCTGTCCCCATCCCCAGGGTGGGAAAGAGGAGCAAATGTGACCGAGCCTGTGTTTCTGCTCTAGATAGCTTTAGTACATTATCTCATTTTCACTCTCCCGTCAGGGAGGTGTTATGAATCCCATTCTGTCACAGCGCCACTTGCTCAAGGCTCACGGCTTTCCCTAAGCGGCAGAGTCAGCTCCCATCCCATCTGCAGGTGCCAGGCTCCTGCTCTGTCTACACCGCGGCTCCTGCCACCCAAGTCCTAGGAGGGGAGCCTTTTCCTCCCTGTCCTGTGGCCAGTGACCTCCCCTCCCCACCAGAAGGGTTTCGAATCCTTTCACACTTCAGAGCATGCCGCGGCCTCCCTGAGTGGGACGGGGCTTCACCAGTTATGAGGAAGAAAGTTGGACCCTGGACCTGGGTGGTGCAGGGTGGAGCTCTGAGAGCACTGGCTCGTCACCCCACTCGGCTGCCTGTCCCCAGGGGGAGAAGGGAGTGTCGACATGCACAGTGCTGGCTGAGGGCCCCCTGGATCCTACACAAGGGGCTCTGCCGCCTTCCCTGGCTGAGGTCACCCACTGAGAGGAATTCCAGAGATTCCTGCCTGGGAGTCATCCTCACTCACCCAGGCCTGGTTGAATGGACTGCTTAGTTGCAGAACATCTGGGTCCTGCCTGTCCACACCTGTAGGTCTCTTTTCCCTTTATCTACGTGCCAGGCATTTGCTAGATTCTGAGCAAATATTTGTTGAGTTATACAATAAACACTGAGGTGCATCTTCTGCGCAAATGCCTTTTATTCAGTTCTTCCTATTTGCTTCACACCAAGCAAGACCTTCCAAAGCCATTTCACAAGGATGTGTCCCCTATGGGAGTCTCCACTGACAGGGAGCTTGTTCATTAGAAGTGCAGGAACTGGCTTGGTGCCTGTGGCTCAAGCAGCTAAGGTGCCAGCCACATACACCTGAGCTGGCGGGTTCAAATCCAGCCCGGGGCCGCCAAACAACGACGGCTGCAAC
>NW_003852592.1:353252-371098 GCF_000181295.1 Otolemur garnettii | reverse complement strand
TTGTGGCGGGTGCCTGTGGTCCCAGCTACTTGGGAGATGGAGGCAGGAGAATCGCTTGAGCCCAGGAGTTGGAGGTGGCTGTGAGCTATGATACCACAGTGCTCTACCCAGTGTGACAGCTTGAGTCTCTATCTCAAAAAAAAAAAAAAAGATGACGTGCCGGAACTGAGGCCCCTCCGGAGACCTCCTGAGTCAGAATCCTCATTGTCACGAAACAATCAGGTAATTACTTTTCACCTTAGCAGCAGAAACACTGGGGATGTGATTTTGCAATTGTGTCCCAAAGTGGTCTCTAAGCCCAATTCCATTCCTTAGGTAACTTCTGATAAGTTTTTTTTTTTTTTCTTTTTGAGACAGAGTCTCACTCTGTCACCTGGGTTAGAGTGCAATGGTGTCCGCATAGCTCACTGTAACCTCAAAATCCTGGGCTCAAGCAATCCTCCTGCCTCAGCCTTCCCAGGAGCTGGGACTACAGGTCCAGCTAATTTTTCTATTTTTAGTAGAGATAGAGGTCTCATTCTTGCTCAGGCTGGTCTCAAATTTCTGAGCTCAAGTCTGCCTCAACCTCCCAGACTGTTGGGATTATAGGTGTGAGCCACTGCACCCAGCCTAATATATTCTTTATATGTGCTAAACCCAGCTGTATTCTGAGTCCAGAAAACACAATTAGGCCTACATATTCTTCTCCTTCAGTGTCTTTGCCCCACTCCTGCTCCTAGCAACAATGATAGTTTCCCACAGGTAAGAAGGAAGTGAGAGAAGAAAAATGCTTAGTGACACACTGAGAGTGAGAGCCACACGCCTCACCTCTGACTGCGGTCCTATGCAGGCTATGTATGCCCTGGGCCCTGCTCCTTTATTCCTTTGCCAAGTCCTTGGAGGTGTAGAGTGAAGGTCGCACGGTCTATACTTCCAGTAATGTGGCGAGGGGTGGGGAGGGAGGGGGAGATGCATCTGCCCCAAGGACCCCAGGGTGTGTCACAGTCCCTGGAGAGATGGCAGAAACCCACCACCAGGCGGCCCTTCTGGCCATCACTCTCCACCACCAGGCAGCCCTTCTGGCCATCAGCAGGCAGGTGTTTAGTTCATGGCCACCACCTTGAGTAGAGGAAAGAGTGCCAGCTTCTGAGTCACCTGTTCTGAATCCTAGTCCCACCATTTACCCACAGCGTGGCCTTCAGGGAGACAGATGCTTTCTGAGCCTGTTCCTTGTTTGCAAACCATGGCAGACTAGCTCTGGGGGATGGAGAAAGTGTAGCTATTGGGCCTGCAGGGCATCTGGCATGTGTCAGACGCTCAAAAGTTAGCAGTTATAATTTGTCAGAGAGATGTGCCCAACCATGCTTTCTTCAAACTGCTGCCCTACTCCATAGCATTCCCTGGCTCCCCACTACCCACGGGAGAAGGTACGGACTCTTTACAACCCAACGCCTCCCTGATCTGGTCCCCATCCCACCTCTGCAGCCCTCTATCCTACTTCTCTTTCATATGCAGGCGTGCTAAGAAATCAGACTCTCTTATTTCTAACTCATATAATGTTATTTCTTATACAAGTTCATAAGTTGTTCAGAGTGCTGGGTGGGGTCAGGCACAGTGGCTCACGCCTGTAATCCTAGCACTTTGGGAGGCTGAGGCAAGTGGCTTGCTCAAGCTCAGGAGTTCAAGACCAGCCTGAACAAAAGGGAGATTCCTGTTTCTACTAAAAATAGAAAAAAACTATGTGGGTATTGTGGTGCGTGCCTGTAGTCCCAGCTGTTTGGGAGGCTGAGGCAGGAAGATCGCTTGGGTCCAAGAGTTTGAGGTTGCTGTGAGCTATGATGATACCCCAGCACATTACCCAGGGCAATGGAATAAGACTGTCTTAAAAGAAAAAAAAAAAGAGTGCTGATTGATGACAGGGTAAGCCTCTTAACAGATGCTTTTTCTTATGTCTTTTCGATGTTTTTGGTATTTTTATTCATTAACAAAGAATATTTTCCATTTCGAAGGAGACTGTACTTCCTCTCTATATTACAATAACTTTAAAGTTATTATTGCTAAATGTGTATTTAAAGTTTAACCTAACTTCCATTTAGGCAACTATCTCTGGGCAGAGCTGGCCTCCCTTCTACTAACAAATCTCTATTTTGCAACATAGGTGACTTCATTGTTTGTTATTCGTGAGCTGTTCGTTTAGTTACGGGATTTTAATCTGATAAGATCTGGGGTGTATCGTTCTGGTTAACTTTTTATGCTAAAGACGTAACTTTGGGTCTCTGCTAGCTTTTATAATTAGTTATTTTCAGACAATACTTTATTTACGTCAGAGGTGGATAGTATGTGGACATGAACAGTATTGGAGGGGAGGGAGGGACATTGCACATGTGGGCACGAAAGCCACATTGTCACGAAAGCCCCAGTGTCACACTCACGAACTACAAAAAGATCACGGATCGCTTTTTCTAACTCTCCATTGTTTGATTTCATGACTGATCATGAATATTCTGGGAAGGGTCAAACACACTTTAATTAGACTTAAGAAAGGACTAGTAGGAATTTGGAGTAATCCGATGTCCCCAGAGCTGCCCCAGTGAATTGGTCTCTTGTATTGAGCTATGCTTTGATTCATCCCAGTGCACCATTTAGCCTCCTCAGCATGCTTAGACTCACCTCCTCGCAAAGCTCCAACAGAATTCACTGATTATGAATTACAGATTTTTCACTGAGAGGAGAGAGAGGGGACGTAGGAGGGCTTTGCACTGTTTTTACTAATTATTAAATCCTCCTTTGACTATTTAACCAGGGAGAATCTCATAAACATTGTACTCTATTAAACAAGAGCGTGTATTTATTTTTCATCCAAATGCTGTGCCTTTTCCTAACAGTTTATAACTACAGTTGTGCTTACTCTTTTGCTCAGCTGAGGTTTGCTGATGTGGTGGATGAGGAGGCTGCGATTCATAGAATGTCAGCTGCAGAACAGACTCAGCGAGATGTAAGCACCTGCGTTATTTGAGTTTCAGGCCACAACTAGCCCTTCTCTGGCAAAAAAAATGCCTTGTCTGTGCTTGGGATAAAGCATGGTGAGGTGTCTATTTCTTGGCAGGGTCTTTTATCTTCTTTGATGGTAAAGTCATTTTCTTAAAACCACCAATTTACAATCCCTACTGCCATAATTTATTCACATAAGGATTATCAATAGATGCTAAAACCGTCAGGTGAGGGGTTATGGTGAATATTTGCTTTCTGTTCTTAAAATTTCAGATTAATATGAGGGTACAGATGATTAGGTTACGACGTTTGCATTTGTTAGGCAAAGTCCAAGTTGCAGCTGAGCCCTTCACCCATGGTCACTTACACTGTGCCCCTCCCCTCCTCCCCTCCACACTCTCCAGTTGAATTGGCTTTCTCTCATATGTATGTGTATTTTTTTCATCTACTGGTTCCATATTAGTATTGTCTTTTCTTTTTTTTTTTTTTTTGAGACAGAGCCTCAAGCTGTCACCCTGGGTAGAGTGCCGTGGCATCACAGCTCACAGCAACTCCTGGGTTCAAGCGATTCTCCTGCCTCCGCCTCCCAAGTCGCTGTGACTACAGGCACCTGCCACAATGCCTGGCTAGTTTTTGGTTGCAGCCATCCAGCCAGGGCCTGGTGGGATTCGACCCGCCAGCTCAGGTGTATGTGACTGGCGCCTTAGCCACTTGAGCCACAGGCGCCGAGCCATGTTTTCATATTAGTATTGAGTCCCTCGGACACTTGCTTTTCCTGATATTTTACTAAGGAGACTGTTCTTCAACTCCATCCTGGTTGATATAAAGATGTAAAGTCTTTCTCTTTCTTTATGGCTGATATGAGGAATATTTTCATGGTACAAAGAACCATTCACAGATTAACTATGCATCTCAAAGAGAAAAGGTATCTTTACCATGGCGTGGTCTGGTGGCCGCCACTTTAATCATGTGGTCCAGATTAACCTCACAGAGTGGAACAACCTTGCCAGATAGTCCTCCTAACGTGTAGCAAAAAGTCCACCATGTCATCTATAAAATATTTCCTCTCTTCTAACTTGCTTAACCTGGGTCTAGTCAAGACTAGAAACTTAACTTCCAGTTGCCCACAAGTGCAGGGGACAGAGAAGAAGTGCAATGGCATCAAGGAACCAACGAAAGGAACCCAGGCAAAGCCAGCCTGTGGAATATTTCACAGGATGACCTCCCTGGACTCATCCAACAACCAAAGTCATTGAGGAGAAAAAAGGCTGTAAGAGCCACTAGGCTGACAGGGACGGGAGAGCACCCAGCCAGCAAGGCAATTCAGGCTGTAAAAGAAACACTTGAGGGCAGCGCCTGTGGCTCAAAGGAGTAGGGCATTGGCCCCATGTGCCGGAGGTGGTGGGTTCAAACCCAGCCCTGGCCAAAACTGCAAAAAAAAAGAAAACAAACACTTGGGGCAACTTCGGAAATCTGAATATGGATTGTGTATAGATGTAAAGATTCACACTGGAGCATTTAGGGACAACCTGTCACCTGTCATAGTATCTACAACTTATTTTCGAATGACATAGCAAAACATAAACGTAAATTTTTTATCTACCTACATCCATCTATCTATCAGACAGAGCGAGACTGAGAGAGAAAGGCAGTGTGGGTAAATATGGCAAAATACAGGCAATGATTTAATCCAGGCGGAAGGCGGGCGGTTTTTCACTGCATCATTCTTTCACCTTCTATGTATGTTTGAAACCAACCCCCTCCCAAAATGGAAAAATAATTTTATCCTCATTTTTGTTTCAGCTTGACCTAGCCACAACTTAGTTAAATGAAATTTAACTTCATTTTTTGAATCTTAGACATGCTTTATATTAGGGAGTCTTGGTTAAAGTCAATGACTTACATGCTGTTGCTAAGATGAGATTCAGCATTCTGAGGATAGCTTAGCCAAACGCCCGTTTATGGCCTGATTTTTAAAAATCACTGCTGACTCTGTGGAGCTGTGATCAAATGAGACGCAGTGAGCTGGCTGATGGTGGCTTGGTGCTGGGCCTTTTAGCTTTCAGGGAATGAGAGGCCCTTCTCCCTGGTGTGCTGATGTAGGCACCTGTGTCTGCCAACCAGTAACACTGAAGCCAGGCCCAGCTTTTAGGCTTACAGGCTTTCATAATAAGCTAAATTGACTCTGGAGATTTCCTGTGCTGTTGTCTGTATTACAGCATAACATTGGGTAATTTACATAAATGTAAATCCGAGTTAAAAGTTTTATAGGGCACACTATTAATTTTAACATTAGTTATACTTAATGATTAGCCTTTGATACAAGATAGTTGCTATTGCTGTTGTATATACCAATTTTACTTTAAGGGTTTAATAAGATAATAAAAGTAGTAGAGCTAGGTCATTCAGGGAGGTGAGAGGACTTTCAATGAGCTAATTAAATGTTATATTTATTTCTAGCTCAGAATTAACCAATACATGTTCCTTTGTGCCTGTGCGTCACTA
Source organism: Otolemur garnettii (assembly GCF_000181295.1). NCBI lineage: Eukaryota > Metazoa > Chordata > Mammalia > Primates > Galagidae > Otolemur > Otolemur garnettii. The sequence continues at coordinate 365,623 of NW_003852592.1, read as the reverse complement.
TGAAAGTTTGGAGACAGACCGTGTTATGGTCCATTATTTCACTTTCCAAGAAAAAGTCAACAGGGGTCCTTTCTGAAGCTTTTTTTTTTTTTTTTTTGCAGGTTTTGGCCGGGGCTGGGTTTGAACCTACCACCTTCGGCATATGGGGCCGGCGCCCTACTCCTTTGGGCCACAGACGCCACTGACAGTATCCTTTCCGAGCAAGTTTCTTTTTTTTTTTTTTGAGACAGAGCCTCAAGCTGTCCCCCTGGGTAGAGTGCCGTGGCATTACAGCTCAGCGGATCCTCCAACTCCTGGGCTCAAGCGAGTCTCCTGCCTCCGCCTCCCAAGTAGCTGGGACCACAGGCGTCCACCACAACGCCCGGCTATTTTTTGGTTGCAGCCGTCATTGTTGTTTGGCGGGTCCGGGCTGGGGATTCGAACCCACCACCTTAGGTGTACGTGGCTGGCGCCTTAGCCGGTTGAGCTATAGGCGCCAAGCCTCTGAGCAAGTTTCAACTTGCTCGGCTTATAGTTGCTACTGGGAAGGTTTTAGTTGTTTCTGTCCAAGTAGATTTTACTTTTGTTAATTGTTGTATATCTCAAAACTTTTTAAATGACTCATATACATATCTTTAGTTAACACTGCTCTTGAGAAAATGAGGATTTATTTAATGTCTCATACATGTTAAGATACGTGCTACAAGTTTTTAGCTTACATCTGGTTTTCCATGGCTATCTCTAGATGACGGCATCCCCCATTTTTAATAAGATACACTGCCAACTGGCTGGTGTTAAGCTGCACCCTTACGACGACGTGTGCACTGTTCTGCTTGTATGCTAAGGTTACATGAAAACAAAACAGCAGATATCCAACTGATGAAACACAGTTACGGGTGACTACGGTGGATTAGTCATCATGAATCCATCATCATGATGTTTTATTTAAGAGGAATTTAGGGCAATTTTAGCTTGCGCGATCTTGAAGGAAGACTCAGATACCAGTAATTCGTATTTTAGCCTAGAAACTGCTTTGAACACTGAGACCAGAGCCAAGAAAAGCATTTTACCCAGTAGGGTTGCTAGTTTTTCAAGAGTTTGATGATCTAGAAAAGAAGGTAGGGATGATATGCCTGGTGACAAGGCTTACGGCTAGCATGGAATATGTCCCATTAGAAGTGTGATGTTTCTTGTCTTTAAAAACTGCTGACAGTGGTGGCTAAGGCTTGTAATCCCAGTGCTTTGGGAGGCTAAGGCAGGAGGACCTCTTAAGGCCAGGAGTTTCAGACCAGCCTGGGCAACACAATAAGACCTCATCTCCACCAAGAATTTAAAAAATTAGCCAGTAGTGGCGGTACGCACCTATAGTCTTAACTACTAGAGAGGCAGAGTCAAGGGATCTCTCAAGCTCATGAGTTTGAAGTTACAGTGTGCTATGATGATGCCACTGCACTCTGGCCTGGGCAACAGATTGAGACCCTGTCTTTAAAAAAAAAAAAAAAAAAAAGCAAATGAGCAAATATGGCAAAATGTTATCTGTTTTTAAAGTAGTGCTGGATATGTGGTTGTCCGTTATATCATTGCCTCAACTTTCTTGAAGGTGGAATATGTAATGATTTAAAAGTTTTTGAAGTATATTAACAGGAGAATTCAGCTAAAGAGAGGCTTTTTTTTTTCTTTTTTGCAGTTTTTGGCCGGGGCTGGGTTTGAACCCACCACCTCTGGCATATGGGGCCAGCGCCCTACTCGTTTGAGCCACAGGCACCATTCCAAGAGAGGATTTCAATTACTTAAGATGACAAACAAAAAAGAAAGGATGAGAATGAGCTGCGTGCCTTACAAATGCCTTGTTTTATAGCTGCGATTAAGAGAAACAAAACACATAAATAAAAATTGCTTTGAAAAAAATGATGTGTCTAGGTAGAAAGGATTTTTCAGTAAGTTGTATTCATTCCAATAGGTATTGTTATTACTCCTAGTTGGCTGGAAGTTGAAAAGCAATAATTTAAAAAAAAAGTTTTTAAATACACTTTACTTTTTAGAACAGTTTTAGGCTCAAAGCAAAATTGAAGAGAAGGGATAGAGTTCCCACATACCCTGCCCCCAGACACAGGAAGCCTCCCCTAGGACCACCAAGAGAGGCACACCTGTGCCCACGCTGATACATCATTGTAACCCGAAGTCCAGAATTCACGTGAGGGGTCACTCTTGGTGCCGTATATTCCAGGGGTTCAGACAAGTGTATCCACCATCACAGTATCATTCAGAAGAGTTCCCTGCCCTAAAGACCCTCTGTGCTCCATCTGTTCATCCATCAATCCCCCTAACCCCAGGAAACCACTGATACTCTTACTGTTCCCATGGTTTTGCCCTTTCCAAAGTGTCGTCTGGTTGGAATCATGAGGCTCCAGCCTTTCCAGGTCGCCGTCTCTCACTTAGTAACACTTGTTGAAGCCTCTCCAGGTCTTTTCGTGCAGGAACAAAATTGATAGCTTGTGTCTTTTTAGTAATGAATTGGTTTCCCTGGTCTGGATGAAGGACAACACCAAGGACAGGGTGGTTGCTCTCAAGTTCGGCCATCATGAATAAACCTGCTATAAACATCCATGTGCAGGTTTTTGTATGGACAAAAATTTTCAGCTCATTTGGAGAAATACCAAGGAGTGTGATCGCTAGATCACAGGATGAGACTCTATTCGAATATTTTAGTAAGAAACCTCCAAACCAGCGGTTCTCAAACTGTGGGTCGTGACCCCTTTGGACTGTATTAAAGGTTCGCGGCATTAGGAAGGTTGAGAACCACTGCTCCAAACTGTCTTCCTAAGTGGCTATGTCATTTTGCATCCCACTGGCAAGAAGCGACACTTCTGCTTGCTCTCTGAGCATGTCAGCACTGGGCACTGTCGTATCTCAGATTTCAGTCTTTACAACTATCATCTAGATGCAGGCGTCCTCAAACTACGGTCCGTGGGCCACATGTGGCCCGCCTACGACATTTATCTTCCGCTGCCTATCCTGCTTAGCAGCCAACTCGTTCCAGGGCCCGCAGTCCGGCCCTCCAATGGTCTGAGGAACAGTGAACTGGCCCCCTGTTTAGAAAGTTTGAGGACCCCTGGGGGGCACCTCGTTATTGCTTTAGTTGGCTCCCCCCGATGACAGGTGTCAGGTGCCACGGCGTCTCCTTTCCATGTGCTTATTTGTCTCCTGTTGTCTTCTTTGATGTGTCTGTTCACGTCTTTCTCCTATTTTTTAAAATTGGGCTGTTTGTTTTCTTATTGTAGAATGTTAAGGGTTCTTTGTATATTTCTTAAGTAGGTTTGATTAATTCCAACTGATACTTTTATTATTCCTAGTAGGTTGAACAACTGAAAAAATAAGAATTTTTAAAATATAAATTTTTCATAGGCTTAGATTGCTAGAAATAGTATTGTCTGGGCTCCTGAACAGAGGGTTAGGGTTTAAAGTGTGTTATTTATTTTTCATTTGTCTTCTCTAATAAGTAACAAATCAGATTAGTGTCCAAAAACCCTGTTCCTACTCTTGTCCTGGGATGAGGTAAGGCGATGGAGATTCCATCTCAGAAGGTGGTCATGGCCAGAGGCCAATCCCAGTGATTTCCCAGGTGCTTTGAATAATCATAGAAGGGGTAGCCAAGTTAGGCTGATTATAAAATGTAGGCTCAGGGCCCATAGTTCAGTGGTATAGGCTTGGCGCCCATAGCTCATACTGGCCACATACACCAAGGCCTACGGGTTTGAGCCCAGCTGGACCTGCTAAACAACAATGACAACTGCAACCAAAAAACAGCCAGGCATTGTAGCAGGCACCTGTAGTCTCAGCTACTTGGGAGGCTGAGACAAGAGAATCGCTTAAGCCAATGAGTTTGAGGTTGCTGTGAGCTGTGACACTACAGCACTCTACAGAGGGCAGCAGAGTAAGACTCTGTCTCAAACAAAAAAAAGTAGTTAAAAGGTTATGAATTAGAGTTAATAATAATTTTTCTTTTCTTTCTTTTTTTTTTTTTTCTTGAGACAGAGTCTCACTTTCTTGCTCAGGCTGGAGTGTGCTGGCATCACAGCTCACAGCAACCTCAAACTCTTGGGCTCCAGAGAATCACTCTTGCCTCAGCCTGCTGAGTAGCTGGGACGACAGGCACCTGTCACAATGCCTGGCTATTTTTCTATTTTTGGTAGAGATAGGTTCTCGCTCTTGCTCAGAGTGGTCTTGAACTCCTGAGCTCAGGCCATCTTTCCGCCTCGGCCTCCCCCCCATCCCAGTGCTAAGATTATAGGCATGAGCCACTGCACCCAGCCAGCCAAATTATAAATTTTTCAAACATGATTCAAAGCTGATTTTTTTCAAAACCATGACAGAGATCCATCTGATGGTATCATTAATGAATTAATAACATGACATGATTTCTGTATGTTTAGCTTCTGACCCAATGCAAAGTTTAAAGATATCACTAGAGGTAATTTAGTTTTGTGACCATAATAAGCAAGGCTACATTTTTTAAAGTAATAGATGATATTTGAGTAAACGTGCACTCATTTTTGAAATATTTTAAGATTTCAGAATTGACCATGTTATTAAAAAGGCAGTAAGAATAAAGGTTACAGAGCTACAATCAAATTTAATATATAGGAGAGAAAATAATTTTTGCCCCCTTTTAGGTTCTTAGTGGCGACGCTCTCCTGAACACAAAAGTATGATGACCAAAAGGGGAACAATCCGAAGTTCATTAATATACTCAGAGGGCCTCAGTTCAAAAGTATGAACTAGCATTAATTATACATTTTTCTTTCTTTCTTTCTTTTTTTTCTTTTGAGACAGAGTCTCACTCTCTCACCCAGGTTGGAGTGTGGGAAAGTAATAAAATCTCTTTCCAGTATTTCTCAGGAAAGTGGTAAAATCTCTTCCCAGATTCCTCTGGTACCTGCTGGTGCCTGCCCTGGACTGATAGCCAGTGGTGTCTCTGGGAGGAAGGATTGATATCAGGCAGACAAGCTGGGCAGAGTCCCCTGCGTTCTCAACGTCTTTAAACTTAACAATCCTTAATACATTGGAGAGAAATGTTTTGGTTTCCTATGTATTTTTCTGATTAGCATAAGTATTTATATTATGGATGAATGAAGGCTTGAAAAGGCAGTCACTGGACCCTCATTGGTCAGTGTAAGATAAGACAAGATTGAGGCTCGATGCCCGTAGCACAGTGGTTACAGAGCCAGCCACATGCACACAGGCTGGTGGGTTCGAACCTGGCCTAGGCCAACTAAACAACAATGACAACTGTAACCAAAAAATAGCCCGCATTGTGGTGGGCACCTGTAGTCCCAGCTACATGGGAAGCGGAGGCAAGAGAATTGCTTAAGCCCAAGAATTTGAGGTTGCTGTGAGCTGCGATGCTACGGCACTCTACCGAGGGCAAAATAGTGAGACTCTGTCTCAAAAAAAAAGAGAGAAGACCAATAATGAAAACATGTAGAATATCTACAGTAAAATAACGTGAAGATTGATATGGCACCTGTGAATGTGTGAGTGATGTAGGAAAAGGCATTGTCATGTACACTACTATTAAATTATTAAATATACTAATAATTTTAACTTGGAGCATCACCGAGTTTTTGGCTCCAAAGACTGAAAAATAACTACCATTATCTCAAAAGAACTATTATCACATAAAGGAACAGGAATTAGAAGTTTTTATTTTTATTTATTTACTTAATTTTTTTTTAGACAGAGTCTCACTCTGTCACCCCAGGTAGAGTGAAGTAGTATCATAGCTCACGGCAACCTCAAACTCCTAGGCTTAAGTGATCCTCTTGTTTCAGTCTCCTTGAGCAGCTGGGAGTACAGGCACCTGCCATGACGCCCAGCTAATTTTTCTATTTTTTTAAATAGAGAAAATTTTTAAATAAAGAACATTGACCATGTTATTAAAAAGGCAGTAAGAATAAAGGTTATAGAGCTACAGCTTGTTCCGGCTGGTCTTGAACAGATCTACCCACCTTAGTCTCCCAGAGTGTTAGGATTACAGGAATGAGGCACCTCACCCAGCTGGGAATTAGAAGTTTTTAAAATCTTGCCGGGCATGCTGGCTCTTCCTGCAGTTCCAGCTACTTAAAGGCTGAGGTGGGAGGATCACTTGAGCCAGGAGTTCACAATCTGCCCCAGTGATAGTGAAACCCCACCTCAAAACAAAAACAAAACAAATTAAAAGTTCTTAAAACTTTCTTAGTAAATAAGAAGTAATGAGCTTCTCTTATCTCTTAGTAGAATCATCATCCAAGGTTAATTTAAACTATAGGACTTGAACCCAAGGAAATTTCAGGGTTAAGTAGCAGAAGGGGCTATTTCCTATTAAAATGATTCTGTATTATTAGAATGAGCTGTAATTACTTAGGAACTGTCAGTAAAGCAGTAATGCATATGTAGAAGAGGAAAAATAATTTTCTCTCTATTGTTCAAAGTTATTAGTTGAGATGGATCCTTGTAACAAAGACAGATTAATCAGAGAAAAAGAAAGAAGTTTAACTACATGTATGTACCTCATATATTCACAGGCGCTACCTACAGAAATGAATAGATCCTCAAGAGGGGTCTTTGAGATCAGGCTTACGGCTCATCTTCAGCTGGAACAGAGAAAGAAGGGCATTGGGGGGACCAGTAATGGAGAGGTGACCAGGAAAGGCACAGGATATGAGGATAAGGCTCATTGTGGAGATTTGTCTGTGTTTCCTCCATTGATGAGAGTTTCTAGCAATTGAGAGCCACCCGCTCTTCCTGGTAGGGAGGGTGACACACTCCCAAAAAGATGTCTCATTTGAGGAGATGGTGTCGTGGATGGGTTCTTCCTAAGTTAGGCCTCTGTGAGGAGCATTCAAGTATTTAATAAGAGGCATTTCGATGAAAACAAACAAAAAAAAAGACAAATATTGATAGCTGGAGCTGACTCTAACCCTAGTTTTTGAGTCCCAAGAGCAGCCAGTTGAGAACATTTCTGGATGTTGGGCTTGAAGTATCTTTTCCAGTTGGAACATCCTTGGTAGTGTCATTAAAGCACTGGGGAACTTCCCGAATGGGCCTAGAGCAGCCCGCAGGAAGCGTGTCCATTCCTGAGCTGTGGTGGTGCTGTCTCTGAAGTTCATGTCAAGTCACTAGCTCCAGCTCACAAAGCTTCAAAGAAAGCACAGTTCTTGTTCTTAGTGATTCTAAGTCACAGGGTGGGGGAAAGCATTGAAATGCTAGTTTGGTGAGTTGTAGCCAGAACTGTAAAACTCAGAAGCCAGCCCAGTTTCCAGTTAGATAACAGACCCTCAAAGACAATGAACAAATCTAGAAACCAATAACGTGTGCATGGTAGATTATCCTGAAACATGATTTCTCTCTCTGGAATAACCACACATTTCTACCAGTGCAAATTACAGTAAGACTAATTTGTTTAAAAAATAAACCTGGCCATATTAAACACAGCCTAATTATTTATATAAGGGCAATGAGAATAGCGATTTAATTGTATAGGCTCTTTTTGAAGTCTGCTTTGCTGGAAATTTTAGTAAGGGATCTCAGATTAGACTTATAAATGTATTTCCAGGCTACGAAGCCACGCCGAGGACTTGCTGTCAGATTTTGCCTATAATATCATATTTTGCCTATAATATCTATAGATTGGGGTGTGTTTTTGTTTCCTTATATTCCCCAAGAAGTCCCTGATGGTCCCAAGCCTGCCAGGAGATGACAGTCAGGGTCTTTTTTTTTTTTTTTTTTTTTTGAGACAGAGCCTCAAGCTGTCCCCCTGAGTAGAGTGCCATGGCATCACGCTCACAGCAACCTCCAACTCCTGGGCTCAAGCGATTCTCCTGCCTCTGCCTCCCAAGTAGCTGGGACCACAGGCGCCCGCCACAACGCCCGGCTATTTTTTGATTGCAGCCGTCATTGTTGTTTGGCGGGTCCGGGCTGGGGATTCGAACCCGCCACCTTAGGTGTACGTGGCTGGCGCCTTAGCCGGTTGAGCTATAGGCGCTGAGCCGACAGTCAGGGTCTTAAAACCCTTTCCCATCCTGTTCCTCTCTGATGTCAGAAGATGTCTGATGTGTTTTTTTGGTTGCTCCGAAGTCGGAGCCTGTGGGACACATTTCCTCGTGTAGTACAGACACCAGCCAACAGGTACTGCAGACTGTGCTCCTGATTCTCGGCCAGCCGTGTGCTCAGGGGTGAACAGGTGATTATGTGGTGATTTGTGCGATTGTGCTCGTAGGAAAATGGCAGGAGAAGCATTTCTCTCTCATTGCAAGTGACAATGATGTGGCAATGTGGATTTTTGAGGACAGTGAGGCTGAAGGAGAGTTAATGATGATGGTGACCATGAAGAAGCTCGTCCTATATGATATTGGTTCCAGGGAATCTGAAGCTAGTGATGCAGAAAAAAGTGACGATAATATACAACCTGTAAGGTTTATCGTGATCGTGACGGTGACCTTGTAAAGTTCCCATACTCTGTCACACAACAGAGATTCCCGCTTCCTCAAAGTGCTCCGCCTAAAACTGAACTGGAATATTTCTTTTTTTTTAAGCAGTTTTGGCGGGGGCTGGGTTTGAATGCGCCACCTCCGGCATATGGGGCCGGTGCCCTACTCCTTTGAGCCACAGGTGCCACCCCTCAAGTGGAATATTTCTTGCTCTTTTTCTCAGATGAACTTATTTCATGAAACTATGACCACGACAAGTATGTAGAGGAAAAAATACAGAAGGTGACTCCACTAACAAAGTCCTCAGTGGGGCCCTCAAGGAGGGATATTTCATGAAAAGTAATTAATGTGTTTTTTGGTGTAATACTGAACGTGGCTCCCAATTTGAAGACGCAATTTCTTTGCTGCTTTACGCAAGATGGGCTACACCAAACCCCAGGTTCAAATCTAGCCTGGGCCTGCCAAACAATGACAACTACAACCAAAAAATAGCTAGGCATTGTGGCAGGCGCCTGTAGTTCCAGCTACTTGGGAGGCTGAGGCAAGAGAATCACTTAAGGCCAGCAGTTTGAGGTTGCTGTGAGCTGTGATGCCACAGCACTCTACTGAGGGTGACATAGTGAGACTCTGTCTCAAAAAATAAAAATAAATAAATAAATAAATAAATAAAATGCATGCTTTATCCCATTAAAAAAATTCATTTTCATTAGAAAAAATGCTGAATATTTATTGCAACTAAGAAAATTCTCTGACATATGACCCTGAATTGCTTTACAAGAGGCCCCTCACCCCAACTCTGCGTTGTGGCCATTTCCTATTTTCAGTGCCAGCCCGTCCACCTGCAGAAGCTCTTAATAAATCTCTGCTGTTAACTCTGCTTGACCTGGTTCATTGTGGCCCCTTTTGACATTTCACATCAAACCTCAACCTGATTATAGGGAACAACCCAGTGTGGCTGGGTAATCTATTAAGAGCTAACCATTTGACCTTAAATTATAAACTCCTTTTCCAAAACATTGTTCATAAGCACAAGAGTAAATTAAAGAAGGCTAAAAGAAGTAAAAGGAACTTGGCGTACTTAAATCAGGCCTGCCTACTCAACACAAAACCAGTGGCCTCCAATGTGCCTGTCCGGTCACGGCGCAGCACTGGGCCCGCCCAGGACGCCTCGTCTCCTGGCTCCTCACAGGGAAACAGAATGGGCTCTGTTTTACCACCACCTTCTGCCAATCAGAGTAATCAACCACCTTGTGCCAAGTAAGGGTAACACTAGAAGACTCTGAAGATTTAAAAATGATTAATCCGTTCAAATAAAATTATCCCACCCACGTGACAAATACCTGGGTCTGGGTTTTCACATTTTGGTTGGATGACCTTGAAGCAGATCAAAAGTGCCAAAGAAAATAATGAACACATTTTGTGAAGGGTTTTCATAAATACAATTGAGGGAACTGAAGCTTGGTTTCCACAGACAGTTGCCCCGAGGACAATAGGGAACTTGTTTTAGAGTTTATATAGACAATTGGATATGCAGGTTTGAAGTCAGATTAGAATTCCGTAATGATGTGGCTGTTAAGAAAGCCACACCTGCCCAGATGGTCCTCTATCATCTGAGGTCAGCCCAGCGTCTGCCTATATTCTATTTTTTCAGCATGAACAAAATTCAAGACCACAAGCAACTGTAGAAGCTCAATTATTATGTAGCCCTATATGGGAGCTTGTGCAAAGGCAGAAAGGCACTTAAGATCATCAACCAACATTCCAGGACTATTGATCTTGTTTTAATATTCTGAACACCATCACCCTACTCAGGTGTGGTTACAAATTGGATTCCTGTAAGTTCTGTCTGCCTAAATTAAACTTAATTTTATCATCTTATGGAAGTTCAAACTGAAGAACCCTTATGGAGCCCCATGAGGAGCAATCTCTACGAAGCTTTGCTAGTGGTCCTTCTGCCTGTCACGGGTATTAACAGTCGTTATTGGCAAAGTATCTCAAGAATGAAAGAAAAAGTATCCAATGTACTCAGCCCTACTATGAAACTAATTTATAGCTTTCATATGAAAACTGTAACCCAATTATAGCCCAAGAATATGGGGAAAGGGGAGAGGGAGGAGAGGAGAGGAGTGAGGATGGGTGGAGGGAGGGTAATTGGTGGGACCACACCTACGGTGCATCTTACAAGGGTACATGTGAAACTTACTAAATGTAGAATATAAATGTCTTAACACAATAACTAAGAAAATGCCATGAAGGCTATGTTAACCAGTTTGATGAAAATACTTCAAATTGTATATAAACCCAGCACATTGTACCCCATGACTGCATTAATGTACACAGCTATCATTTAATAATAAAAAAAAAATCCTGTCTCTACTAAAAGCAGAAAAAATGGTGGTGCCCATAGCTCAGTGGATAGGGCGTCAGCCACATGCACCAAGGCTGGCAGGTTTGAACCCAGCCCAGGCCAGCTAAACAATAATGACAACTGCAACAACTACAAAAAAAAAAAAAATAGCCAGGCATTGTGGAGGGTGCCTGTAGTCCCAGCTACTTGGGAGGCTGAGGCAAGAGAATCACTTAAACCCAAGAGTTTGAGGTTGCTGTGAGCTGTGACGCCTCGGCACTCTACTGAGGGCAACATAGTGAGACTCTGTCTCAAAAAAATAAAAATAAAAACAGAAAAAATTAGCCAGGCATGGTGGCATGCACCTACAGTCTCACCTAGTCAGGAGGCCGAGGCAGGAGGGTCACGTGAGCCCAGGAGTTTGAGATTGCTGTGATCTCTGAGAGTGCCACCACACTCTAGCAAGCGTGACAGAGTGAGACTTGGTCTAAAAAACCAAAATGACATATCCATATCATACAAAGATAGATACCCACAAACGTTAGCCATGTGTCAAGCACGAGAGTACAGAACTCAACGATTTATAAGAGAGAATGGCTGGATCCAAACTCTTTCTCAATGACCGAACAAGTTAAGTTTACCCACTCAGCTGCCTAAAGCTTTTCACCAATATTTCTGAAAAGACTCAAGAGTTTTCATTTTGCTATTTGTTTTCAAATAGCTTTTTCTTTAGAAAGTCATCTCCCTGAAGTTTGCCTCTCAAAGAGATGGCTCCCAGATCGGTGAAAAGACAGGGTAGAAAACGTACATCTCCAAGGCACAGAGAAAGGAGGTACATTTATCCCCAGTAAGGAGTTTGGGGGTGTATTTGCCCACGATCTGAGGTAGAGGTCAGGCTTATGGAAGCCGTGGACTCAATTTTAGGCCAGTGACTGAGGAGACAGCTGAATGTCGAGTGACAAAACAGCCAGTCTGTTTCCAATCACTCTTTTTATTTTTCAGCTTCAGGTAGTAGCTTTTGGGAGATCTGGGACCCTTAAGGGGGACAGAACAAGATTGGAGAGAACTGGAGTGAAGAGGGAGGGTGCCCAGAGAAGGAAGGAGAAGCTGGAGGGATGGAAGGAAGAGGTTTTAGGGGAGCTGGGGAAGGGACAGTCCCCAAAGAAGCCACTGAAGTTGCACATTATCCTCAGCAAATGCATCCCAGCAGCAAGAAGGAGACAGAGAGGGGAGCGTATGGTCAGCAGGGGCTCAAGAAGGGGGTTTCGGGTGACTGAAGATTCCCATGGGAGGAGCAGGATTAAACCGAGAGGAGAGAGAGGCGCTGAAACAGACTTCTGATCATGGAGCTCCTTTAAAAAAATCCTTTAAAATATCTTATTATCAAGCTCAGCTGGGGAAAATAATAAAATAGGACACATTCTGGGCAGCATTGAACTTTCTTTTTTTTTTTGAGACAGAGCCTCAAGCTGTCCCCCTGGACAGAGTGCCGTGGCATCACTGCTAACAGCAACCTCCAACTCCTGGGCTCAAGCGAGTCTCCTGCCTCAGCCTCCCAAGTAGCTGGGATCACAGGC
>NW_003852592.1:339510-353198 GCF_000181295.1 Otolemur garnettii | reverse complement strand
TGTTGTTTGGCGGGTCCGGGCTGGGGATTCGAACCCGCCACCTTAGGTGTACGTGGCTGGTGCCTTAGCCGGTTGAGCTATAGGCGCCGAGCCAGCATTGAACTTTCTTTCTTTCTTTTTTTTTTTTTGAGACAGAGTTTCACTCTGTCACTCTGGGTAGAGTGCTGTGACTTCATCACAGCTCACAGTAATCTCAAATTCTTGGGCTCAAGAGATCCTCTTGCCCCAGCCTCCCAAGTAGCTGGGACTACAGACACCTGCCACACCACCCAGCTAGTTTGTTTGTTTGTTTGTTTGTTTATTTGTAGAGACAGGGGTCTCACTCTTACTCAGGTTGGTCTCGAACAGCTCAAGCAATCCACCCCCCTTGGTCTCCAGAATGCTAGGATTACAGGAGTGAGCTACCACGCCCAGCTTTTTCGTTTTCTTAACCAAAGGTTTACTTACCAAATAACTGAAGGCCCAAAGCAATAAGCCTTTTATGGTTTAACCACAGAGACAGAAGGTAACGCCAAGGAAAATGCAAAAAGATACATGCCTCGGAAGATCCGAAGCCCCCCTGCCCTTCCAGGGACAGCCAGAAAGAGGAGAGTCTTAGATAACACCCCTGAGAGCTGTCAGTGACTTGGAGAATGTGAGAAAGAGCAAAACATTTCATCTGAGGAATGCTAGACCCTTTAAATTATCAGGCCCAGAAAGGCATTTAGGATGTGACAGCCGTCCACCTTACTCTCCCCAGAGCTAAGTAATTACCTCTTGAAGCCACGTGCAATGTGGCCACGAGCCTGAGGCCACACAGCCACCAAACACCACACACCCTGTGGTTCAACAGTCTAGAGTTCTTGAGTCATCATCACTCTTCTGATTTGTCCTTTTTAATCTTTAAAAACTTGAACCCATCTTTTTTTTTCCCCTCTGGGGCACTCCCCAAGGTGACTTGGAACTACGTCTTCAGACTGTAGTCCTCAACTTTTGTGCTTGAATAATCTCCTTTAACTACATTCTGACCTTTTAAATCATTTTAGGTTGACAGACTCTAGTCACCAATGGGGTACAACCCACATTTCTGTCACTATATTCTTGGGCATCCCCAAGCTGATGGCTCTGCTGTCTGCACCGGTGGGCCAGCTAATCTGGGCATCCCAACATTCTGGAAACCAAGCTGGGGATTTAGGACGCAGAAAGAGAAAACAAGGAAAGCCATTGCCTTTCAAGAACCAGTGGTTACCCCTAAACTGAATCAAACCAGAGGCACAATCCAAAAAAAGTGATTCTTACAAACATTTTCCTCTTGCTAATGTGAATCTGAAATGGAAGAATCCAAAGAGAATTTTTACCTCCCTCTCTTGACAGGGCACTGGGAGCATGGACTCTCCTACACATCCTCACCCTTCACCAGATTCTGCCAGTTTTCCTGGGGTCCTGCTTGCATCCTCCAGAGCAACTGAGAAGTCCTAGAGGTCCCCTATGGATCACCAGAAGTACAGGGGTAGAAAAATGATTTTCTCTCCATCCTTTCTGTGTTCCTGGCAAAGACAGATTAACAAGAGAAAAATAAACATGTTTACACAGGAGATCCCCAGAATGAGTAAATTCTAGAGAGGCAACTTAGAATTCAGGCTTAAATACCATCTTCAGTTGAAGCAAAGAAGGGTTTTAGGGGGGACCGTTATGGGGAGGTGTCCAGGAAAACCCTGGAACCAGGGGAAAGTTTATAAAGCAGACGTATGCTGGTGTCTTCTCCAGGTATAAGTATCTCTAGTAATTTAGAGTTGTCCTCTTCCTGGTACAGACAGAAACACATCGCTATAAGTGGAGATTTCTTTCTTTTTTGATATACAGTAGAACCTCCACAGCTGACCACATCCCTACACTGACCACATCCTTCAGTTGACCTAACTCTCATAGACAGGACACGCACCACATGTATACAGTCGGCCTAGTTCCTTATGTTGGCCACCGCTATATGTTGACCAGTTTGTTACAGTCTATTGGGTGGTCAACTTACAGAGGTTCTCCTGTGTGTGTGTGTGTGTGTGTGCGTGTATTCTTTTTTTTTTTTAAGAGACAGGGTCTCCCAGTCTGGAGTGTGCTGGTGTCATCGTAACTCACTGCAATCTCAAACTCCTGAGCTCAAGTGATCCCCCTGCCTCAATCTCCCAAGTAGCTGGGACTACAGGTGCCCACCTCCCACCTGGATAATTTTCCTTACTTTTTGTAGAGATGGGGTATCCCTATTTGGCTTGGGCTGGTCTTGAACTCCTGGCCTCAAGTGATCCTCCTGCCTTGGCCTCCCACAGTGTTGGAATTATAGGTGTGAGCCACCGTAGTTGGCCTTTTGGGGGTATTTTTCTTTCTTCATGTTATTTGCTTTTTCTTATTATTATTTGGTTTCCAGCCCTCTCATCTGCTTGAGAGATTTTTTTAACAGATGTAAATTTCCTTTATTTAAGAGGGTAGCTTCTATTCTAAGAGCTGCTTCCTTGGCTGCTGTTTCTCAAAATAATCCACATGCCAGAGAGGCTTATTTTGGGATGGTCTGGCCTCCCTGAGAGTCACCAGCAGCCTCCTGCAGAAAGGAGAAGTTGGGACTGGCAGGTGGGAGGGACAGACGCCGCTGACAAGGGGGAGAGCAGAGAAAAGCCTGGGTCTGGGCTGAGTTGCAACACAAGCTCCCATTTCTGCCGGCTTTGTGGCCTTTTCCACAAGGGGAACCTCCTCCCTCTGAGCCCAGCCTTTTCTCTGGGCTCTCTCTTCCTCATTCTTGGCACAGGCTCTGCCATCTCAGTGATTTAGCGGATCTTTCCCGCCACAGCCAGGGCAGCCCCACGTAACTCCAGGGCCACTGACCGGCTTTTCCCAGCCGGGTCAGTCATCTGGTCATCCCTGGCCTCTGACTGCTCAGCATGAGAAATCCAGCCCAGCCCAGCAGCCTGGTCACACCTTAGAAATTCTTTAGAAAATGTACTAAGTAGTTATAAGAAAATTGGCCTTTATCCTACCGGCAGGGGGGAAACCATGATCACCAAGGTGGTTTTCCTGGGGCGAGGCTCTCTCGATGTGCTGACCCCTGTGACTTCCTCAAACTGACTGCACAGTTTGTGGTAGTGGGAGACCGCGTTTGTGCTACAAAAAAAGAAAAAAAAGTTGGCCAACTGGGACCAAGTTGTTGCCAGGGGCTGGGGTTCAGATGGCAGAGAGGCGGAGGGAACTTAATGTTGTGATGTTCTACACAATGATGCTTGTGACACTTACGAGGCTGCCTGAAGTTGTAAAAAAAAAAAAAAAAAAAGGAAACTACCAAATTGTGCACTTAGCACTGGTAAATTTTACCACATCTATTCCTCTACAAATTGGATTGTTTTTAATGACCCAAATGAAGTAGACAGATTATGTATCTATCAATACATTATCTGACATCCTCCAGTAATAAAATGAATGGGAGGCTCTATAATTTTTTCCCTTAATAGTATCTCTCTGGGTCCTGCCACATTCTGCCTGCTTTGCTGACATACCTACCTGACCCATGCACTCAACACACCCCGGCAGTTAGTAGCTAGAGGTAGCAGGGGGAGAGAGAAAAAGATGTTATTTGGTAGCAAAAACTGACTACCTGGTGTTTCTGCCTTCCAAGGAGAAGCAAACTAAAATTACATCACTATAGGCCCCTTTTTCTTGCAGAGGGTGGTAGCTAGGGTAGAGGTGGCCCCTTGTTCAGCCCAGGCCTTTGGTCAGAAGAGGGGAGGCCCTCAAGCTGCCACAGTAGGTCTGAGATAGGTAACTTAGACTGAGAAGCAGCATGGCCTGCGGGTGGCACAGTCAGTCCTAGGTCCAACCAGCTTTGGGCACATATCCTCAGGCATCCAAAATCTAAGTTCAACAGCTGTGACTGTGCTGTCCATCTCAGATACCCTGGGGGCAAGCCCACGTCCTAGATGTAAGTGGGGCTGGGAACTTGGAAAGTTCTAATTCTTTGCTCAGGAGCAAAAGAGTGGAGGGGTGTGGTGGGGGTGAGGCCCAGCTCATGGAGACAGGGACTTTGGAAGAGAAGTTGTCTGATGTTTGATTTTTTTTTTTTTTTTTTTTTGAGACAGAGTCTTGCTCTGTCGTCTAGGCTCAAAGGCAGTGGCGTCATCATAGCTTATGCAGCCTCCTTTCCCGGGCTCAAGAGTTCCTCCTGCCTCAGCCTACCAAGTGGCTGGGACGACAGACAAATGTCACTATGCCCAGCTGATTTTTCTATTTTTGGTAGAGATGGGGGTTTCTGCTCTTGCTTGGGCTGGTCTCGAACTCCTGGCCTTGAGCAATCTTTCAGTGTCGGCTTTCCAGAGTGTTAGGATTATAGGCATCAGCCACTGTGCCTGGCCCTGATGTTTAATTTTAAACTGTTTGTGGGACAGTGATGTAAACCCTTCCACCTCTCCAAGTCTTTGGGGAAGACTATCAAACATCAAGTTGTAGAATGATCACTGGATTGAATCATGGATAGATTCCTGTGTCTGGGCAAGAGGAATGGACAAATCCAGGAAGGCAAAACAAGCTGCAAACAGATGAAATCCCCTGACAGATCCTTACAGAGCTCCTAGTGTGTGGCTGGCATGAGCTGGTGCTCTGACCCGGGCAC
Organism: Otolemur garnettii; assembly: GCF_000181295.1. NCBI lineage: Eukaryota > Metazoa > Chordata > Mammalia > Primates > Galagidae > Otolemur > Otolemur garnettii. Next base: position 348,574 of record NW_003852592.1, on the reverse strand, counting down.
AGAACGGGCTGGCGGGGCTCTCCCAGTATCGGGGGTGAGGCAGGCAGGAAATAATGACCAAATGTTACGTCAAACTAGTGACAGATTAGTGAGCAGAATTAGAACAGAGTGTAGTGGCAAAGTAACCAGGTGGGGTGAGGAGGCGAATTTAGCAAAAGCAGGAGGTCAGAGTCAGAGGCCACCAAGGAACATCCCTCTTGCTTCAACCTTTTGTGGCAGGTCACCACCTCTGACACCAAGGTCCTGGGGAGAGAGGGAAGGTGAAAGGGGTGGGCATGGGGCTTTGAGCTCATTTCTCCTCAATTGCAACGGACAGGGAGGAAGCTCAGCAGACTTTTGGGTTAATGCATTTAAAAAAAACAAAACAGCATTGAAAATTCCTATTCAGGCTGGGCACTGTGGCTCATGCCTGTAATCCTTGCACTTTAGGAGGCTGAGGCAGGTGGATAGCTTGAGCTCACGAGTTCAAGACCAGTCTGAGCAAAAGCGAGACCTCATTTCTACTAAAAATAGAAAAAACAAAAAACAAAAAACTGAGGCAAGAGGATTGCTTAAGGAGGTTGTTGTGAGCTATGACGCCATGGCACTCTACCCAAGGCGACAGCTTGAGACTGTGTCTCAAAAAAATAAAATTCTATTCAAAGAGGACTTAATTAGCAACAGGCCCTCCACCATATATGTATTATCACACACCATATAACTGTGAGGAGGAGGGGGGGTTTATTTGCCCCCATTTCACAGAAGAGAAAACTGAGACTCAGTGAGTTTCAGTAAACTGCCTGAGTTCACAAAAGGCAGAGCCAGGATTGGAACCCACGTATCTCAGACTCCAGAGTCCACACGTATTGCTAAATGCTAAAGAGTGCACTAGCGTAGCCTTTGTGCCGGCCAATTCCCTCATCCACTCGGTAAAGGAAGCTTTAATCGAGCATCTATGGTATTACCAGGCACTGTGGACACAGAGGTGAACAGAACTTTGCTCCTAGGTAGCAAAAGCAGGATTCAGAACCTGGTGAGCGGAGAAATACCCCTGCCTTCCCCAGCACCATGGCCCGGGGTGGACAGCTGCCCTTCAGAGGCTTCTTCCTCTTCAGTTTGAACTTACTGGAATGAAACTCATGTAAGAAAAAGAAAAGAGAGCTTATAAAGTGACTTCCTCCCCCAGGCTCTCATTCCTCCAGAGAGAATGACTCAGCCTCCTCAGCGTTTCTGCCAAAGTTGGAGGCGGGAAGGCCCGGCTGGCCCTGGTCCCCTGGACACTCCACTGTTGGCCCAGGCTGCTTTGCAGAGATACTCTCATTCCATCCCCTTCTGCAGCCACCTCTACGTTGCACTCAAAGGTCTGAACCAAGGTTTATTCTCACTGTCTCCACCAGCTTACCCCCTTCTCCTAGCAACTCCCCAGAAGAAAGGCAGACTTCTTCATGCTCGCCAACTAAACTAGTTTTTCCAACTTTTCTGGCTGAGGAGCTTTTGTTTCTTTTGAGGGAGCAAGTCCTGACCTGCAGGCTCCTTTCTCTGCAGAGCTGGGAGAAAACAAAATTGGAAGGCGGATGAAAGATGTGCCGAGATCCCTGAACCTGAGCTGACGCTCTGGGGCGGGCCGGCGGGGGAATGGAGAAATCCTCCCACCCTGAGTGGTCTGTTTTATTGCCTTCTTATCTTTCAAACTGTCTTCTCCTTCTATGATTCATCTCTGAGGTTGGGCAGAAAACAATTCTTTCCTCATTCAAAGCAGTTCAGTGTTGCTTTGCTGGGCTGCTTTGGGCAAGGGCAGAGTTTAATAGATGCGTGGTACATCCACTTACTCTAGGAACAAGATTGCATTTAAAATTAACCAGACGAGGAAGCTTTGTCCTTCTTGCTAGTTCTCTACTGCACAACAAATTAAGGTGCGATTTTGTACTGCCAGGTCCTTGGGCCTCCTTACTTGATGGGTCTCTTGTGGGTCTTACAAACCCGATAGGATTCCAAGTGCCTCTGATGAGCTTCATTGTTTGGAACCTCTGGGGTCAGCAGTGTCTGAACCGTGCAGAGCCTTAATAGCACACCCAGCCTCAAAGCAGGAAGAAAAAAAAAAGAACATTTTCCTGTGATATCTGAAAATATGCTTTGTAAACAGTCTGCTTGCTTCTCCAGAGGATGGAGACCAGATGCAGGCAGTGAGCTGGACATGTCTTATCTGAAGGGAAAACAGATCTTAAGATAATAACTATCTTGGAACATGATAAAATCCAGAGGCCCCTTCCAGGGCCATCATTAATTTTAAAAAGCAAGACAAAAACTACCCCCAAAACCTTAGTAGTACGTGACCTTATCAGAGAGATTTATGTCCAGCTGAAAGCCAAGTTATTTTGAGCTGAGCAAAACAAGGGAACTCTTAAATTACAGCAGCACAAGGTAAGTCTTTGGCACATCAGTGGATGTATCAATAAGCCTCGCAGGAACACTATGACTCTCCACAGTGCTCAGCACATATAGGTGCTTAATAAGTTTTCTTATTTTTTTAAATTAAATAATAGCTGTGTACATTAGTGCATCATGGGGTACAATGTGGTGTTTTCATATACAATTAGAAATATTTTCATCAAACTGGTTAACATAGCCTTTATGTTATTTTCTTAGTTATTATGTTAAGACATAACATAATATGTTCCACCAAGGAACATCCCACTTGCTTCAACCTTTTGTGGCAGGTCACCACCTCTGACACCAAGGTCCTGGGGAGAGAGGGAAGGTGAAAGGGGCGGGCATGGGGCTTTGAGCTCATTTCTACTCTTAGAGTCACTTGTACCCTTGTAAGATAAACCATAGAAGTGATCCCTCCAATCACCAAGTGTTCTCATTTATTAAACAAAGAATCAAATTGCACCTAGACTATGCCAGGCACTGTTCTAAGTGCTTTATAACTATTTACCCATGTTCCTTTCTCTCCTGGCTGTGAGGAAGCTGTAACCATTGGGTAATCAAATGAATACACAGCAGCTGGAGTGCCTAGGCCAGCCCTGGATACCACGGACTCCTGCGTTTGGGTAGACAGATGTTCCCAGGAGTCAACTTCAACACCTGGCTTTTTCCTGGCAGGAGTGTCCTGGGTCATGCACTGTTCCCGTCATAACATCACTTGCTCCTCCCAAAACTCTGGGGGGGGCACCTCCTTTCTGTGACTGACGTGACCTCTCGTCTTGCTAGTAGGTTGAACCAGATGAGACTGCAGGTCTCTGTCACTGATATTCTGACAGTTAGAATTTTCTAGCAAATGACAATTTCATGCAGTTTACCTAATGTTGCCTACACTGTAAAAAGAGGAACTGGATGTTTGGAGTGGATGAGTAACTGGCCCCGTTGCCTCAGTAGTCAGGAGCAGTCTCTGCATTCAAAATCCAGTTTAACGCGCTACTTTAACCACATATGAAGAATGTGGGCCCTGGAACCAGCTACGAGGGTTTGAGTATCAGCTCATCTACTTAATAGGTCTGTGATTTTAGGACAAAGGATTTTCCTCTCTGTGCTTTAGTTTTCTCATTTGCGAAACAGGGATAAAAATAACCCAGTATTGCTCAATTTATGGGGTTGCCCCAAGAATTGAATAAGGAAACTTAAGGACAGAGTGGAGGGCAGTGCCTGGCGCTCAGACTGTAGACAGGCCAGCTATCGCGGTCATCTTCAGGTTTCTCCCTTCCTTCAATATTTCTGTCCTGCTCGAGTATATTTACCAACCATGCTTCTTTGTCTACTATTACAACGCCGCAGACCCAGAAACTCAGGGATAAAGGGCATTATACCGCCTGTAGGTAAGAGGTGAAGGATTAGCCTCAGGTCTTAGAGCCCGTCTCACAATTTCCCCACATCACTGGGGCTGAAACTTCAGATTAGTTTTTACATCACTGGCTTTTCTTCCTTTTCTTTTTGGGCGTGGGGGGCTGTCACTTCTGGGGAGTCCAGCTGTGATTTATCACTCTTGGCACGGAGCTCAGGGGCCTCAGGACCCGGGGAGCACCTGCAGGAGGCCAGGAGGCAATGGCAGTTGTCCCAAACAGTCCCTAAATCAATCCTAGCGCAGGGCGCGGGAAATTCCACGCGGTTAAAAGCCTAGGAAGCCCAGGTCAAGTTTACCTCAGAAGGGCGGGGATGAGGAAATCCCCAACTCCCGTGTCCCAGAAACTGCTGCAGGTTGGTGTCGCTTGTCTAAAGAGAACACGGGCATACTAGGGCTCATTTTAGGGCCATCCTTTTCTCTCAGCGGGCACAGTCTGCCCAGGTCCCTCCAGGCTGTCTGGAAGCCACGCACTTTGCCGCCCGGCGGGCACCTGCGCAGGAGGCCCCAGCTCCGGGCGCGGCTCCCACCGCCCGGCCCGGCGCGCACCGGCCCTTTAAGAGCCGGCCGGCCACGTGCGCCGTGACGTCAGAGCAGGAAGTGTTTGAGGAAGTCGTGCGGGGCTGACTGGTTCGAGGTCCCCCAATTTTAATGTGGTCAGGGGGGTGTCACAGCCCCCCGTCCTGCCGCCCCAGCCCCCGCTTCCCCCACCCCGGGGAGCCCGACTCCCGCCCCGCGTCCCCGCCGACAGGTGAGTCCCGCGGCGGCGGCGCAGGCCCAGGTGCCACCTGCAGACCCCGCGCCGCCCGGAGGACTCGCCGCCCCCTGCCCGCCGGAGGCGCCGGGGAATCGGCTCCGACCTTTGCCGGGCAGGGGTTCGGGGCATGGAAACGGTTCGCCGGTGCGGGGTGGAGTTGGGAATCCCAGAACAGCCCTGGCTGGGGTGGGGGGTTCCCGGGGACGTGGTAAAGACACGTGAGTGGGGTAAAGGTCAGAAGCTGATTCTCTCCCTGGGGCAAAACACCGGGGCTTGGGGGCCCCCTTGCCTGGACTGGGGGCGTGGGCATAGACGCCCTGCAGCGACTTTCTGCCCTGCCGGCTGCCAAGGCAGGTGGGGGGGGGGGAGACCAAAGTTTGCTACAAAGTTTGGGTAAACTGGTTTATTTACAAAATAAAAACCGGTGGTTTTTCTTCTCTCCCATCCAAGTGCACCGCATCTTAGCTTCTTCAGCCCCTTGAGTTCCATTGTTGCTTAACCTTAACTTTTTTCTTTCAAATAATGGTTTTAGGGCCACTGTATATTACAGATTTCCATGTGCTAGGAACTGTTCCCAGCAGTGCTTCACATGTGTCAGCATTTTTAAAAATTTTAACTATTACACTACAGTAGTTATGTGTCTTTATAGGGTACGTGTGATGTTTTGATGCAGGCCACAATGTGAGTTAATCACATCAGGGTAATTGGGGTATCATCCCCTCGGGCATTTAACATTTCTATGTGTTAGGCTTTCACTCATGGAGTTATTGTAAAGTGTACTTTTAAATTTTTGAACCCTAACCTTTTGTCCTCCACCCCAAATTGCTTGCAGAGTTAGCACGGCATCAGTATGAGCTGGTCACCTTCCCTGCCAACCCAGACATGTGGGCCGTGGGAAATGAAAGAACGACTTGGGACAGGAGGATTTGGAAACGTCATCCGATGGCACAATCAGGTAGGGACTCTGTGGAGGGTCAGCCTGGGGAGAGTCAGGGCTGGAGGGCTGTGCCGAATGTGTAGAGGGGCTCACCTTTAGCCTGGGTGGTCTTGGGAGAGAGTGAGCAGGGTGACTGGGAAAAGGCCATCAGGACGGCCACGCTGACTCTTTAGGTTAGTGGTTTTCAAGTTTTATTGACTATGCCACCTACATATTACATAAATAATAAAAAAGGGTTAAGCTCTTGGGTGGGCATGATGGCTCATGCCTATAATCACTGGACTTGGGGAGATTAGCAGTCATTTCATTACCAATCAACTTGACTTGACCATTAGTTCATAACCAGCCTAAGCCCCATAGCAAGACTGTGTCTCTACAAAAATAGAAAAATTAGCTGGGCATCATGGCACACCTGTAGTCTCAGCTACTGGGAGGTGGGAGGCTGAGGCAGGAGGACTGCTCGAGCCCGGGAGTTTGAAGTTGCTTGTGGTCATGCCATTGCCCTGTGTCTAGACAATCAAATAAGATCCTGTTTCCAAAAAGGAAACAAAACAAACAAACCAAAAATACTAAGCTCCCAACCACAATTACATGTGTTTTAAGTTATATATCTATGGTAGCAATAAATAATGTACTAATAAATTATGTACTGAGAAATGTTATAAATATGTAGAAATAGGCTAGGGGTAGTAGCTTAAGCTTGCAGTCCTTGCACTATGAGAGACTGAGGCAGAAAGATTGCTTGAGCTTAGGACTTCAAGACCCATGCAAGAGTGAGACCCTGTCTCCTAAAAATAGAAAAAGTAGCTGTGTGTTGTGGCATGCACCTGTATCCCAGCTATTTGGGAGCCTGAGGCAGAAGGATTGCCTGAGCCCTGGAGTTTGAGGTAGCAATGAGCTGTGATGATGCCACTGCACTCTAGCCTGGGGTGACAGAGTGAGTCTCTGTAAATACATAAATACACCAATATTTAAAAACTTCATTAAAAATATTTTTAAATATTGGCAAATTATGACGTTTGCAATACCACATAGCACAAAATGCACAGATCTGCATAAAAGTGAGAATTATCATTAAAGATAATGATGAAAACACATAGTTGAAATAATTGTTATAATTTTGAATTATTTGGACTGCTTTTTCTTTCAATCTGATTAGATTCTCATGACACCTGATGTGATTGGCTTGAGCTTCCCACACTATCGCGTCTGTTCTCCAATATTCCTGTTTGTGGTACACGTGTTACATGTACTGAATTTTTCTGCAGGAATCTCTTGAAGTCATTCATTTTGTGAATCATTTTACCACAATTGGATAGTACAACCCTTGTTTCTAAGTGAGGGCACCTGGTCTGCAGCGTGTCCGCAGGCTCCTGTCCACCACTCTGCCACGTGGAATGCCTGCTTTCCCCAGGATGCTGGAGTACCGGACATAGCATGTGACCCTCTCAAGAATGATCTAAGGAGAATACTGTACGGTTAAAGCTTCTTTTCTTTTCTTTTTTTTTTTTTTTTGGATTCCCATCTTGGGTATATTTATTGTTTGGAGACCATTGCTCTAGGGAATGCTTACCCACCAAATGGCTATAGTTAACTTTCTGCCCAACATTCAGACCCACCTTGAAGGATGGCACTTTTGTTTTTTATTTTAATTGACACATAACTGTACGTGTTTAGGGGGTGCATGTAGTTTTGATACATGTGTACAATGTGTAATGGTCAAGTCAGGTTGATTGATATATCTGTCAGGCATTTAGCATTTCTTTGTGTTGAAAACATTCCAAATCTTTTCCTATTCTGAAATGCACAATAACTTACTGTTAACTGTAGTCTGTACAACTGTTCTGTCAGACACTAGAACTCATTCTTCCTGACTATAATTTTTTTTTTTTTTTTGAGACAGTCTCACTTTGTTACCCTGGGTAGAGTACTGTGGCATCACAGCTCACAGCAACCTGAAACTCTTGGGCTTAAGCGATTCTCTTGCTTCAGCCTCCTAAGCAGCTGGGACTACACGTGCCTGCCACAACGCCCAGCTGTTTTTTGGTTGTAGTTGTCGTTGTTTAGCAGGTCCGGCTGGGTTTGAACCCACCAGCCTGGGTGTGTATGGCTGACACCATAACACCTGTGCTACAGGTGCCAAGTCATTCCTGACTATAATTTTATACCTGATAACCAACATCTCTTCATCTCCCCTGCCCCCATCCTTCCCTGCTTCTGGGAACCACTGTCCTGCTCTGTACTTCTATGAGACCAAATTTTGGGAGCTGAGGTCATGTGGTATTATCTTCATGTATGTGGCTTGTCTCAGCCATGTTGCTGCAGATGAAAGAGTTCATTCTTTTTTAGTCTGTATATTATTCCATTTGTGTCTGTCCCACATTTTCTTTACGTATTCACTTGTTAATGGGCACTTAGGTTTGATTTCATATCTTGGCTGGTGTGAGTAGTGTCACAGTAAACATGGGATCTACGGATTTCCTTTCTTTTGAATATAGATCCAGTAGTGGGGTTGCTCAGTCACATGGTATTTCTATTTTTAGTTGTCTGTGCAACTTCCATACTGTGTTTCATAATGGCTGCCCTAACTTCTATTCCCACCAGTGTAGCAGGCTTCCCCTTTCTCTGCATCCTCACCAGCATTGGTTTGTTTGTTTTTTGTCTTTTTAACAGTAGCCGTTTTAACTGGGGTGAAATAGTATCTCATTGGGATTTTTATTTACATTTTCCTGATGATTAGTGATATTTTTTCATACACCTGTCAGCTGTTTATATGTCTTTTGAGAAATGTCTGTTCAAATAATTTGCCCATTTTGAAAACTGGATTATTTGGGGACTTTTTTTTTTTTTTTGGCCGGGGCTGGGTTTGAACCCGCCACCTCTGGCATATGGGGCTGGCACCCTACTCCTCTGAGCCACAGGTGCCTTTTTTTTTTAACTATTGATTTGCTTGAGTTCCTTAACTATTCTGAGTGTTGGTCCCTCGTTGGATGAATAGTTAGCAGGTAATTTCTCTTGACTGTGTCCTCTGCTGTGCAGAAGCTCTTCCGTATGATATAGGCTCCCTTGTCTATTTTAGTTTCTGTTACTACTATTTTTGAGGTCTTATCCATAAAATCTCTTCCTGGACCAATGTCCTCAAGCATTTCCCTTGGTTTTCTTTTGGTAGTTTCATAGGTCGGGATCTTCCATGTAAGTCTTCAGTCCATTTGGCTTGATTCCTGATCGTGGCGAGAGAGGGGGTCTGGTTTCATTCTTGTCTGTGTGGATGTCCAGTTTTCCCAGCACTGTTTATTGAACAGACTGTCCTCTCCCCATTGTCACCATATTCTTCGTGCCTTTGTTAAACGTGAGTTGGCTGGCTTGGCGCCTGTGGCTCAAGTGGCTAAGGCACCAGCCACATAAATCTGAGCTGGCGGGTTTGAATCCAGCCCTGACCTGCCAAACAACAATGACGGCTGCAACCAAAAAATAGCCAGGCGTTGTGGCAGGCGCCTGTAGTCCCAACTACTTGGGAGGCTGAGGCAGGAGACTCGCTTGAGCCCAGGAGTTG
>NW_003852592.1:320206-339478 GCF_000181295.1 Otolemur garnettii | reverse complement strand
CTCTACCCAGGGCGACAGCTTGAGGCTCTGTCTCAAAAAAAAAAAAAAAAAAAAAAAAAAAGTGAGTTGGCTGTAAATGTGTGGATTTTTTTTCTGGGTTCTTGATTCTGTCATTGGTCTCTATCTGTATTTATGTCATTACCATGCTGTCTGGGTTACTGTGGCTTTGTGGGTACACAGTAGAACCTCTGTAAGTGGACCATGCAAGGGACTGGAACAAACTGGTCAGCACACAGAGGTGGTCAACATAGGAACTAGGACTGTGTGCTGATACATTCTTGGGGTGCATGTCCTGTCTATGAAAATTAGGACAGCTTGAGGAGGTGGTCAGTGTGGGGAGGCGGTCGAGTAGAGAGATTCTTCTGTATTCTGAAGTCAGGAAGCGTGGTGCTCCTGCCTTTCTTCTTTTTGCTGAGATGCTTTGGCTGTTTGTGGTCTTTTTGGTTCCATATGAATTTTAGGATTTTTTTCTATTTCTTCGAAGACTGTCAGGGATCTGTAGCTCGCTTTGGGTAGTATGGACATTTTAACAATATTAATTCTTCCAGTCCTTGAACACAGGACATCTTTCCATCTTTTTGCATGTCCTGAAGGACACCTGTTTTGTAATCAAGAGCTGTTGAGCACCTCTCTGGATGAAAGGGATGGCAAATTGTGAACCACTTCCCGGGAACCTGGCTGCAGGGAGGGGAGAGGGTCACTGTGGCTGCCAGCCAGCTAGGTCAGGGGTCATTCCAGATAGCGGATTCCTGTAGCATTTGGTTAAAAGGCTTCCTAGGCCCTTCCCTGAGTCCTGCCAGCAATGAGTGATAGAACTGTTCCTCAAGGAATGTGGAAGCTGGGGTAACATTCTCACACCCCACTGGAAACCAGGATTCCAGCAAATGCTATGGCTGAAGGGCCAGAGAAGTCAGCTGCCTCCCATGTGTCCTGGTTGATGTGTAGCCTGGGGCCTGGCATTGAAACAGGAGGGCCAGAGTTTTCTGTAGCTCCACATGTACTGGGTCTAAGCTGCTTCTAGACAGGCTGGTGCTTTAGACTCAGCTTAGCTAGAGGCACCTTCAGGAAGGGTTTGGTCCAGGTGTGCCATGTGTCTGTCACCTCGGGCTCCACACGGCCTCCCTCTGCACACTGGGCTTGCAGAGCTCTTGCAGGTGGGATATGGGCCTAAGAAGCTGTGTAGGTGTGGATTAGTGCTACATTTATGGCTTTCTGGTTTCTTCTCTTTTCCAAAAATCTTAATTCTTTAGTTTTAAAGAAGCAAAAAACCCAGACCCTTCCCCCTGTCTGAGCTCCACCTAGGCTGCCCATGCCTGTCTTTGCCAGGGCTCCTCTCTGCGGGCTGCTGTGGTCGCCGTGCATAGAGCTCTTTCTGGGACGGCCTCCCTCTCCTCCACTTTTATGTCAGCACCGCCTGTTCCTCCGCAGGCCTGTCTCAAAGGCTTTTTTGTACAGGAATTAGTTTTGTGAACTCTTTCAGCCTCGCTGGAGTGTCTGGCTGAGGCTCCACGTTCCTGGCCAGCCAGGGCCACGTCTGACTTTGGCGCTCCTTCTCTGCCCCCACAGCAAATGCCCGACGCCGTCTGTGTGTTCACTGTCAGCCCGGAATATTTATTAAATGTCTATTATGGATAGAACGGTGGTGAAAACAAACCTTTTTAGAGAAAGGAACAGCTATTAATCAACTAGTTATAAATGTCAACTCCCAGTAATGATCAGTGCCACTGGGAGAGGGACCCAGTGCCCAGAGACATTGTGGCAGGGGTGGGGTCAGTTAGGGTCGGGGGCTCTCCCCAGGACGAGGCATTTGGCAGGGAAGCTGAGGGATTGGTAGGAGGTGGCTGGGCAGAAAGGTGGGGAAAAGGTCCAGACAGAGGGAGTGCCCTGTCAAGAGGCCCCATGGGTAGTGGGACTGAAGGCCAGCGGGGCTGGGAGGACATGCAGGGACTGCGGGGGCAGGTGAGAGGCAGGCCCTTCAGGGTGGCCCAGGAGGTTGTGTTCTGATGGAGGAGCCAGGGGAAGATGTTGGAGGGAGGTGAGCTCTGGCCACAGGGCACACTGGAAGGGCCTGCATGGGGAGTGGCGTGCTGGGAAACCAGCTCTCTGGGAAGAACACCTTGACCCCCTGTCTTCACTCCCACCAGGGCTGATTTGGAGTCATCAACAGTTTAACAACTCAGGCTCCTACTAGCCGGGGACTCCATTGGCACTGCCCTGGTGATGTGGGGAGACCAGGTATGAAGCCTTTGGAGTTGTCCAAGTGAGACATAGGGAGAAGTGGACAGATTTAAGAGACAGTTAAGGCAAAATTAACAGATTTTAGTGACACAGAAAGTGGAGGGGGACCAGGCATGGTGGCTTACACTTGTAATATCAGCCCTTTAGGAGGCCAAGGCAGGCAGATCACTTGGTCTCAGGAGTTCAAGACCAGCTTGGACAATACAGCAAGACCCTATCTCTATGAAAAATAAGAAAATTAGCTGGGTGTGGTAGCATGTACCTGTAATTCCATCTACGGGCAGACCTGACTTAACATACAACTCACACTTAAGATCAGAAGCTTTCACAGTACTAGATAAATGTGCCTGTCTTATTCCTAACCCTGGGGCTGCCTGTACTTGGGAGGCTAAGGCAGGAGGATTGCTGGAGCCCAGGAGGTTGAGGCTGTTGGTGAATTATGATCATGCCACCACTCCCTAGCCCAGGAGAGAGAGCAGGACCCCGTCTCAAAAAAAAGAAAGAGGGAATGAGGAGATGGGGGCGTGAATGCCTGCTGGGAGGCCTGCCTCAGGCAGGAAGCTCTCTACCATCCTCTGGGTCATTCCTCAGTTTGAGAAGTCTGCAGGGTGGCTTTGGAGACGCCTGGGGGAGGTCTCGAATCAGCATCCAGGGTCAGAAGGTGCCCAGTGTGTTCTCCACTGGATGCCCCTGTGTCCAGCACATCTGTCTGCTGGTTCCTCAGCCCCGACCCACATAATGCTGGTCCTCAGGGGAGACTTGACTTCTCTACAGGGGAGAATCTTTGGTTACCACAGGGGAAATTATATGAAAGTGCCCGCCGGCATTGGTATCCTTAGCCAGAGAAGTAGCACCTAGGGATGGGAGCCATCATCTACTGAGGTCTTCCCCCGTGTCAGCATTGGGCTAATATTTACGAGTTCTGACAGTTAAGTTTGTGAACTCGTCTAGAAGAAGTGCTACATACCTCACTGCTCAGTGTCACTACAGTTGCCTTTGAAGTGCTCCCCTTGGGAAGCTGTGTAGTGACGCCAGTGCCTAGTGTCCCTGTCAAAGCCATTTTGGACCCTTTTCTGGAATGGCCATCAGAGCTGTCAATCGTATTACCCTTGATGTTCTGAGTGTCATCAAAATGTCTTCCTTTCAATATTGTCTTTATCTTTGGGTAGAGAAAAGAGTCACTGGGGCCTAGATCCAGTGAGTAGGGAAGGTGTTCCAATATAGTTATTTGTTTACTGGCTAACAACTGCCTCACAGACAGTGCCGTGTGAGCTGGTGCATGGTCGTGATGCAAGAGCCATGAGTTGGCACAAAATTCAGGTGGTTGTTCTCTAATTTTTTCATGCAGCATTTTCAGCACTTCCAAATGGTAAACTTGGTTAATGGTTCGTAAAGAATATTCCTTCTAGTATCAAAAGGTTAGCAACATTGTTTTGACCCTTGATTTGGACTGATGGAACTTTTGTGGCAGGGAGAACTGGCCAACGTCCATTGTGCCCTGTGACGCTTTGTCTGAGGGTCGTGCTGGTGCCCCTGCATGCTTCATCATCGGTGATAACACGGCGTCTCACTCTATACGAGGGCTTGGCAAGCTTCATTTCTCCTTTCCTTTTGTTCACCCGTGAGCTTCTTTGGGACCATTTTTGAATAGACCTTCCTCATGGCAAGGTTTTCAGTTGAGATTTTCCGAGTTGTTTCTCTATCAGTGTCTCCTTAGTCTCTGTGCTTCTCACAGTCAGCTGATGATTTTGAGGCACAATTCAACAAATTTTTGCAACGTTTTCATCAGTTCTGCTCGTTACTGGCCGCCCTGACCAGAGTCTCTTCATCAGTGACACTCTCTCCCCCAAGAAAAATGTTTAACGCATTTGTACACTGCCATTTTCTTCATGGCATTATCCCTATAACTTGGATTAACACGTCCCTGATTTCACTTCCAGTCTTGCCAAGTTTAACAAGAAATTTAATGTTTGTTTATTGCTCTAATTCAAGCTCCGACATTCTCACAATGGCACACAAAAGCACGCAGCAACAATAACGAACACCACTCAGCGAGACACCACCACACGTCAACATGAAGGCAGCGGCGAGACGCTGATACACCAAGGTTATGACCTCACCGGCTGTGTGCACAGTGCTGCCCACATCAGCACAGTGTCACGGTCCTGAACTTCATCGTCAGGCTCCGTGTGTCCCCCTCACCATGACTGTGGAAGGACGTACTGTCTTGTTCCCATTTTATAGCTGAGGAGACCAAAGTGAGGGAGGTCGAGGGACTGGCCGCAGAGGCTGAGGTGTCAAGCAGAGATGCAGAGTCAGAGCCTACCTTGTCCTTTCTCCACGTGGGGAGAACCAGGGAAAGGGACTTCCTTCAGAACATTATCAGCGTTCCTTAGGTTCTTCTTTGTCCTCCACAATCTAAACTGTTTTGAAATTCTAAGGGAAAACACTTCTTTGGAGGAAAAAACACATGAGTCTTCTGGTTAAACAGACAACTCCAGTGTGAGCATTTCCCAGCAAGGAAGGGCTGTCCACAGACAGCCCACCCTGTCTCCCCAGCCCCTTGGTTCTCCTCCCAGGCGTGGGCGAGGCTCAGCACAAACCGTATCAGTACAGCCTGGGTAGACTGTTTGCAACAAGACCTTTGCTAGATTAAATGCAGAGGAAGAGAGGAAGGAGGTAACGTAAATGCCCTCAGCCTGCAGCACTTTTTAGGAGCAAGGGGGGGAAAAGCATGAGATGCTCAGTCGCACAGACCCAGGTTCAAATCCCGCCTCTGTCACTGTCAGCTTCTCTGCCTTGAGTCACAGTTCCCCACAGGGACTCAGCTCGGGCTCTCCAAATGGCTGGGCAGGACATGGGTCAGCTGCCCTCTGGAGACACCCCAGGGCGCCTTGCAAATATTATCACCTTCTTTGTGGTCTTTGACAAGCTGGCTTGGGCCAGTGGTTTGCTTGTGAGGGTGACCAAGGTAACGTGTGCAGGGCTGTTAAAGGCAGGGAGTTGTTAATTAACCGTCCTGTGAAGTAGTGCTCACCCTCCAATCCCTGCACTGGAGACTGAGCTCACTTCAGGGTTCCTGTGTCTGTTGAAGTCTGAAGGACTCTGGTCTGTTATCAAGCCTGAGCCTCAGGTTGGGGAGAGACACAGGGAACAAAGGGATATAACCCTGTTTTTCACGTCTTGTGTCCTAGTCGAGGCGGTAGAGTGAGTGTTTAGGGATACATTAAATCAGTCTGAGTGTAAACCCCAAAGCTCGTGGACATGACAGTGGCTTCTGCTGTCTAGGGCAGCACAGGGCAGTGTGCTGGGTGGTCCAACCACAGCATCTCTCTCGGATGCTCAGAAAACAGGGACGGCTTCTCAGAAGAAATGCAGCTTCTGCAGGATCCGGCAAGGAGGTGGCAGGGGAAGAGGCACCAGTTCACGTGGGCAGGGCAGGCTCCATGGGGCCAGAGAAGGGAGGACCTGCTGGTGTCTTCATGGTTCACTGAGGGCAGATGCCCCACTTTTGATGGCATCACTGGAGTGGGCAGCACCCCCGTGCCTGTAGGTAAGGACCCGGGTGGGGGGCATATAGGCCACACAGCACACGTTCACAGGGAGGAAGGGTCACACACTGCCCTGCGCATCTCTGAGCGGTGACCATGATGCCATGGGGCTCTGCAGGGTAGGCTGTGAGGAAGTCACAGGCCGGTCGATGCTGATGAAAAGGTGTGTCCAGTCACGCCGAGTCAGAGGTGAGGCTGCCGCTACACATCCTGACCTTTTGATTCCTAGTCCTGGGCCCAGTCACAGACTCTCTGGGCCTGGCTTTGTGCCACCTCATCTCAGAGTGCAGGGTCTAGGAGGAGGCGGTTGTGACTGACTATACCCACGTACCCCGTGGCCTGGTCGGGTGGTGACTGTGGCAGTGAGAGACCAGAGTTTGCAGGCTCAGGGTGTGAGTGGAGCCCTTGGTTTCTTTGAGAGGCCATCTTTGGGCCGCTGTGCTACTTCCTTCGGTTTCCCCGGCAGCCTGGTCTTCCTGTCCACTCATGCCAGGGGACCTTTGGGGCCGTCAGAACCTGGAGACACGACTCCCTCTGCCACTGTTAACGACACACGTCTCGTGTCCTCATGTTGGAGGGGCAGAGACTTGCAGACTCCAAGGACCTTAATAATCACCTGAATTCAATATAGATGACACCGTTGGCGCCTTTCTCTCTTTACTCAGGATACAAACCAATTTTAGATTTTGTTCTGTGTGAGTAAGTCCGCTGACTAGATGTTGGCTGCTGAGTGAGTTTGGGCCAAGTCTGAGTTTCCACAGAGCTGAGCTGAGCCCGGGGGATTCCAGGTGAAGTAAGAAAGTGGGATCCACTGCGGTGAGTTTCACTGTTCCGAAGAAGAACAAACTCCCCAGGGTTTTCAAAACCACTGTTCAGAGTCTATTTCTGTCCTGTTTGATTGAATTTTGCTTTCTAGAGCAGGGATGTTTTTAGCAACAGAAAGTCATTTTGTTCCAATTGCTGTTTTAAATGAAATGTTACTCATGGAAAACTTGGAGTAGTTTAGAATACGTCCTGGAATCGGGCAAGTGCCCCGGTGAAGAGAAGTTTCAGCTGCGACACTGTAGGCCTGGGAGGTTCCCCTGCAGCTGAGCTGGCCACAGTAGAATTTCAGCTCGGGTCCACTCTGTGCCCACCTAACCCAAGACTTGTCCAGAGTTCTCATTGCTCAGTTGAGTCTTTTGAGTATGAGTCTGGATACCTAAGGCCATTATCAAATCTTTAGTCTTCAGTATTAGTCTTCAATATCAAAATCTATTCTTGAATTCTGAATTAGGTCCAGTATTTGTATTGGGCAAAAGACTGCAACTGTCCAATTTGTAGCCAGGCACTTTACCTAAATCTCATAATAAATTGACTCGCTTAGTGAATCTACCTTTTGAATCTCCTTATTTGTCGTGTTTTATGAAGGGAACCTGCTGTTTTTCATAGGTAGGCCAAACCCCCCTACCCCCGAAAGATATCTGTATCCTAATCCCCTGTTCCTATAAATACACGAGGTTGTGGCAAAGGGAAATTAAGGTTGCAGATGAAATTCACTTTGCTAATCGACTGATCTTGGATAGGGACATGGCCCTGGATTCTCTGGTGGGCCCAGTGTGATCACAGGCGTCCTTAACAGTGGAAGAGGGAGGCAGGAGAGGTAGTATCAGAACAACGTGACCTGAGACAGACTCAGCTGCTCGTTGCTGGGTGTAAGGATGGGGCCGTGAGCCAAGGAACGTGAGCTGCCTCTAGGAGTGGGAGAAGCACAGAAGCAGGTCCCACTCAGGGTTTCCAGGTAGGAGTGTGGCCCTGCTCAGGGCTCCCCTTCAGCCCAGTAAGACCGGCACAAACTTCCAACACACAGAAGTATAAGGAAATATATTTGCGTTGAGACTCTGAGTTCATGACGATTTGTTATACCAGCAGTAGAAAATGGATATACTGGCTCGGTGCCTGTGGCTCAAGTGGCCAAGGTGCCAGCCACATACACCCAAGGTGGTGGGTTCGAATCCAGCCCGGGCCTGCCAAACAACAATGATGGCTGCAACCAAAAAATAGCCGGGCATTGTGGTGGCCACCTGTGGTCCCAGCTACTTGGGAGGCTGAGGCAGGAGACTCGCTTGAGCCCAGGAGTTGGAGGTTGCTGTGAGCTGTGATGCCATGGCACTCTACCCAGGGGGACAGCTTGAGGCTCTGTCTCAAAAAAAAAAGAAAATAGATATACTATTCTGTTTATTGAAGTTAAATAGATGTACATTACCCAATATCTTATCTTGGTTTATAATCTCAGGGTCCTTCTGAGGTCAAAAACTATAAGGAACAGTATTCTCAGATGAACTGTTTGTGTTACTATCTGTGGAAACATTAACTGTGGCTCGGCCCCTCCTCTCTCTGTACACATCTGGACTGCAGGGTCTTAGCTCTGTCCATCCCCGACTGGAGGCTCTTGTCTGCGGCAGTGTCTCATTTATTTTGTGTGGCTATCACAGAATAGCCAAGGCTGGGTAATTTATAATGAACCAAAAGTTGTTTTCTCACAGTTTTAGAGGCTGGAAGTCCAGGATCAGGGCACTGGCATCTGACTGCATCAGGCTGGACTTTACAAGGGCATCGATCCCACCCACCAGAAGGAGCCTGCCTGGCTTACTCCCCTCGTAAGGGCCCTCGCCTAATACCATCTCAGTGGGAATTAAATTTCAGCATGGATTTTGGAGAAGACACCCATTCAGACACAGCAGAGAGCATCAGTCAGAGCAGTAGCTGCTGCAGAACTGGGCGAAATGGGTGTGAACACTGATGGGAAGGGAAACTTGAAACAGATTCAAATCCAACTGAAAACGGTCGAGGGATCCAGTAGCTCCCGGTGTGCAGGGCACTGTGGCACAGTCTGTGCGTGGACTGAAGATGGGTGTTTTTTTTTTAAGAGACAGGATCTTACTGTGTTGCCAAAGATGAAATACAGTGCATCTTCACTATGGTGCCTAGTCACTATGGTGCATATCACCATGGTGCATCTTCACAGGCATGAACGTAGCTCACCGCAGCCTGGGACTCCTGGCTCTAATGATCCTCTTGCCTCAGCCTCTGGAGTAGCTGGGACAACCGGCAGGGCTCTGCACCTGTTGGAATGCTATTCTTTTGACACAGGCCTTAATTCTTGAAAAGCAGTGGGTGGATTTCTGTCCACGGTCAATCTTACTGTTACACTAATCAGTTCAGTAGCAATGTGGTTCACCATTTCTTTTTGTTGTTGTTATTGCAGTTTTTGGCCAGGGCCAGGCCTGAACCCCCCACCACTGGTATGTGGGGCCGGCGCCCTAATTCTTGAGCCACAGGCACCACCCGATTCACCATTTCTTTATTTTTACTTTTTTGCTTACTGTAGTAACCTCCAACTCCTGGTGTCAAGCAACCCTCTCACCTTGGCCTTCCAAGGTGCTGGGATGACAGAGCCAAGGTGCCTGGCCAGGATTTACAGGTTTTGAAAGAGGTCAGCTAGCTCTTCCTCAGAGAGGGCCTCAGGTCTAGGCCAAAGATCTAATAGACAAAGAAGGAAGAGAATGATGGTTAGGGCAGAACATGGCTGACTGTGCTGTCCCCACCACCCAGCTGAGGAGTGTGCTGCAGTCACAGTGCCTGGTGCCTGGGGCTGCGCTGAGGTTCTCCTGGGAAGCACCAAGCTCAGTGACAGAAGCCTGTACACTGGGGGATTCCATTTGCATGGAATATGCAGTAGGGGCAGATCCCTGGAGACAGGAAGTAGACTGTGGCTGTGTGGGGCCTGGGGACTAGTAGGGGATGGAGAGTGAGGCTGATGAGTGGAGAGTCTCCTGGGAAATAGTGAGTGTATTCTGAGATTGGTCACTGTTTTGGTTTTGGTCATGCAACTCTCGGTATACCAAAAGCATCGAATTATATAATTTAAATGGATGGAATTTTAAGTAGAGCTATTTAAAAAGTCAGCATACGAGGTCACAGCCTGGTGCCAAGTTCAGCCAGAACAGCACTGGGCTGTGGTGGGAGCAGCTTCTGGGAGGTGTCATAAGTTTCTGTGCCATGGCCTGGGAGCCCTGACAGTCAAAGATTGTTCTGTTTCCATCTCACTTCTGGAGCTTCCAGTTCCTAAAGGTCAGTGTTAAGGACTGGCTTGTTGCTCAGTGAGTGGGTGGTCCATCAGACAACTTCCGGACGTTGGGGGTTTCCACTGTTAACTTTTCTTGCAGTGCGGTTCCAGCTCCATAAGGACAGCCACGTGCACACAGGGTGGCCCTGCCCTGGTCCTCTGGGCATCCGGAGAGGCTGTGGTGCGGTTCCAGCTCCATAAGGACAGCCATGTGCACGCAGGGTGGCCCTGCCCTGGTCCTCTGGGCATCCCTTTCAGTACCCTGCGGTCTGCTCACTTACAGGAGCTCTGACCCTTTTCAGTCCGCAGTTTCACAAAGTGAGAAAACTGAGAGAATGGTCTAGCAGCGCCTCCAGGACACCCA
Organism: Otolemur garnettii; assembly: GCF_000181295.1. Taxonomy (NCBI): domain Eukaryota; kingdom Metazoa; phylum Chordata; class Mammalia; order Primates; family Galagidae; genus Otolemur; species Otolemur garnettii. The sequence continues at coordinate 329,217 of NW_003852592.1, read as the reverse complement.
ACAAGTGAGCAGCCCTGGGATCTGAAAGGGTTCTGAGATGGCGCCCTTGTTGGGTGTGCTGCCCCTCGGCTGTGTGCTGCGTGGAGCTGGGGCTGTTAGCTCCAGGTGCTTGGAAGCCTCAGGACCCTGGCACCAGTCCCTTAGACTGGCGCCTCCGGAGCAGTGACCGGGGCAGTTGTTTCCATCAGCTCTCCTGGAGGCCCCACGGGCCAGAAGGTGGCAGCTGGAGCACATGAGGCCACACCTGCCCTCTCTGCCACTGTAGGCCACACAGAGTCAGAGCCACCCGTCTGTGTGTCCTCAGCTCCCTGTGCACTTAGGGAGAGAGGGGGCCAACCCTCAGGAGCCAGTCGCTCATGGGTCACTCCCAGTCGCCGTCTCTTGGTTCAGGAAGCCTCCAGGGAGGATGCTGTGCTGGCTACTGGTGGGAGGGTGAAGCCCACGAAGATGGACAGTGTATAGTTTAACAAAGAAGAGAGAAAAACCCTGTCACCCCATAGAAAATGGCTCCTGGGTGTGCACAGAGAAGGGATGTCTTGCTTCTAAGATGGCCTGCCCTGTCACAGGACTGCAGAGGAGGGCAGGCCGTCCGTGAGTTGGGTGGTGCCTGGCACCTGTCGGGCTCACCTGCTGCAGTGGCCTGGGAGAATGCTGGAGACTGAGCTCCGGAGGACTCTAAATGCTGGCAGTGCCTGCCTGGCCGGCTCCCCTCAGGGCGATTGAACACCTGCTGATCTGAGCACTGCCAGGGATTCCTCTTCACGGCAGCCCTGAAAAGTGGGTGTCAGTATTCCCATTTCACAGGTAAAGAAAGTGAGTTGGACCAAGTGGCTTGCTCGACGTCTCATAGCCAGTAAATGGCAGAGTTGAATTTGGATCAGCCTGTGCTCCATCTGCCACGTTGTCTTCCAAGTCACTCTGAAGAGAAAAGCTTCTGCATAAAACAGAGAAGATGGGCTTGGCACCTGTAGCTGAGTGACTAGGGCATCAGCCACATACACCGAAGCTAGCGGGTTCAAACCCAGCCCGAGCCTGCCAAACAACAGTGACAAATACAACCAAAAAATAGCTGGGCATGACGGGTGCCTATAGTTCCAGCTACTTGGGAGGCTAAGGCAAGAGAATCGCATAAGCCCAAGAGTTTGAGATTACTGTGAGCTGTGACGCCATAGCACTCTACCAAGGGCGACATAGTGAGACTCTGTCTCAAAAAAACCAAAAAAACCCAAAGAAGATGCTCAGAGTGGCATCAACTATTAGATTGAACCAGGTGGCCAGGTGAAAGTGCCATTTTTATAGGTCAGAGCAGGTAAATATCAGCCATGACATTTGGTTGAGCCAGTGCAGCAGCAGTTGGATTTGGAAAGAGAACTTACCCAGGCAGGAATGGTCAGCAGAGGGTCCATGGCGGCTGGGAATGGAGCAAGGCCTCCAAGGGTCTGTAGACTCTAGATTAGACAGAAATGAGGCGGCAGAGGGTGGGGAGGGAAGCAGGGATGGTGAGGACACAGCCTGCAGGAGCAGGTACCAGGCCCGGGTCAGGGGTGCACAGGAGGCCTCAGAGAGCAGGAGGTGATGGCAGGCAGTGCCTTGGCCCTGGGGCCCCCCGGTCCTGTGCCTCAGACAAGGTGGGGTGTGGCTGCAGCCTCCTCTCTGCTGACCCCGCCGTGCTTTCTGCAGGAAACAGGGGAGCAGATTGCCATTAAGCAGTGCCGGCAGGAGCTCAGCCCCCGGAACCGTGAGCGCTGGTGCCTGGAGATCCAGATCATGAGGAGGTGAGGTTGGAGGAGAGGGCGGGGCGGGGGGCGGGGGCCCCGCGGTGCCATGTCAAGCCCTGGAGGCCACCAGTTCATCACATCTACGAGACACAGATCTTGGTTCTGCTGGCAGGACACCAGTGGGATCGTGGGGAGAGGGGACTGTCTTGCTTCTAAGGACTTCTGCAGGTGCAGTGTTTAAAGTCCACGCTGTGCCCTGCCAGGGGCTTTCGGTCAATTGTGTTTGTTATATTAATGAGTAAGTTAAAATAGGCAGCATGGTGAATTGTCCTTTAATTCCTTCTGTCCCTTATGTTGCAAACCCTGTGGCGTGTGCCCCAGTGCTGCCCCCAGTGCTACCCCCAGTGCTGCCCCTCTGTTGCAGATGTTTGTGCCCCCAGTGTGGGGACAGGGCCCATCGACTAGACGGAGGCTGGCCTCCCAGCAGGGAGAGTGCGTCAGTAAGCACCAGGAGAGCCAGCTGAGAGGACTTAGGAGGCTGTTTCTCTGCTAGTTTCTGTTTTGTTTTTGTTTTTTTAATTTTATTTTGTTGTTGGTGCTGGTGTGTGTTTGTTTAGCAGGCCCAGGCTGGGTTCAAACCCACCAGCCCTGGTGTACGTGGCTGGCACCCTAACCACTGAGCTACAGACGCCGAGCCAGTTTTTGTTTTTTTAAGTGACAGGATCTTGCTCTGTCAGCCAAGCTGGAGTGCAGTGGTGTCATCATAGCTCAGGGTATCCTCATACTCCTGGGCTCTAGCCATCCTCCTGCCTCAGTCTTCCCAGTAGCTGGACTATAGGTGCAGCCCCCACACCTGTAGAGATGGGGTCTTGCTGGCCTAGAACTCCTGGCCTCAAGTTATCCTCCTGCCTCAGCCTCCCAAAGTGCTGAGATTACAGGGGTGAGCCACCTTGCCTGGCTTAGCTGGCCCCTTAAAAAGGAGGAGACACCACCTTCTTTGCCCATTTACAGCTACCCACTTTGAATGGCACGAGATTGGACGTCACCCTGCCTTCTCTGGTTTTAGAAGCAGTTGTGCAGTGCAGTAGGCTGGGGCACTCTAAAGAATGCTACATCACTCAGGACGCACTCAGGGTCCCCGAGTTGACGGTGCTGGCTGACCCAGCGCCAAAGCCTCTTGTCTGTCCAGGACAGACAGGTTGCTCCAGGCCTTTGTGGTGAGGCGAGCTCAGCTGAGCCCTGGAGAGAGAGGACAGGTCTGAACAGAAGCTAGAGTTCCACCTGACAGGCTTTTCCTCCTTCCTAGGCTGAACCACCCCAATGTGGTAGCTGCCCGGGATGTCCCCGAGGGGATGCAGAACTTGGCCCCCAATGACTTGCCCCTGCTGGCCATGGAGTACTGCCAAGGAGGGGACCTCCGAAAGGTGAGGCTTCTGAGCAGGGGTGAGATACTGGGTGGGGAAATGGGGGGACCTCACCCCTGCATCATCAGGAAGCTCAAGGAGCCACAACGGTTCTGGTGGGCGCTTCCCTCCTCGGCCCCCCTCTTCTGAGCCCTCTCTGCCATGGTGTGTGTGTGAATCAAGAGACTGAATCAGAAGTGCTTATGAGAAAGGGAGGGGACAGCTTTCTGTACATTCTGCTCTGAGATGACCAAAGCGACAGGGAAAAACCATCCCCAGGTCTGGCCCTGGGGAACTGGGCACGTTCCAAAACAAACCTTCCTCCCTCAGCATGTCAGGGCCACTTTAATCCTTCAGTGTCAGCCCTGCCGCTGTCCTTATTAGGAGGGACTTTCCTCCACAGATGTGGCAGTCCCACACTCAGGGTCAGGAGTGGAGCAGGAAGGGAGCAGGCTGAGTAATCAGGCGCCCGGCCGGGGCTCCAGATCCACCTGATTTGCCCGAGGACTGTGCTTGCTGCCCTCTTTCCTGAGACGCACACTTCACGTGGTGATGGCAGCCCTCCCTCCTGATGTCACAATTCAGAATTCCCTTGCACACCTTACCTCATTTGATTTTTAGCAACCCTGTGATGGTGGTGGACAGATGAGACCCCACGTTAGGGACAGAGGTTGTCAGGGCTCTCCCAGCGGCAGGCCCAGAGACCACAGCCCACCTGCAGGCCACATCTCCATCTGTGAGACTCAGCAGTGCCGTGTTAAATTACGAAACGTTAAAGCTATGAACAAAATATTTATTAGTTTATATAGAAAAAGAGCTTGCTCAGTGAGCAGAGCTCCTTTCCCCTCTTCTCTTGGGAAGCCCGTGATGTCGGGGCATAGGCAGGGGGTGCCCAGGCGTCTCTTCTCTCTTTACCTGGCAGTTTCCCAGATGGACATAACGTGCTATTCTTACTACTACTCTGGGCCCTGTACCTTCTTTTTTTTTTTTAAAGGAAACTTTCCATGAGGGCTGACCTGCCCGGGTGACTCCCTGGGTGAGCGTGTCCGGGGTGGTGTTCACAGCAGGATGTGAACACAGTTGCTGGCATGGCCCCTGATGAGAAACGGGGAACTTTGACAGCTCTTTAGTTCTCTTCTTTATTTTCCTAACCTTTGACAATCAGCCAGTTACTAACTGCAGTTTTGGAGAGATAAAACTTGTGCCATTGTCGTTGAGTGGAGAGTCCTTAGTGGGCAGCTGTGGGAAGTTGGCGGGATACAGTCAGATTACAGTGGGCTCCAGAGCAGGGCAGAGGTATTTAGACTTGGTCTTCTAGGCGGCAAAGAGCCAAGAGGCCAGGGAAGAAAGAAGAAGAAGAGAATTTCAACAGGACTGACCTCGTGTGGGTTGCAGAGTGGTCGATGGGTGGGGGGTTGCTTCCAGAGGGGGCCTCTGTCCCATTGTCCAGAGGGGTGCTGGGTGAGGGCACTGCGGCCCAGAGCTTGTGTGATCTGTTACTTCCCTAGTTCTCCACATGAGTTGGCCTGTCTTTGCTTACTCTAAAAAGTAAAAACCTACGCCCCATGGGCTCTGAGAGACAAGCTTGGCTGGCGCATGAGGGAACATAAGTCAGAATTGATTTTAAAAGTCTGTGTGTCATGTAGGTGGACAGATTCTTGAACATTTATGAATATAAATGATTACTACTGACTGTAAGCCTCAGATGGAAGTTACATCCCTGCTGCTGCTTCTTCTGAGGCTGCCTTCAAGCCTCCGTGGGGCAGACGGTGGGGAGGCGGCCCAGGGCTAGCTGTTAGGCTCCAGCATCAGGTGCACTTGGCCCCCGCTGTCCAGCGCCACCCTCCAGCAGCTGTGTGCACTGACAGATGTGTGGGCTGCTTGCCAGTTTCCTCTTGTCTGCAATGGAGAGTGCAGCTGTCCTCTCCTCAGGGGCGGTGGTGAGGATTCAGTGGGGTAATGCCGGCAGAGCTTCACTGAGCTGAGCCTTGTAGAGTGTGGCCCAGTGCCAGACACGATAAATGCTGAATTAATAAATAATACCTGTTGAATATTCCGAGCCACCATCATCACGCCAGGTAGCAAGCAATGTCAGAGAGTGGTCAGAGGGTGTCTCCAGTGAGTTTATGGGACACCCAGGGGCAGAGAATCCGTTGAGGGTGAACGTAGACTCTGGCTCACTTCATTCAGAGTTACAGCAGCACGTGTGACTTGGACATCTTCCACCTTAGAATGACCCAGACACCTGCAGCCAAGACCAGTGCTGAGTATGTGAGGCCCCAGGGTTCTCAGAACCGCCATTGCTATGGCTACTGCCCTTCGAACTTGCTGGTGGTCTGTGATTGTTCCATCTGATGCTTCTTCTCCACTTCCCAACAGTACCTGAACCAGTTTGAGAACTGCTGCGGCCTCCGGGAAGGCGCCATCCTCACCCTGCTGAGCGACATTGGTAAATCCCAACCTTGGCCATCAGGCCGTGGCCTTCGGGGGAGTGTGTGGTACCCCTGTGAGTCCTTGTAGAGCACAGAGGGGAGACACATTGGTCCTCCTATCTTTGCGGAGGGTGGGAAGGGGGTGCTGGGCAGGGAGGTCAGCAAGGGCTAGTCAGGCAGGCGCTGAACTCAAATAGATTCCCCTTCCTTCCTGATGAAGTCACCAAGTGAATTATGTATATAGAATAACGGGTTTCCTTTCCCATTAAAAAGCTCCACTCCCTACTTTCCTGGAAGCAGTGGACTAGGCTGTCATCGGAGTGCATTTCGTCCCTTGGCAAGGAACTTTTCCGCTCCCACATTGGAAGGTCCCTGCCACCACTGTCATAGGAAAAAGTGCCTTGGTTGAGTCCTTTTGTATTGTAGGAGTCCTCAGAGGAGGGTCTCTGCGCACCCCCTGCAAGGCCTGTTGGTCTGGGGAAGAGTGAATAGCTCAGCATGGGGAGGGCTCAGTCCTAGAGGGAACTTAGAGGAGTCTCTGAGTCAGCACCTGGCTCTGGCCTAGGGAAACAGACAACAGAAGTGAGAGACACTTGCTTGGGGCTTTTAAAAGAAATCTCCAAGGTTGCTGGTAAAGCTGATAGTCTGGGGTCTACCAGGGCTGTCCAGTCCTTTGGCTTCTCTGGGACACATTGGAAGAAGAGTTGTCTTGGGCCACGCATTAAATGCACAATGGAAAGCTGATGAGCAAAAAAAAAAAAAAAAAAGCTCTGTGCATAATTTTCGTGGTATCTGCCACCACTGATAAGGGGAAAGTCCTCGCATAGTCGGCACACAGCCCACGGGTGCAGGGGGGACACCCTGGGAGTTTTCCAGGTTTGTCTTTGATTTAGGGAATATTCCCACATTTGTTCCTCCCTCTACCCCAACCTCTTGAAGCTGTATATAACTTTCTGTTTGCTTAAACTTTTTCTATTGAAAATTGTCAAATACACAGAAAAGTTAAGAGGATCATGAAACTCAAAGTACCCTGCACCTAGGCCCACTTGGCCCCAGTCATACAGCCGTGTTCCCTGGCACTCGGCCTGGAAGGACAGGTGGTCCTCCAGTCCCTCGAACAGTTGGCCTTGCTGGAGTGGGTCTGCCTCTTCCCCACTCAGCTTCTTTTGACTGATGACGTGAAGGGGAAAGAGTTACGCGGTGACGTTTAAGGCTCAGATCCAAACAGTCTGCACAAAATTCCTGTCTGGCTGTGTCTCCTGTGTCTGTCCCTGTGAGTGGGGTTCACATAGAGGGCGAGCTGACGTTACACCGGTTTTATCTCACTTGAGTGGGTGTCCACAGCTGGCCTACAGCTTCCTCTGTGCACTATGCCACATGGGTCTCCTGGAAGGGCCTTCTCAGTTCTGCCTGGAAGAATTTCTGCTGCACAAGTCAGTTATCCAGACTGTTACCTTTTCTTTTTTTTTTTTTTTAATTGTTGGGGAATCATTGAGGGTACAACGAGCCAGGTTGTACGGCTTGCATTTGCTGGGTGAAATCTCTCTGTTAATAGTGTCCCACCCCAAGAGGTGTGTCACACACTGTGGCCCATTTTCTTGATACCTGGCCACGTGGTCTGCCCATCCACGTTCCCTCGACTGTATCTTTTATACCTTTATGCTTTTCTTAGATCTCTGTTGGATTGGGTTTGAGTCAGGTTTGTAGGTTGGTGAATATTCTTTTGCTCTTCATGGGCAACTTTTAACACAGTAGAACGTCCATAGGTGACCACCTTCTTCCTACATTGACTGCCTTCTTAAGTTGACCTAATTTTCATAGACCGGGGTTGCACCATGTGTACGTATCAGTACAGTGGGGCTAGTCCCTTGCGTTGACCAGTTTGTTACAGTCTGCTGGGTGGTCAACTTACAGAGGTTCTACTACATTTTGTTTCTCTTTGGTTAGTACTTTGCCAAGTGCTAACTTTAGCTCTCCCATAGGTGGACAGAAATTCTATACATTTTTTTTTCTTCCCTCTGACCCCAAGTTGGAAATAATACTTTGAAGTATTTGTACACTAGAATTAAAACCTTTTCTCCTTTTTCTTTTTCTTTTTTTGAGACAGTCTCATTTTGTTGCCCCTTGGTAGAGAGTTGTGGTGTTATACCTCGCAGTAACTTCAGACTCCTGGTCTCAAGCACTTTTGTCTTGCCTCAGGTCCCTTCCACAACACCCAGCTGTTTTTTGAGGCAGGGTCTCATTCTAGCTCAGGCTGGTCTTGAACTCCTGAGCTCAGGCTATCCGCCCACCTCGGCCTCCCAGAGTTCTGGGATTACAGGCGTGAGCCGCCGTGCCTGGCCTAAACTTTTTTTTTTTTCCTATAAGACAGTCTTATTCTGTTGCTTAGGTTAGCGTGCTGTGTTGTCATCTTAGAAATTCCTGGGCTCAGGCGATCCTCCTGCCTCAGCCTCTCACAGTGCTAGGATTATAGGTGTGAGCCACCAAGCTGGGCCTTGGACGTCTGTTTTACGAGCTGTAAATGGTGGCAGTGCTTGCTTCCTTAGAACATGGTAAGAGTGATGTGTGATGGTGCTCCCAAAGCCCGGAGCTCAGTCTCTGTTCCCAGCACAATGCACGGTCACACGTGCCAGCTCCTTTCTCCTTTCCTCCCCACCCACCTCTGGATTTGGCCTCTCAGTGTCCCTTTGGAAAAGCCTCAGGCCCTTACTGGGTTATGACCTGGGCTGGATCCAGTGGACCAGATAGGTGGCTATCTTACGAGTCTTCCCTTCCCAAAAATGGTGAGTTGTCCTCAGACCCGTCCCCACCTCAGTCACATCTCCTGATTTGGGAGTTGAGTTGAGGTTGCCCGTAAATGTGTTTCACTTCCATTTTCATTCCGATTTGTTTATGAGGTCCATCAAATTTATTTCTCATGACTGAGCCAGAGCTTAAAAGCTTTTCTTGGAGATCAAACCTAACTATTTTGTATTTTCAAACATTTCCTGAGCATATTTTGGTCCAGTTTGTTCTATCTGGCAGAGAACAGCAGTGGCAACTGCAACAGAGGAAGTGTGGGGCCCGCACTTGGAACAAACTTCAGATAAGTGGCAGAGCCGCACCCTTGACTGCTGGTCCAGACTCAATGCCTTCTCTTCTGGGCTACACCTGCTGGCCCCTAATCTCTTCTGTGCCATTAACCTCCCAGAGGCGAGTGCTCAGAACTGCATCAAGGTAGAGAGGTAGATACAGTTTTTCCAGTGAAACTTTAAATTGCCCAAGAAGATGCTGCAGGGTCCATGTGAAAAAGTAAGCAGACCCTGGCCTGCACAGGGGTGCTGTGCCAGGATGAGCCTGGTAGACCACTGCCTCAGGGGTGGCCCCCTGTGCTGCTCCAGGACGAGCCTGGTAGACCACTGCCTCAGGGGTGGGCCCTGTGCTACACCAGGATGAGCCTGGTAGACCACTGCCTCAGG
>NW_003852592.1:317931-320186 GCF_000181295.1 Otolemur garnettii | reverse complement strand
AGGATGAGCCTGGTAGACCACTGCCTCAGGGGTGGCCCCTGTGCTGCTCCAGGACGAGCCTGGTAGACCACTGCCTCAGGGGTGGGCCCTGTGCTGCTCCAGGATGAGCCTGGTAGACCACTGCCTCAGGGGTGGCCCCCTGTGCTACACCAGGATGAGCCTGGTAGACCACTGCCTCAGGGGTGGCCCCCTGTGCTACACCAGGATGAGCCTGGTAGACCACTGCCTCAGGGGTGGGCCCTGTGCTGCTCCAGGACGAGCCTGGTAGACCGTTGCCTTTATGCCAATGAGAGCTCTGGGGACAGGTGCAGAGGCAGCTAGAAATGACTTGGATTTCTAAATAATGTGACCCTGCAGTAGCTGAAGGAAGTTATATGTAAGTGGACACTATAAACAGGCTTGCTCCTTGTCCTTTGGGAAACATTGGAGTGTGTTTTCTGCCCGTGGAGGAGCAAACTCCTGAGCGCTCCAGGTAAGGGCAGACCGTGACATTCCCCGTTCCTGAGAGCCGAGGCCAGCTGGGCAGGCCAGAGCCCGTCTGTGTGACGGCCATGCCTTAGCAGATCTTAGACTGGAGTCCGTCTTCCTGGGTTCTGCAGGTGGCCAGTTTGCTGGTGACCGACTGTCCTGTCCTCTGGGCCTTCGGAGCCCACCCCTGTTTCTGTCTGCTTTGTTCTCCTGTCACTACTGCTGTTGCTGCTGGAGCTTCTCCTGTCACTACTGCTGTTGCTGCTGGAGCTTCTGGCAGGCAGTCAGGACATCAGCAAGAGCAGAGAGGATTTCAGAGAAAACACATGGCTGTAGGGGAGGGACCTTCATTCCCGGAATCAGAAAACTGGGCCCTGGGTTGAGTTTCTTCTTTGTCCTGCCGCCTGCATCGGTCCAGCTGCACTGCTGAGTAGGACTAAAGATGGCCGCCTGCTCATTCATAAGTACATAACATGCATTGGGAAGCAGAGGTAGCCAGTGGAGTTTACGTGATAAACACAGTAATAATGCAGCAGACAGCTGGCGTTCAGTCCTGGCTCCTTGGGCAAGACAGAACGCTCTGGGCCTGAGCGTCCTCAACTCCAGGGCACGGGGTTTGGGCCTCTGCGTGGTCTCTAAGCTCCCTTCTCCCTCTGCGTGGTCTCTAAGCTCCCTTCTCCCTGTGCCTGTGCCACTTTGCCCTCTCCAGGGAGCTGATTTTCAGAATGCCCTGGCATTCCCCAGCTGTCCTGCCTGATGCTGCCCCTGGGCGCCCTACATCCTTTCCTCCAGGAGCCTTGCCCTCCTGGCTGTGTTCACTCCCCGCCCTCCTGTCATCCCTCTCTGAACCTGGCCCAGTTGCACCCTGCTTCCCAGGAGTCTGTGTGCAGGCTGTTCTCAGGGCATCTTGATCACCCAGGTTGTCCCCAAACCTGAGTCTTCACTTCCAATCCCCATCCCAGACTCCTGCCACGTCCCCAAGATGTTTCTACCCCGTGTCATTTCCCATCAGAGTCCTAGACTCGTTCCTCAACCAGATCCCTTCTGACATCCTCTTTCTGTGTCAGTGGCCCGTCTCCCTGCCCGCTGCCCAGGCACAAATCTCTGCTTCTGCTCTGTGCTCCACACCTTCCCACACAGGGAGTCCCCAAATCTGCCAACTCCCTCACACATTGTGCGGCCTCCCCATCCAGCCCACGACCTCCACTTGTCAGGGTCAGAGCAGGTCACTGCTGACCCTTCCCTGGCCGCCTTGTCCCCCTTGTTATGCTGATCCATCTTTCATGGCTTTGAGAGGACACCCCCATCAGAATCCAAGCCCCTTACCCAAGCATCTCTCCATCCACTATCGCCAGCCTGCCACGTGCAGGACACCCAGAGCCCACCTGGGGTGCACCTCCTGAGGACCCTACGCCCCCCTGTCCTTTGGGGGGTGGCTTCAGATCTGCTCCTCCTGTGGGGACTGCTCTGACCTGTCACGTATAGAGTGACTCCGTGGCTCCTCTCTGTGCTATCTCTGATGCCTGCTTTCAGTGTGTGGTCTCTGCCTGTGTGATGACGGTGAAGGCGGACTTCTGGGACTGGGCTCAGTTCACCAGACTGTGCACTGAAGAAAGAAGACGCTTTGACTCAGTAGCTCACTTCCCACAGTGTCACGGAAGAGGCCCTTGAATAGCGCCTACTGAATGCATTTGGGAGTGAGCCTTGAATAGCGCCTACTGAATGCATGTGGGAGTGAGCCTTGGATAGCGCCTACTGAATGCATGTGGGAGTGAGCCTTGGATAGC
>NW_003852592.1:309998-317804 GCF_000181295.1 Otolemur garnettii | reverse complement strand
TGTGGGAGTGAGCCTTGAATAACGCCTACTGAATGCATGTGGGAGTGAGCCTTAAATAGCGCCTACTGAATGCATGTGGGAGTGAGCCTTGAATAGCGCCTACTGAATGCATGTGGGAGTGAGCCTTGAATAGCCCCTACTGAATGCATGTGGGAGTGACCCTGCACTTTCTCCCTGGGCTCCGGCCTTGCTCACCTTGCTGATTAGCCAGGGGCTGCTCTCTAGCCAAGAAGACTTGAGCTGGGCTGAGTCTTCTTCCACATGTCCACAGTTGGCCTCTCAACCTATTTTGTTTGGCAAGCCCAGTGACACCCAGGTGGCTGTCACATCACAGGCACCAGTGCATCTCCATTGAGTGAGCGACTGTCCTGTTGCCTTCCTATGCAGTGGTGACTTCACCAGACATGGTGCCTTTTTTCTCCTCTGTCTCAACTTTTTGGTTCCTTTATCTTTCCATTGCTTCTCTATGGAATGTATCTCAAATAGATGCATTCTCTAGGGAGCTGAGTAATCCCTTCAGACTGCTAGTGTGGGGAGTGGGCTCCACAGACACCACCCTTCTACACCTGCTCTTTGTGTGAGTCTGGCTGCTCCTGTCTATTCATTGTTTTGTGGTTTAAGATCTGAAAAAAATACATAGCAGTCGTGACTTGGAATCCTGGTACATCAGTAAGAATTAAAGGATTGTCACATCCTTCAGTTAAATGTGTGTCTTCCTCATGAGTTAAGGGAGGGCTTGGGTGTCCCCCGGGCCCCACTCCCGACAACGGCAATGGGGAGCGGCTGTACTTTTCTGTGGCATGTCCATCACTTGGACCCTCTTAGAGCTGAGTATCTCCTAGGAGATGCCACTGTGTTGTTTAAAGCTCTCACAGAGGGCAGCACCCGTAGCTCAGTGGGTAGGGCACCAGCCACATATACCCAGGCTGGTGGGTTCGAACCCGACCCGGGCCTGCCAAACAACAATGACAACTCCAACTAAAAAATAGCCGGGTGTTGTGGTGGGCGCCTGTAGTCCCAGCTACTTGGGAGGCTGAGGCAAGAGAATCACTTAAGCCCAAGAGTTTGAAGTTGCTGTGAGCTATGACGCCACAGCACTCTACCCAGGATGACATATTGAGACTCTGCCTCAAAAAATTTAAAAAAAATTTTCTCATAGAGTGAGTACTTCTTAAAATTCTCCTGTTACTGGAACATAAGAAGTTAACTCTTAGCCTTTTATGCTTTGTGGTGTTGGTTTTTGGTTTTTATAAATGGTATTATGACTACAGCCAGGGATTTAAGATTTTTTAAAAAAGAACTTCCAGACATAAGAGTATTTTTCTTTCTTTTTTCTTGGGAGGGGACAGACTTGGATAGAGTGCAGTAGTGTCATTGTAGCTCACAGGAACCTCAAACTCTTTGGCTCATGTGATCCTCTTGCCTCAGCTTCCCAACTAGCTGGGTCAATAGGCGTATTTCACCACACCTGGCTCATTTTTATATTTTTAACAGAGATGGAGTCTCACTCTTTACGGTGGTCTTGAACTTCTCAGTTCAAATGATCCTCCTTGCCTTGGCCTCCCAGAGTGCCAGGGTTACAGGCAAGAGCCACTGTGCCCAGCCAAGAGTTATCTTTCTTAATTTCAGTATCTCATATTCCATCAAATTTAAGCCAAGTCAGATTCCTGAGACAATTTTGCTGCAGCTACTGTTTTGTAAAATGTAGCACAGTCAGACTGAACCAAGTTTTGAAGCTCCTTCTGTGAGAGGAGTCATCTAAGAGGTGTTGCCTATCAGAATTTTTACTTTTTTGGTCACATGTCCACTCAGTTCAAGAAACTGCATGTTACAGTGCCTGCCAGATTCTTCAGTTCCAGACTGTTACCGTCAGTTGACCAAAGTATTGAGAATGAAGGACTACCCGAAAATAAGGACGGAAGTTTTGCCATGTGTAGTTGGTTAAGCTTAAAAGAGTTAGCCATTAATAGTAATCAGTGGGTTCCCTTTCCGAGGTGCTGTCCCTCCTCACAGGTGACCACTCTCACTCTGTGTGGGGAGCTCTCGGCCGTCTCAACTCTCACTCTCTGTGGGGAGCTCTCCGGCCTTCTCAGGGCTCTTCTCCCCTCAGGGGCCTCTCAGGCCAGCTCACCTCTGGCACCACGTTATTTGCCCTAAGATGTTTCACCTCTAGCTGTGGGGCCTTGTCTCAGTTTGAGCCCATGCACCTTCTCAACTTAGGTTCTGCTTGGGATCAAACCAACTTATACTTTTTTTAAACATATTATACCCCGAGACTCTTCAGCCGTGTGACTTACACCAAAGTTGGTCACTGCTGAGTCCATCAGTGAGTAAACATTTCAGCTCACCCCATGGCCTTGCTGCCTCCACCCCGTCCAGGCTCAGGAGTTGTAACGCCATCCTCGTCTTCAGGGCTGTGTTGGTGCAGTTCTTAGAGTGCCTTATTGTACTTTGCTTTGATTTATTTTTAGACAGAATCTCACTTTGTTGCCCTGGGTAAAGTGTTGTGGCATCATCATAGCTCATAGCAACCTCCAACTCTTGGGTTCAAGGGGTTCTCTTGCCTCAGCCTCCCCAGTACCTGGAACTACAAGTGTGTGACACCACACTCAGCTAGTTTTTCTATTTTTAGTAGAGATGGGGTCTTATTCTTGCTCAGGCTGAACTGAAGGGATTCTCCCAGCTTGGCCTCCCACAGTGCTAGGATTACAGGTGTGAGCCACTGCAGCCGGCCTGCTTTTTTTAAAAATAAAAAATAGTAAAACAAAATTGAAAGCACTGATAAGAACTTTGGCCTTTGAACTTTAATACAATTTGAAACACGGTGGAGTGGAACTTTTTAGGCACCTGGGAAGCAAGGAGCCTTTCACTTCATTTGAATGTTAGTTGGACCTAAGCCAAGGTACTGTGTCAGGGAAAAAAGAAAAAGAAAAGTATGAAATGTGAACGACATGATCCAAGTCTGGGTTTGAAAGGATGGATGTAGTTAGAGATTTTGTGATTCAAGTTGAGCGTCCCTGATAGGAAATCTGAAATGCTCTGATATCTGAAGCTTTTTTGAGCATTGATACACCACCACAAGTATAAAATTCCACACAGAAGCACATAACACAAACTTTGCTTCATGTGCAAAATTATTAAAAATATGGTAACAAAATTACCATCAGGCTATGGGTATAAGATGTATATGAAACAAATGAATTTCATGTTTAAACTTGGGTCTTATCTCTAAGATACCTCATTACGAACAGGGAGATACTCCAAAATCTGGAAGAAGCCAAGTCCAAAACACTTCTGGTTCCAAGCGTTGTCACATCTGAGATGTCAGCCTTTGTGGCTGAATGTTCTGGTCGGCAACTCCTGGAACAAGGTGTACGCCAGTTGTTTGCTCTTCAGTTTGACTTTGAAATGTGTTTTCAGGAAACGTCCAGCCCAGAGTCATTCCCCCTGCTCCAGACAGAGCGCCGTGTGTGTGTGTGTATGTGTGTGTGTGTGTGTGTGTCACAGAGAGCACTAAACCTATTAGTGTCGTTACTCCTTCTGGCTTTTTTTCTCTTAACAAAACACAGGTCATACGTTAACTTGGCAGTGCATGGTTGACACACCACAGCATCAGAAAATGCACACCTCAGGGCCACCTGTTACAGTGTGTGTCTGCCATAAATAGTTCAACCACCTCCTCATTGTTGACTTTCAGTTTCTTCCTAAATATTTCAAATTACTTCATTCCAAGCTATGCAATAAGTATCCTTATATCATTATATGTGTGTCATGAAGCGTTTGATTTTATAAGGTAGATTCCCAGAAGGTAGAAATAATGGGTCAAATATTACATTATGAAGTTTCACAGGTGGCTGGGGCACAGCGGCCCACGCCTGTAATTCCCAGCTATTCAGGACGCTGAGGTGGGAGGATGCCCTGCTTCAACCCAGGAGGACAAGTCCAGCCTGGGCGACATAGACCCTTGTCTCTAAAAGAAGAAGTAACGTTAAAAACGTGATAGATCTTGAAGTGCTGCCCGTCTTTGCTCCTTCAGTAACGTGGGGAGGGGGGTAACTCTCTATATCTCACCAAAAAGTCTTGCTTATTGCAAGTAAAAAGCTTTCGTGTTGCTTTGGTTTGCATTTGTTGGCTGTCATGGCGCTTGGGTGGTTGTATTTCTTCTTCTGTAAATGGCCACCTCCCGTTCTTTGCCCGTTTTCTTACTGATTGGTAAGAGCTTCTGCCCATGAGATGCGTTTTCCCCGTGGTCCACGTGTTGTACACACAGGTTTTTTGTGTGCCGTATCCTTTGTCTTTATTTATAGCCTCGTTCATTCTAAACGTTTCAGACCTCTCTGTGTTATCTGTACTGTCTCTCTTCGGGCGATTTACTTTTCCTCACAGCGCTACTGTTCTGCTCAGTCTATCCCATGGTGTTCTATAGAGTTGCACGAACAGGATTGTTTTCTCCTCCATTGTTTTTCTCCTCCGTGTCGCCGACGTAGAGAAAAGCTCTTCATCTGTATATACTTGTCGCTTCCACACGACTTACTGAATTCTTTCCGGTTTTTAGTCTGTTGCGTTCTCTAGGTAATCAAACCATTTTCAGATAAAGGTAATTTTATCTGCTTTTGAAACTCTTGATACTAACCACAAGAGTGGTTGCAGCTGTTCCCGACAGTGCATTTTGAGAACCACCATTGTGGACGGCTATCAGTGACCTCAGTCCCACAGGGCTGAGAATTCCTTGCACAAATAAGCCAGATTCTGGTGGCAGTTGAAGTTCTGGTTATATAGGAACCTCAGCCCCACTCGGGGGTGGCTGCCTCTTCCCTCCACTAAAGTCACCCCATGTTTCCAGTCACATGGCATTTGTATTTTACTGCATAGGAGATTCTGAAATGAGAAGGCTTTTTTAGGTTTTTTAGATTTAATAAAAATTCACTCCCCAGGCTCAAGGCCCATAGCACAGTGGTTACAGCACCAGCCATGTACACCAAGACTGGCGGGTTTGAACCCGACCTGGGCCTGCTAAACAATGACAACTGCAACAGAAATAGCCGGGCATTGTGGTAGGCACCTATAATCCCAGCTACTGGGAGGCTAAGGCAAGAAAATCGCTTAAGCCCAGGAGTTTGAGGTTGCTGTGAGCTATGTCTACCCAGGGCGACATAGTGAGACTCTATCTCAAAAAAAAAAAAAAAAAAAATTCACTCTCCTTTCTATCCTTTCAGCCTCTGCACTTAGATACCTTCATGAAAACAGAATCATCCATCGGGACCTGAAGCCAGAAAACATCGTTCTGCAGCAAGGAGAGCAAAGAGTGAGTGAGCCTGGGGCTCCCCGCGGAGCTGCTCTGGTGGGGCAGGAGCTGCTTGGTGGGGGCGTCTGTGTCTGCATTTCCCAGAGTGATTCTTTCATGCTCTGGGAATGCTTTTGATTGGAAACAGAATTCAGCAAAAATTGTCTTACACAATTAAGGCCAGTTGGAATGGGTCACGTTGTTAATTACCAAGTTGCCAGAATCAGATAAGGAAAAAAAAGTCTGTCTTCCTGCCTCTAACCGCAGCCTGTGGGACTAGCACTTCTTGAAAATGGGCTTTTGTCATCCATTGTTTTAGGACCCTCACCTGCTGATGCTGAATGACAGTCCCTGTCACTTGGGCTGGGTTGCCTGGGAAGAGGCTTTTGGAGCTGGCGCCCACCCATTGGGCCTGGGCCTGCCTGCAGGTCCCCAAGAGCTCATGGTGACCCTCTTGTGGCCACCCTGCTCGGGCGTGGCGGGAACCTCCCTGTGGGGCCTCTGCTGCTGCTATGTCCTTTCACCACTTTGTTTGTTCAGCTGAGTGGAATGTGGTAACTCAGCTCCTGGGTCCCCTAAACCCTTCCGATGCTACTTCCTTCAACACCTGAGGCCTGGCCATGACGCCACAGTGCTCACCTTTGTTCCAGCTCGTACTCATCCCTGCCAGGGCATCTGCGACTTGAGAACTAGAGCCATTTACTGGAAAGAGGCTGACTTAGCCTTTTGTGTGTGCGGTCCAGGTTTAACAGTCTTGAGAGCTGGTGCCTGGTCTGTTAATTTTAGCCTCCCCCGGGTTGGTGGCAGCGTGTGAGGAACACAGTTGGCATCTTTACAGCAAGTGTTTTCTGTTGCCCTGATTCCCCCATGTCCAAGGCCCTCACCTGTGTGTTTGGTGGCTCCTAGGAATTTAGGCTGTGATGCCACCTGGGAATTCAGCAATATCTCTGCCCTAATGGCAAATGATCAAAACCCATATAGAAGGACAGTGCTTGTAATTCTCACATTTCTCCTCCTCCCTTTTTTTTTCAGTTAATACACAAAATTATTGACCTAGGATATGCCAAGGAGCTGGATCAGGGCAGTCTCTGTACTTCCTTTGTGGGGACCCTGCAATACCTGGTAAGAAACGGGGCTTACGTGTTTGCATCAGCTTCTCTTTGCTGGCCTCGCCGTGGGCTCCCCTCCTTGCCTTTAGCGCCCAAGTCTCGCCAGCTATCTGGATGTTTCTGAAGTGCACAGAAATCCCTTCATAACGTTGGCCCCATAATCCATTCTAGTCAGCTGTTACCAATAGGTGCCCTGTGGAAGGACATAGCTGCCTTCTCTGATGTCCAGAGGGCTCTGCTAGTGTGCCGTTACACAAATCCCACAAGCTCTCCATGCTTTAGTATTTTATCTAAAACTAAAGGATTTTAGCTAGATTCATGCTGCTCCGTGGAGGCCACAGTTGCTCTGGGGCATCTCGGGGCCCTTGAGGAGGAATCAGCTTGACATCCCTAATCTTTCTTTGTGTTATGGTCTGCATGTTGGGTCCGTCTGAGTCTCTGGTTCACTAAGAATGCTGGGTGGGTGCGGTCAGTGTCCAGGTGCTGTGCTCAGAGCTGTGACACAGTGAGGCAGAGAGTCTTGCTGCCTTCAGAGCTGAGAGGTCAGCAGGAAGGCAGGCGTGGCCGCAATGCTCGCAGATAACCAGCAAGTTCCAACTGCTGAGAGAGCTACAGAGGGAAAGTGCAGGGGTGGAGAATGTAGACTGGGAGGCCCTGACTGAGGCTGAGATCAGACAGGTGAGGAGGAGGAGGGGGGGCTGGAGGTGGGGGAAGGAGAGAGCAGAGCAGGGGGAAATTCCGGCAAAGGGATGGGAAGTGGGAAAACCCTCAGTGTGGCTGGAACCTAGCAATGAAGGAAGAGTGTCTCAAGTTCAAGCCAGGGAGTGAAATAGGAAACAGCTCGTGAAGGCCTTTTTGGCTGGGCTAAACATTTTAGACTTTATCTTAAAACATCTGGTGAGACAGTGAAGGGTTTAGAGTTGGAGAAGGAGCAGGTTTGCACAGCGTGGAGCAGGGAAGAGTAGTGGGCGAGGCAGCGGGGCTGTTGCTCTGAGTACAGTGAGGACAGAGGATGCTCAGATTCCAGAAGGGCTGTCAGCTCAGTAGGGCCTGTCATAGACTGCTTACTGGGCAACAGCAGTCAGTTACATTTTGATTAAATAAAGGAGTCTTTAGTTTGTGAAAACAAAAAAAGTTTGGAAGCTGCTGGGCTGAGTGAGCTGAAATTTCGGATCAGTTTCTTAAAGAAAAGGAAGCAATCTGAAGTTCTTTTGGGTATATTTGTATTTCCTGCCTGTCCTGCCTACCAGGGTCGAGGGCTCTGCCAGTTTATCATCTCTGCTAATAGCAGCTTCAGGGTGGTGACACACGGGGGCTATGGCTCAGGCACCCATGTCCCTGTGACATGTAGTTATGTGGGTCCTGCAGATGGCCTCTGGGATCCCGTGAGCTTGGGCACTCATGTCCCTGTGA
>NW_003852592.1:267368-308841 GCF_000181295.1 Otolemur garnettii | reverse complement strand
CATGTCCCTGTGACGTGTAGTTATGTGGATCCTGCAGAGTGGCCTCTGGGATCCTGTCAGCTCGGCGGCAGTTAGGTAAGGGGCTTATCCTCCAGCCAGGACTCTGAGTCAGATTGTTCACTTGCATGAGCGGAAACACCTGTGCACATACAAGACTGACCCGACCATCCTCTAATTTCTCCTTTTGTTTTGGACTCCTGGTCTTGGCTTATGAGAGTCACTTTTCCACCCAAGCAGTACACAGCCCGTCCCCAGGCTTCTGCTCGCCATGGTCCTTCCTGGAGTGTCTCCTCCCACCCGCCAATGTGAGGACCCTTCCTCTGAGCCCAGTCTGATCCCATCTGTGCTACATCCCTACCTCGGTCCCTTGGGCTCTCTGCACAGGCAGCAGCCGTGCAGCTGGCTTTTTCCTGCCTGATTCTAAATGCCCCACCCTTTCTGTGACTGCACATTAGTCGGTTCCAGAGATTGAGTCAGCGTTTCACGCGTGTGTGATGCATCTGGTGCGCACGGCCTGGTGGCGTCTCCCTTTGTTGTGTGTCATCTGTCTCCTTTCTCAGCACAGCACCGCAGCTTGTCCTGCATTGAAGGGCAGTGGTCAGTGACGGGCATGCAGTGTGTCTGCCCTGACTCCTTGGCCCTTCTTCAGTGCTCAGAGGGAGTGAGGGGCACAGGACTGTCTTAGGCACACCACAGCCGTGCCTCAGCTTTGAACAGACATACCAGTGCCCCTAGATGGAACCAGGAGGGGGTGGGGTGCGAGCAGATGAGCTGATCACCCCCTCCTGCCACGGCCCCTCGGAAGACGGAGCAGCTCAGGTGTGTCCCCCCGTGTCACTGCAGGCCCCAGAGCTGCTGGAGCAGCAGAAGTACACGGTGACTGTCGACTACTGGAGTTTCGGCACCCTGGCCTTTGAGTGCATCACTGGCTTCCGCCCCTTCCTCCCCAACTGGCAGCCTGTGCAGTGGTGAGCAGAGCAGGGTGGGTGGGCAGGTGGGGGGCGCCTTGGAGGAAGGAGACAGCCAGTGTCTGTTCCTCTCCTCACCTGCTTTAGTGATGTTCCCACGCTGGGCCTGTGGTGGCTCATACTTGTAATCCCAGCACTCTGGGAGGCTGAGAAGGGTGGATCAATTGAGCTTCGGAGTTGGAGCAAGACCCCATCTCTACCAAAAATAGAGAAACTAGCTGGGTGTGGTGGCGGGTGCCTATAGTCCCAGCTACTTGGGAAGCTGAGGCAAGAAAATTGCTTGAACCCAAGAGTTTGATGTTGCAGTGAGCTGTGACGCCACAGAACTCTACTGAGGGTGACAAAGTGAGACTCTGTCTCAAAAAAAGAAAAACAAAAGCATAAGGTAGGAGTTTAAAGTATGAACCTAATAAATTACAAAAAATATTTTTAATCAAAGTATAAAGTTAGGGTTTTCAAGATTACTCAGCATTCTTTAACTTTTTTTTTTTTTTTTTTGCTGATTATACAAATAGCACGTGGACCATGGTGTATTTATATAGGAGTTATCACCACCACAGAGCGTGGCAGGTGCACGTGGTCATCAGCTGCCTTAGCCCTTCCATTCCATGATGCACACATTTCAAGCGCTGTGTTGTACATGATGAAATATTACAATTTTTATTTATCAGGTAAAAGAAATGAAGTATTGGGGGGAAGGTGCCAAAATGTGTAGTTTAAAAATTAGCATTCTCTAAATGAGTTAGGTCTCATTCAACATTGCTCTTTGAGAAGCCACGTGTTAATTTTGTTTTAGAAAATATGGAAACGGTAAAGAGCCAGGACTCGACCGTGATCACACAGCCGGGAACACATTTGTGTTTCTCCCGGCTCTTCCCCACGTGTGTGTTTTATTTATACTTTAAAATTAGTTGCTGTGTGTAGTCTCGTGTGACTTCACCACTCAGACTTCATATTGAAAATGAATTGTTTCCCCATATTGTTTGTAATATTTGTTGTTCCAGAGAGTGACTATGCTATAGTTCATTTAATAACACCACGAATATCATCCTTGTTGGGAAATCCTTAATACATCCAGGTATTTCCTGAGGGTGAATTCCTAGAAATGGGATTAACACATCAAAAGTGTGCAGAGTTTTTGTTTTGTTTTGGGGGCATTTTGTTTTGTTTTGTTTTTGAGATAGGCTATCATTCTGTTTCCCAGCCTACAATGCAGTGGTATCCTTACAGCTCACTGCAACTTCAAAACTCCTGGGCTCAAGCAAGCCTACTGCCTCAGTTTCCCAAGTAGCTGCAACTGCCGGTGTGTGTCACTAAGCCTGGCTAATTTTTACATTTTTTGTAGAGACGGCATCTCATTCTTGCTCAGGCTGGTCTTGAACTCCTGGCCTTAAGCGATCATCCCACCTGGGTCTCCCAGAGTGCTGGGATTCCAAGTGCCTCGCCAAGTGTGCACGTTTTAAAGGTTTCTGGTACATGTTCGCAGCTGCCACCAGAAGGCTGCCCAAGTTCGTTCCGGAATGTGGCGTGCTGCCATCTCCCCATACCATTGCCAACACTGCTGTCATCCTCAATGCCTTTCTGGAAGTAAGACAGCTATTTTCACCACAATATTTATTCATAAGAATGAAGTGCCCCCTTTGGAATAGATTCCAGAAGAGTACGCTCCAGTTCCACACGTGTGCCCAGTGGTGGAACTGAGAGGCGAGGCGTCTGCTGCAGGATCTGGTCATCCTCAGTCTGGTGACTCAATTCCCAACAGGAATCAGCTCCGTAATTTATAGTCACACTTCATGATAGAACCATCATAAAAATAGCTTTAAAGTGTCTGTGCGTTGCTGGTGATGTTCTGACTAAGAAGTTGCTGCATTTCTTTACTTTGCCCTTTGAACTTTCCCATTATTTGTAACAAGGTGAGTTAAAACCCATTAGAACTGGAGGGACAAGTGCTTTCTGAACAGAGCCCCTGAGGGCCTGGTCAGCCCTGGGAGGCTGGCGGCCGCTTCCAAGTAGACAGGTCTGCAACCCGAGAAGAAGCTGCTCTGTGGCCTGACCTTTAGCTTGTCTGCTTTTTAGCACTTTGGATAGCCCCTTGAAAATCTCCCTGTCTCATCTCAGATGGCAGGTCAACAGGTAGTGATTTCAGGAAAAATGCGATTTGGGCTTGGAAATACACTTTAACGACAGCCTAATAATAAGCATTTTATTTGTGTGTGCTTTTGTATTTTCCATGGACAGACTCAGTTTCCTGGTAGAGGACTGTCCCACACTGATGTAATTAGAACGTCTTGGGACACCCCCACACCAGCCCGTCTAGGTTTTCTACGTGTTCTGGACAGGCCAGTTCACTGCTTGCCAGTGAGAGTTGTTTGGAGCTGAAGCATTTTTATTTTTTAGTTGAACTTCCCAGGGGTTTTGGGAAAGGAGGGATTTGGACATTCAGATGGAGTAGAAAAAATAGCAGACTTGGAGTTGGGCGGACTCTGACACCTTCAGTTGTGTGGCCTTGGTCACATCATCCGATCTTCATTTTCTTACCACTAACTAGGGCCTAAAAATGTCAACTGCACAGGTCCATCGTGGTGATAAGTGAATGCCATGTCGGTGCCCTTAGTTATCTAGGAAGCATTACTCAAGGTATTATCACTGTTACCAAGAACGTTGAAGCCACTTGGGTTTAAATATTTTTTCCTTCAAATACTACTTCAGATGCCCCAATATTCCCTAACAGGTAGGGAATTGCAAAAGCTATCCCTAAAAATAGCTCTTAGCCGTGTACACTGAGTGAAGCACCCAGGTCCATGCATGACGCACGTTTCATGTCAGGGTCATGGACGTGCAGTAGTCTTGGTCTGTAAGTCCTGATTTTATCCTCTCCTCTATTAAAGTATAAGAGTTTATATCAGATAAAATGAAAAGGGAGAGAAACAGAAAGGGGAAAGGCAGGAATGAGGTGAGGAGGCGAGAGGAGGCCAGAGTACTGCCTGCAGGACGCTGGGCACCAGGCGGCCAGGGGCTGCGTCCAGGCTGCTCTTCACAAGGTCCTTCAGGCTGAGCTGGCCAGTCTTAAACTCTCCGAGAAATGGTTCTGTCACAGTGCAAATGAACTGACCTGTATTCCAAAAGCTTAGGGATGTAGGTCTGCTGTGCAGATGCAAAGTGCCATTACAGTTGTACAGTGGCTCTAGAGGTGAGGGGTACGTGATGGCACAGCATCGACATTCTAAGTTGAGATGCGTAGACCCTCAGCATCATGGCACAGGTGGCTTCAGCATCCAGGACAGTCACGGGCTGCACAGTTGTGTGTCCTGGGAGGAAGGGGCCACACCACACAGCCCAGGTATGTTGACAGCCGCACCGTCTGGGTTTGTGGACATGCACACACTGTGATGTTCTCACAACGACAAAGTCACCCACGGTTCTCAGAACGTGTCCCCACAGTCAGTGAAGCACAACAGCGTGTAACCGGGTTGCTTATGTGCAGGCACTCGAAGGTCCGGCAGAAGAGTGAGATGGACATTGTCGTCAGTGAAGACTTGAACGGAGCGGTGAAGTTTTCAAGCTCCCTGCCCTACCCCAACAACCTTAACAGGTAGGCGCAGCCGCTTCCCTCTCCTGCACCATTCTCCATTTTTAAGAAATCAGTCTCAGGTGGTACCTGGTAACTTTTAAATAGATTATCAGGACATTGTCCTGCAGCTAAGGACTTGGAGAGTCCTTCTCAGTCTGAAAATCAGAGTGGATTCCCATGCTCACCTTGTCCTGGATTCCCGCCACCTCTCCTCTCAGCTCACATCACAGTTTGTACCTCTGTTCCCCTCAGTAGCCTCCTCCCTGTACTGTGTCTGGTTCTGCAGAGGCTCTGTCTCCTATCCGTGGTAAGCCTTTGAAGGGTCAGGAACTCTGCTCCATTTCCCTTTGCTCTCCTCTCGCACTTACTACTGTGTCGTTGTCAACTGGTGAGTCTTGGAGTTGGAATGGCACTACAGCTAGTCTCAGAGCCAGACCACTGGTGGCATCAGAAGTGGGTGACAGCACAAAAGCAGGCTCCAGGGCAGTGTCGTGTAACCCAGTCACACAGACAGAGATTCAGACAGTCACCCATTCAGAGAGTGGGGAGGAAAGATTGTGTGGACTAGAGCGATATGGAGTGACCTGAGATGAGCTTGAAATTTGTGCAAGTATCTGGAAAGGTGTGTAGGAAGGACGTGGACAGGTGAAGGAGGGGGAGAGACTGGGGCAAGCAGGGTGGGAGGCAGCAGGCAGCTGTTTTGGCCTCCTGAGGACCTGAGTGAGCACAGAGGGGCCGGGGGGTGGCTTTGGTGGCTTTGGTGGCTTTGTCGTGTGACCCAGCAACTGCTTTGGTGGGACTAACCCATCTGGCAGCATGGGGTCTGCCCCATGTTATTCATGCCCCTTTAACTCCATGGGGTCCAGGTCATGTGTGGGGGCCACCTGGAGGTGGGACTCACCTTCACAGGTCAGTCTTATCCACCTCATTGGAAATGTGTCTGCTGCCCAGCACGTGGGGAAATGTGACTGGGAGGCTGTTACAGCAGGTCAGGGGAGAGGGGACAAGCACTGGGAGAACTGAAGTGGCTGGAGATGTTTATGCTTTTATTCTCTGGTAAGCCATTTTCATTTTTAGTAATTGTTTGCTGGCCACTGTCTGTGTGCAGTGGCGAGATGCACATGGAGGTAGCCAAGGTCAGCCACAGGTGACCCCTCCTGCACTCTGCTCCTCTCCGCAGTGTCCTGGCACAGCGGCTGGAGAAGTGGCTGCAGCTGATGCTGATGTGGCAACCCCGACAGCGGGGCACAGACCCCACGTACGGGCCCAACGGCTGCTTCAAGGCCCTGGATGACATCTTAAACCTGAAGGTGAGTGGGAGCCACGTTAGCCCCTAGGCAACAGTGAGGCTCTCCTGAGAAAGCAGAGCAGGTCCAGGGCAGCCGCCCTAGTGAGGAATTTGAGGCTCCTGGGGGGTCTTTCTGCAGAAGGACAGTCATGGCTGTGGACAAACAGGAATGTGAAAGACAAGAATATCCGAAATGTGGCACCCAGGCCCCCTTCCTCCAGGGAGACCCTTACTGTGTGTGGCTGGGAATGGCAGGAGAAGCAGAGGATCTAGGCAGATAGACGGGCGTCTCTTTAAAGAGGCTGTTTTTTGGGCAGCACCTGTGGCTCAAAAGGGTAGGGCGCTGGACCCGTATGCCAGAGGTGGTGGGTTCAAATTCAGCCTCGGCCAAAAAAAAAAAGAGGCTGTTTTTTCTGAGCAGCACCTGTGTTACGTTGCAGTTGGTTCACATCTTGAACATGGTCACGGGCACCATTCACACCTACCCAGTGACAGAAGATGAAAGTCTGCAGAGCTTAAAGGCCAGAATCGAGCAGGACACGGGGATCCCAGAGAAGGACCAGGAGCTGCTGCAGGAAGCGGGTCTGGCGCTGATCCCAGACAAGCCGGCCACACAGTGCATTTCAGACAGCAAGGTGAGCCCTGTGCCCTGCCTGCGCCCCCTGGAAACCAGTCACCCCTGCAGGTTTCACCTCTGTTACGAGCGTTGGATCCATAAAATTCATTCGGTTTTGTCCTTTTGCAGTTAAATGAGGGCCGCACACTGGACATGGATCTTGTTTTTCTCTTCGACAACAGTAAAATCACCTATGAGACTCAGATCTCCCCACGGCCCCAGCCTGAAAGCGTCAGCTGTATCCGTGAGAACATTTTTTTAGAAAGTCCATCGTGATACTTGTGACACGGCAGGAGGGGGAAACGTAGGCCAGGGAGGAGCTCACCAAGGCTTGGCCCACCTGGTCCTCAGAGCAGCCTCCTGTCCACAAGAAATTCAGGGCATAGCCCAGGGAAAAAGGGCAGAGGGAACCGTGGGTTCATTTCCGTCTCATAAATACAACTTTAGACAGAGGACAGAGAATACTGCCCACAAGAGATTTATGTACATATACATATATGTGTGTGTGTGTGTGTGTGTGTTTTGGGTTTTTGGGGGGTTTTTTTTGAGAGAAGGTCTCACTCTGCTGCCCAGGCTGGAGTGCAGTGGGGTCATCATAGCTCACAGCAACCTCAAATTCCTGGGTTCAAGCAGTTCTCCTGCTTCAGCCTCCCCAATAGCTGAGACTATAGGTGTTTACTACACCTAATTTAAAATTTTTTTTTGCAGAATTCGAGTCTCACTATATTGCCCGCTCTGGTCTCAAACTCCTGGCCTCAAGGGATCCTCCTGCTCTGAGCTCCCAGAGTGCTGGGATTACAGACCTGAACCACCATACATGGCCTCATTTATATGTTTTTGTTTGTTTGTTTTATACTGAACCCATTCTTCTGCAGAATTTATTTATATTTTAACAATGCATGTACGTGATAACCAAAAAAGAAAAAATTAAAAGATAGGAAAAATTGAATACACAGTAACCAGCAAGCCACTGTCTCCCCAGTTCCCTAGCCGGTGAGTTTCCCTTCTAGGGAAAACACAGATACCGTATTTTCGGGTCCTTCCAGGGCTGTTTTTCCCCCCAGCAAACAGTGGCATTCAGTATGTACTGTCCGCACCTGCCTTCCTCACTTAACAGTGTGTTCTGGAGAATTTTCTCCTCACTCTGCTACCTCACTCTTCGTGGCTGATATTCCACTCTGTGGTGGACAGTCCAGCATTTGTGGGACGTTTTAATGCGTCTCCTGCTTCTACCTGCTGCCCCTCCCCCCACGCACATCCACACTGAAGAGTGAACAGACGGAAGGGCCAGGGTCTCGGAGATCTCCAGGGTTTTTTGTTGATTTAATCATCTCCAGTACTGTTGTTTGAGTCTGATTTTTTTTTTTTTTTTGAGACAAGAGACTCACTATGTCATCCTTGGTAGAGTACAGTGGTGTCACAGCTCACAGCAACCTGAAACTCTTGGGTTCAAGTGATGCTTTTGCCTCAGCCTCCCAAGTTGCTGGGACTACAGGTACCCGCCACAACACCCGGCTACTTGAGTCTGATTTTTTTTTTTTTTTCAGTTTTCTTTTTTTCCTTATTGGCCGGGGCTGGGTTTGAACCCGCCACCCTCGGCATATGGGGGCATTGCCTTACTCCTTGAGCCACAGGCACCGCCCTGAGTCTGATTTTTTTATAAAACTTTATACAGCTTTATATGTTGTGAACATAAGAGTTTTTAACTATATGGGCCAGAGTACATGTGAATATGTCTCCAAATAATTGATGAAGTATTTCTGCAAATCAAAATCAGTAGCTGTTTACTGCCCAGCTGGTACTACTTATGCAATAATGGGGTATAAAAATAAATATGACAGTAACCAGGCATATTATCCCCAAAAGTTACATAACAGTATCCTAGTTATATAATATTTTAAAATGTGAGTGTGGCACCACTAGGGAGGATGTGACTAATGGCAGCACAGTTACTCTCTGATATTGCTTGTGTTTCTGTTTCCAGTTCAAGAGCCCAAGAGGAATCTCCCTTTCTTCCAGCTGAGGAAGGTGTGGGGCCAGGTCTGGCACAGCGTCCAGGCCCTGAAGGAGGACTGCAACCGGCTGCAGCAGGGACAGCGTGCGGCCATGTACCTGCCAGGCATTCCTGACTTAATGCGTTTAAAATTACCTGGTGGCTTTGGCCACAGGGGAGTGGCAGAGGCAGGGACCCAGAAGCAACTGTTATGGGAGACAAAAGGGAGACGCTGGTTTGGACGGGTGGGAAAAGTGTGGGTGGGCTGGACTGAGGCAGAGGCGGGCAGGCTGAGGCCGGGCTGGCCAAGCTGCGGGCGGAACTGGGAGCCTGGAGGAGCCAGGTACAATTTAAGTTAGCAAAGCTGCCCCGATTGTTATCCTGGGCACTTAAAATCGTCCCCCCTTGTGCCCAGTTTAGCTTCTTGGCCCTGCATGTGGCATAGTACCTTGCCCCATTTCAGTTCTGGTGCAGAACCTCAGGCATTGCTGAGGCTTGGGAACTCTCCATTGGTTTTAATTGGCTGCTGCTACCATAATCATCATCATGGCAGGGACCTCCTTTGCAGTTTGAGGGGGTTTGTTGTATAGGAAATGGTATTTGGGTCCCCAAGATGCTCCAAGGCTCTGTGTGCTGTGGTCCCTGCAGGATGAATCTGCTCCGGAACAACAGCTGCCTGTCCAAGATGAAGAACTCCATGGCCTCCATGTCGCAGCAGCTCAAGGCCAAGCTGGATTTCTTTAAAACCAGCATCCAGATTGACCTGGAGAAGTACAGTGAGCAGACTGAGTTTGGGATCAGTGAGTATACTCTTTGCAGCGAGCTTAAAGATGTGGTTTTCTTCTTTTGGCCTCGTATAGTTGAGTTGCTTATTTCTGCTTTGGTTTTGTGGTGTGTTGTTTTGTTTTTCAATTTTTCCCCTATTTTTTTTTTTCAGCCTCAGATAAACTGCTGCTGGCCTGGAGAGAAATGGAGCAGGCCGTGGAGCTCTGTGGGCGAGTAGGAGACTCACTTGGGGTTTTTGCACTTACTGGACAGGGAGGGCGGGGAGAGGGAGAGATGAGGTTTCCGGCTATCATTTGTCGATCAGTGTTGATGGGGCACATGCATGCTTAAAGGTACATGTTACAGACAATACCATATTAACCACGGGCTGGTCCCCATCTTGGGACACGTAATTGATGGCTTGGGGGTCTGGGCCTCCCGTATGGCATGGCATTGGGATGGATAAAGTAAGAGAGGAAAGGAGACTGTGACGTGAGCATTTCAGTGTGCCGGGCACTGTGCCCGAAGCTGTACGTTCTGCGTGTAATTTAACTGCTCAGACAGCCCTAGTCGAAGCCTGTTTACAGAAAAGGAAACTAGCTTAGGGGTTAAGTAACTCGCTCAAGAGCTACACAGCTAGAAAGTGGTAAACACAAGATCCAGACCCAGACGTCGTGACTCCGTGCACACTCCTGGCAGCCCTCTGAGAGCTCTCAGTGGCTGTGGAGGCCCCCAGGCCCCAGCACACTTACTTCTCGGGACATGCTTGCAGCCTCACTGACCTGAGGGCGGCTGTTCTAACAGGAGGATGACGTGAAGCAGCTGGTGGAGCGGATGATGGCGCTGCAGACTGACATCGTGGACCTGCAGCGCAGCCCCATGGGCCGGAAGCCGGGGGGCACGCTGGACGACCTGTGAGTACTGCTGGGGCCACGCTCTGCCCCGCACCCTCAGACGCATGTCCTAGGACCTGCCTCGGGTTCCAGATCTATGCAGTGGCAAGGAAAACTGACCTCGGTGAGTTGTGAGGATCAGTTCAGGGCCCATGTTTGGGAAGCAACTCATCATCTACAAAGGCTGTGGGATGCACGGGGCCTTTGCCAGTGCTGTCAGGGGTCCTCATGTACCCTGACCCCGCCCGGTGTGGCCAGAGCTCAGGGAGGCAGCCTCAGGAGGCTTCAGAGCAGCACAGCCCTAGAAGCTGCATCCAGCCTCCATCAGGCATTTGGTGACGGCTGCAGGGGGTATGAGGCATCTGCAGGCCTGAAGGAAGTCACCCGCAGGCCCTGGCATGGGGACAGGAGGGGACCAGCCAGGCGCCACTGGGCTGAGGACACATCACCGTGAGCTCCACAGCAGTCCCTGGTGCCTTCACTAAGGACTCTTAGGACAAGAAATCTGAGTGTCAGAAATTGGATTCTGTATTTACTCTAATTATTTAACCCTTTATTCTCCTGTAGCTTTTCTTCATTTAAGAATGTCAGCCCATCTCCTCTGTGTTCAGGGGGAAAGGGCTAGGAGTTTGTGTCTGCTTTGGGCCTGCAGCGCCCAGTTCTGTGGGCTCAGGGCCACTGACTGAACCTGGACTCCTTATCATAGATGCCACGGAAGGTAGAATTTGCAAGGACAAAGTGAAGTCTCCTTTCCTTAAGATTTTCTGTCACTTGAATTTTGATAATGAAGCAGATCATTTGCTTACTATAGATACCACCTAAAATGTCAGAAATCAGAAATCATAGTCTCACCAGGCACAGTGGCTCACACCTGTAATCCCAGCACTCTGGGAAGCTGAGGTGGGTGGATAGCTAGAGCTCAGGAGTTAGAGACCAGCCTGAGCAAGAGCGAGACCCCATCTCAACTAAAAATAGAAAAGTTAGCCAGGACTAGTGGTGAGCACCTGTAGTCCCTGCTACTCAAGAGGCTGAGACAGGAGGATCACTTGCACCCAAGAGTTTGAGGTTGCTGTGGTCTATGGTGACATGGCACTCTACTCAGGGTGACAGACTGAGACTGTCTCAAAATAGTAATAATAGTAATCTCCTCCAGTCAAGAAAGAGGAGATGCTGGATACTGCCGGCCTTGTTTCTAAGAAGCAGTGATCTGCTGTCAGGAATTAGCAGACCAGGCTGCACAGGTGCTTGTTTCACGTTGAGTCTGGACAGAACCCCTTTATGTATTTCAGAGAAGAGCAAGCAAGAGAGCTTTACCGGAGACTCAGGGAAAAGCCGAGAGGTGAGTGCAGCCCCACATCTGCCTAGGGCCCCTCTCGGCTCCTTTGTGGGGCTTTGGTCCTCTCTGCCTCGAGGAACTGGGCCACCTTTCCTCCCTGCAGACCAGCGAACCGATGGTGACAGTCAGGAAATGGTGCGGCTGCTGCTTCAGGCCATTCAAGGCTTTGAAAAGAAAGTGCGAGTGATCTACACGCAGCTCAGGTGTGGGCCCGGCCTCCTGCCCCTGCTCCTGGTGCCAGCATCTGCCTCCCTCTGCCTCCCCCTGCTCCAGCTTCTTGAGCTGCCTGGAGAAGCTTCATCCTCATCCGAGCTGCTTGCTGGGCTCATGGCTGCCAGGGCCAGGCTCTGCTTTCTCTGCTCCAGACGCCATTAGAGTTTGTCCCCTCCGTTCTTCACAGTAAAACCGTGGTTTGCAAGCAGAAGGCCCTGGAGTTGCTGCCCAAGGTGGAGGAGGTGGTGAGCTTGATGAACGAGGATGAGAAGACGGTTGTTCGGCTCCAGGAGAAGCGGCAGAAGGAACTCTGGAATCTCCTGAAGATCGCCTGTGTGAGTGAGACGCCACAGCTCTCGGCTGCCCTGGGCCTTTCTACCTCTGACCGCAGAGCCAGTGTCAGCCACTCAGCTGCTGCCATCTGTCCCCCTGTGCTCTGTGACTCGGGGGAGCAGGGAGGGCTCGTGCAGCTTGTTCTTACCTGTCCTGGTGTTGCTTTGCCTGCAGCTGCTATGACAAGCTGCCTCAAACCAGGCAGCTTCCAACAACAGAAACTTACTCTCTTGAGTTGCAGGGGCCAGAAGTTCAAAACCCAGGTGTGAGCAGGCCCATGCCCACTGGAGGCTTCCTTCAGCATCTCTTGACATGTGCCTGCATCACTCCAGCAGCTATCTCTCTGTCTTATCTGAGTGTCTCTCACACTTGACATTGGACTTGGGTCCTGCTCGAATAGTCCAGAATGATCTCACGTTGGGATCCTTACATCTCCAAAGACCCCTTTTCCAAATCAGGTCATATGTGCAGCTTCCAGGAATTAGAAAGTGGGCATATCCTTTCTAGGGCTGCCACGCCAGCCCACGGTAGTGCTTGTCAGTGCAACTGGGGCCCCACCTGCGTCTCTACTGCTGCCGCCTGCAGTATGGGACCCACACTTTGCACTCACAACATCTTAACGTAGCAGTGACCCCACCGAATGCCAACTGAGAAAATGTAAAGACAAAGAAAGGAGAAGAGCCAGCCAGGTAAAAGCTGTGTCCTGGAGGCCAGGGCTGCGGGAGTGTGAGCCCCTGTGAAAGGCTGCCGGGAGGTGGTCAGGGAAGGGAAGGGAGCGATTGAGTTAGCACAGCCTTCAGGGACCAAGGGAAGGAGAGTGGGGAGGGAGATGGTCGCTCACAGTGGGACCAGGACCAGGGTAGTGTTTTCTAAAGATCCTGGAGGCTGGAGCATATGTGTAGGCGTAGCAGAAGGACATAGTACACCCGAGACTCGCCGAGTCGAAGGGAGAGGGGAGCGTGTGCGGGGCGTGGTCCTGAGAACGAAGGAGAGTTGATGCTGTGAGCACAGTGATGGGCTTGCCACGGGAGGGTGAGTGACATGTCCCCTCCGAAAGGAGGAAAAGGAGAAAGAGGCGGCCAGGTGGGGAAGATTGAGAAGGAGAGGGAAGGCGAGGCCTGATCTGCCGTCTGCATTCATTGGATGTTTACTGTGCACCAACTGCACGCGGGGCAAGCAGGCTGCGCAGGGACAGTCCTGGACCTGTTTCAGGGCCTTCCTGACAGCCTGACGGTCCTGACCAGGACACAGGAACAGCTTAGGGTGGGCAGTGCTGTGAGTGGCTGTAGTGGCAGGGCTGTAACTGGAATGCAGAAGAGGAAGGCCAGCTCTGTCTTGGAGGTGAGGGACGCTCTATCCCTGTAGCGTTGCTGGAAAGGGACACCTGAGCCTGGGGAACTGATTTAAAAAGAGGCTCCTGTGGCCCATGGTGCTGCAGGCTGTACAGGGAACATGGCACCAGCATCTGCTGGGCTCCCCATGAAGGCTTCAGGCTGCTTCTCTTGTACCAAGAGGAAGGGGAGACTGGTGTGTGCAGGGGGAGGAAGCTAGAGGCAGCAGAGG
Organism: Otolemur garnettii; assembly: GCF_000181295.1. Lineage (NCBI taxonomy): Eukaryota > Metazoa > Chordata > Mammalia > Primates > Galagidae > Otolemur > Otolemur garnettii. The sequence continues at coordinate 295,302 of NW_003852592.1, read as the reverse complement.
GGCGTGCCAGGCTCATGAACAGCCAGGTCTCAGGGGACCTACTCACTCCCTGCCCCAGAAAGGCCCCCAGTCTGTTCATGAGGGTCCTGCCCCAGACCAGACATCTCCACAGGCCACGTCTCCAGTACTGGGGATCAGTGTCTGCATGAGGTTTGGGGGTCCAACATCCAGACTACGTCGGGGAGCAACAAGAAATACCCACAGGGAACATTTCCACTGGAGAGAGCAGGACTCAGGTGGGGGCCGGGGAGGGGCTGAGACAGTCGGGACTGAGACAGTGCTTTGTCCCAGGCAGCGAGGTGGGGACACTGGTATACTCTGGGTGGCGGGGGAAAGGATGTCACAGAGGGTGAAACTGGAGAGGTTGGCAAGGGCTGGCTTGGGCTGGCTCATGCACGCTGCTCTGCTTCTGAGCAGACAGGAGGCATGGCAGGAGCTGTCCCTTTTTGTGGTCACTCTAGTGGCAGCTGGAGGATGTTCTTGTGCCCTTGAGGGAACTCCACACTGAGAGTGAGGGTCCCTCAGCAGGGCTGAGCGGTTTTGTGGTGCACAGGTCAGGGTGGCAGGATGCCTGGGGCAGAGTCCCCGGCTATCAGGGAGCCCTGGTACGGGAGGCAGACATCACTCTCTGCAGGGGGACAGGAAGGCACAGGTGCCTGGATGTCTGGTTGACACAGAGCAAGAAGGTTGGTCCCACAGCCTGAGGGCTGAGAGTGGCCGTGGGTCTGCAGGCTGCACGGAGCACCAGGAAAGGGAAGGGAGGCACAGACGAGGCAGGACCCCGGCCTGGTCATCTGCACTGGGACATGAAGTGGTTACAGCACCTCCAGGACGTAAGACGTCCTGGTTTCTTCCCAGCTGTACCCTAGAGGATGTGGGTCACATAACCTTTTCCTGGGTCTCAGTCTTCTACTTAGAAAAGAGTAAAAGTTGCTTCCTTTTCTTTTTTTTGCAGTTTTTGGCTGGGGCTAGGTTTGAACCTGTCACCTTTGGCATATGAGGCAGGCGCCCTACTCCTTTGAGCCACAGGTGCCGCCCCTGCTTCCTTTTCTTCACTTGTATAAGTTCATCAACTAAAAGGAACCAAACTAATGAACAAAGCCTACAAGCACTCCCGCCTCCCATTGGAATCTTTCTCCTGAACTGTGCCTGCTGATCAGAAACGCTGAGGCTGAGGCACCAGGTGCCCACCACCTTCTCACACAGAAATACCAGAGTTCCTGGGAGTAGCCGTAGCGTCTTGGGTGCATCACTTAGCTTCAAACTTCTCTCTATTTGGGTTTGTCCTTTAGAGCAAGGTCCGAGGTCCTGTCAGTGGCAGCCCAGATAGCATGAACGCTTCTCGACTGAGCCACCCCAGTCAGCTGATGTCTCAGCCTTCTGCAGCCCCCGACACCCCGGACAGTTTTCCTGAGTCAGCCAAGAAAAGGTAGGTTGCCGTTAACAGCAGCAGGCGTGGCATCCACAGGCTCGTAGGAGGTCCCAGGGACAGAAGGGCACATTGTCACGGATCAGGGTCTGATGATTTTGCACACACTTCCCTTTGAGTCTGTTACATCTGCTGGGCCCTGTGGGAACTGAAGTGACGTGCATTCTGCTCTCAGCCCTTTGTAATTCACTGACTGGACAGTCCCTCTGTCCAAAGGCTGGATTCCTGCCTGGCTGCTGGTTGCTAACAGGACTATGGGAGGTGCTGGTCATTCCCACGCTGTGATAGTCCTTGGATCACACAAACCAGGATCCCGGGTCCCCCATCCTCCTGTGTCTCCTGCTCATCTCTTCTCCTCCTTGCTCTTGCTGGAACTGCTGTGCAGGGGGTGAGCAGGACGGTTTGGCCCTGGCGAGGCCTCTGCCTCTTCCTCCCACCCCCCGGCTGTTGCTGCAACAAGGTCTTCTCTGATTGAATTAATACTGCTCTAACCAACCAAGTTGTGGCTTCCTGCTGCTTTATAGAGTTGGACTGGGTGTTTCCAGACATGGTGGCCCCTCCGTGCCTCTCCAGGCTGGTCCCCTTTCTTACAGACCTCTTGCTCATACAGACAAGCAGCAGCAGCAGCAGCAAGTCCCCAGGTCCCTCTGGAGGCCTGACCCCTGACGCACAGGGTGGTGCTGCAGTTTGCTCTGATGCCTGGCGAGGGTGGGGAGCCTACTGTTGTGGAGCCCTGGCTCCCCAGGTGCCCTCCACGAGGGACCCCACCGCAGGGCCTCTGCTCCCCCTTTCTTCAGAACTCAGTCGTCCACACACCCCAGCCTGTCTCTCCCTGTGGTTCGTTTTGTTCTGAATTCAGCTCCATGGGTGTCTTCTGTGTACTGGGCTCCTCAGGATCCTGCAGGCATAGAAATGAATTAATGATTGCCTGGGGGTGGGGATGGGAATGACTAAATAGGGACCAGGTTTCCTTTGGGAATGATGAAAATTTCCTAAAACTAGATACAGCGATGGTCACACAACTCTAAATGTAATAAAACCTTGAATTTTGCACTTTTAATGGGTGAACTGTATATAGAGTATATCTTTTTTTTTTCTTTCGTTTTGAAGAGACAGGGTCTTGCTCTAGTGCCCAGGCTAGAGTGCAGAGACATAATCATATCTTGCTGCAGCCTCAACTCCTGGGGTCATATGATCCTCCTGCCTCAGCCTCCCAAGTTTCCAGGACTACAGGCAAGTGCTACCACACATGGCTAGTGAAGATGTTCTTTGGCCAGGCACATGCCTATAGTCCCAGTGCTGTGGGAGGCTGAGATGAGAGGATTGCATGAGGCCAGGAGTTGAAGAATAGCCTGGGCAACATAATTACCCCATATGTAAAAAAAAAAATGCAGACATATTAGCTGGGCGTGGTGGCACATGCCTGTAATCCCAGCTACTCAAGAGGCTAAGGTGGGAGGATTGCTCGAGCCCAGGAGTTGAAGGCCCCGGTGAGCTATGATCCTGCCACAGCACTCCAGAGAGACTCTGTGTTTTTAAAAAACCCAGCTCTTACCTTCAGGAGTTTATAGCCTGTTTTGATATTTAATCATATGTGACCTTTTATTATTAATTATTTCCCAACTTCTTGTGAGCTCCTGGATGATAGTATCCAGGTCTTGTGCTCTTGGCAGTGAGCCTTTAACTTGGCTTGAAGCCCCATCGATGAGGCTTAGCAGAGACATGGTGAGTTCCTTCCATCAGAATGTTAAGCTTTGCTGGGTGAGGGGAGTTCCAGAGCTCTGTCTTCCCATATTGGGCATAGTTCCTCTGATGACATCCTCAAAGCTCTAGAAAAATAGACCAGGGGCAGGGCGTCTCTCGTCTCTCTACGTCCTAGAACTGAGGGGAGAAAAGGATGGGTGTTTTATTACACAGCCCTTTTCTCACTGTGACCCACTCCTAATAGGAAACATGCCTTTCTTAACTATGAAAAGGAAGATCAGACGAGGTTAGATCAGTTCCCAGAACTTGCTTTTCACCCGATCTGAGGAACTGTGGAAACCTGGTAAATTGCATGGTGTGGTTTGTTTTTTTCTTCCATTTCAAGAATTGGAAAACAGGTGATTTGGGGAGATACCTTTAAAATTTGGCAGCTTGGAGAGAATTAAATGAACCTTTTGTATGAAGTAGACATCTAGCTGCTTTTCACATTTTGGACAGCCTGGACTTGGGCCTCTGAAAGGTGCTCATTAACTCAGTGGATGAAATCACTGGTCAGTGACACTGTTTTGAGAGACTCAGCACCCAAGTAATGGTCACTTCATTTTTAAATGTTCTCAGAAGCTGTTTTGCATATTTTAAAGCAGTGACGGCAGCTCTGGTAGGTAACAGTAGCCACTTTCTAATAACGCCATTGTTTTCTTCAGTGAGGAGCTGGTGGCTGAAGCTCACACCCTCTGCACCCAGCTAGAGAGTGCCGTGCAGGACACCGTGAGAGGGCAGGACCAGAGTTTCATGGTAATGGCCTGTGTGTGACCAGCTGTGTCATGTCCTCTCTGTAGCAAAAGAGGGAAGAAAATGGTGATGCATCCAGGATTGTCCTCAATCTCTTTTTGTCATTTATGTTAACAATAATGGCTAATGTGAGGGAGTGCTTGTGAGTGTGTCATCTGCATCGTCGTGTTTAATCCTGACAATCCTGACAGTGGCATCCCCAGCCCTTCCTCTCCTGCACCTTGGTACCACCACCAAGCACCTGTGTGTATTGAGTGGTCTGGACTCTGGTGACAGAGTGGGAGTGTGGCCTGTGCCTCAGGGACTCAGCTTCCCCGCAGGTAGTACTAGTTATGGGGAAGCCAACCCAAAGAAACCTCGCTCCAGTACAGGTGCAGCAGCACAAAGCTCACGTTACCAGGGACCCTAAGTCTCCCCTCCAGATCTTCAGATGGCCTTTCCCTGCTGACGCTCTCACCTGCTCAGCCCCACTAAGTCCCAAGTTCTCAGGAGCATTAGAGAGATGCCGCTGCTGCCTGCTGTCACCTGTGGTGTGGCCATGCGTCCCCAGCTTGCTGCTGCTGCCTGCAGTCAGTCACCTGTGGTGTGGCCGTGCGTCCTTAGCTTGCTGGCTGCTGCCCACAGTCACCTGCAGTATAGCCGCGCATCCCCAGCTTGCTGGCGGCTGTCCCTTGATGCTCTTCCTCACCGTGGTTTGATCCTTTCACTGCTTGCCCCACTCTGCCAGAGGAACAGAAGCCTCAGCAGGCTGGAAGTTGGTAGCTGAGATTAGCTCCTGGGGCCACCCACCTGCCCTGAGCGCATGTGTGACTGCTGCAACCACGAGCGCACTGAGATGGCCTTCCAGTGTCCCCAGAGTCTCAGAAGCTGACCAGTCCAGGGAGGAGACCCCAGGCAGCAGAGGGCAACCCTGCAGTAGCAAGTCTGCTGTTAGTAGGAGGGCTTGCACTTCCTTCCAAACTGTGCCGCTTGCCTCCTGAGAGGAGAGAGAGCCTGTGGTGTGTTGCTGGCTGTGTGTTCGTGACATGCCTATCAACTTGCAGACCCTCGACTGGAGCTGGTTACAGACGGAGGACGAGGAGCAGAGCGGTGGGGAGCAGGCGGCGTGATGAGGGCGGTCTTGACCCTTGACGCGGGGCTCACAGTGATGCCTTCTGCAGTGATTCCTCACGGACTTGGGCATCCAAACAGAGCCCTCACTTCTCCAGCCTCTGTGACCTTCACCCTAAGCCCAGGGCGTGGCCCTCAGCAGCCACCACGTAGTCTACACGCTGGGAATCTCCATCACAGGCCCAGTGCATGGTGATGCCGGTCGCGAGAGCTCAGGGAGCAGCCACAGAGCTGCTTCCTCCATTGTGACAAAGTGCTTGATGTGCGATTTGCCACAGAGAAGGCTGGGCAGATACCTGACTCAGGTGCTGAGGACAGAGTCTATATAGCACTTGATGCCAGCCCATCCTCTCTAATCTCCAGAGGCCCCAGCCACCCCACCACCCTCACCATGCAGCTGTGTTCAGAGTCTTGGCCTGGCCCCATCCTCTCTCCCTCTTTTCACGGCTACAAGTTGACTGTCAAGCTGCCCCATCTGCTGTCCTTTCAGCCACAGTGACTCACTGTAGCCTGGATAGAAGAGCAGCTACCTCCTTTTTAGTCCCAAAGATTATCTGCAGTGAGTTGTCATGTAGAAGGCAGCAGGAAGGAAAGGGGTCTGCAGAGACTGGCCGCTGACCACTGTGCTCATCTCCGTTCTTACCCAGACGCACCCACTAGGGGGGATGGGGTGTCCTGTCTCTCCCTCATCTAGCAGTGTTAGTAAACGGATTTATTTTTTAAACAGTTTCTGTATTTTGTTAACAAAATGATTCCAACACTTATACCAGGTTCCCCTGTCCACTTAATTTGCCATCCCTACAGTTAGGACTTCCAAACTAAAGTCGTGGAAATTTTTATAAAATTCAAAAGTGCCTGGGTCATTAGCAGCGCAGTGCTGCTTCAACATTTTGCACAACTTCTGTTCTCTATAAAAGCACGAGTGAAAAGGGAGTTTGGAAGATCACACACGGACGAGCTTGGTTGGGAAAGAAAGTTGGAACAGGGGAAGCTCACCAGGTGGTTTCCGTGGAGATGGTGTGACATGTTCTGTGGTCAAGTATGATTAAGAAACATTCGTGTTTTAATTGCTTTTTGGAAATCTGCCTTGTACTCCGGTAAAATACCTGAAAAGTCTCATAATAAAGAAACTGACTTAAACTTTGTCTAAATCCACGATTTACCATTGTCATTTGCCATAGAGCCTGCACCCCGTGTCTGTAACATTCATTAACATCCAGGGAACTCGGCTTTGACAAGGCCTGGTTTTGGAAACCCTGACAAGGGACACAGTGGGAAATAAGACCCAAAAGGCAGGGATGGGGTCCCACTAGGGAGAGAGAATGGACGTGGGGCGGAGGGCCGGGGCCTCCTTTGTAGGCAATGGGGAGTCACAGACGAATTTTGAGCAGAGAAATGACGTGGCTGAAGGGTAAAAAATAATCACAGCTGGAACATTTCTGTGATTTAAAAAAGGTAAAAACCCTAGAGTTAGGACTTACACTCCCAAAAAGATGAAACAGGTGCACTTTTTCCTCTAAGTACAGCTGAAGTCCTTGGACATAGAAACAAACAAGCACAAGGGGACTGACAGGTAGAGATAAGAAGGGAGACCGTCCAGGTGTGCGGCTGGCCTGGGGAGGGCACCGGGGCGAGTCCCCTGCTTTTCTTTTTGTCTCATTTACCCAGAGCAGGTGCTGCAGAGGCTGACCAGTGGGCACAGACAGAAAGGCCTCAAGAAAAGCCTGTTCTCTCCAACCATATTGCTTCCCTAGGCCTGCTGTGATAAATACCACAAAGTGGTGCAACGGAAGTTGATTCTCTGACCATTCCGGAGGCCAGACGTCTGCAGTCCAGATGCCGGCAGTCCTGCGCCTTCTCAAACCTGCTCCGAGGGCTCGAGGGAGATTCCGTGTCTTGCTTCTTCCAGCCCCTGGTGGCTCCGGACACCCCTTGCCCTGCACTGCACCTCTCTGCAGGGTCGTGTTGCTGCCTCGTCTCTGTCACTTCTCCCCTGTTGTGTGTCCATCATAAGAACATGTGTCAGGTGACGCCTATTTCTCAATGGGTAGGGCACCAGCCCCATATACCAAGGGTGGCGGGTTCAAACCCGGCCCTGGCCAAACTGCAACAACAAAAGTAGCCGGGCGTTGTGGCAGGTGCCTGTAGTCCCAGCTACTTGGGAAGCTGAGGCAGGAGAATCGCCTAAGCCCAGGAGTTGGAGGTTACTGTGAGCTGTGACACGGCACTCTACCAAGGACAATAAAGTGAGACTCTGTCTCTAAAAAAAAAAAAAAAAAGAACACTTGTCATTGGACAGGGAATTCCTCAACCTGGGAATTCCAGGATAAGCACTTTAAAGATTTTAAGTGGAATCACGTATTTTGCCATCTGAAGTGCTATTCACAGGTTCTGTGATTAAGATGTGAAGGTATCTTCTTGGGTACCACTACTCGACCCACTGCACTAGCCAAGGGACCAGAAACAGCCAGCCTAGAATGACGAAAATGTCTGGACAATAACTACTCCAGCCAAACACCACAAAGAACTCTGGAGCCCTGCTGCTGTCCTGCTAGCAAGGCCAAGTGAGAAACTCGTAATAAAGTGTCCCGTGTCCCCCACTGGACTGGGGTCAAGCCCAGGCAGGGAGCTGGGACATCGGTCAGGGCTGGCTGGTAGCAAGGCTCTGCCACATGATGTCAGTGGACACCACGTGGGACGTGGCAGGCAGACCTCTGCCCCCAAGCAGGTGGTATCAGGATCTAAAGGCCCCTCTGACGCAGTAACAAGCCTGCTAGAGAGTCCTGACTCCCAGGGCTCCCCAAGGGTCATAGGGAGCCCATGTCACCCCAGTGTCCACAGAGGCAGAGGGGGGACGTGGATTCCATTCCTAGCAGTGGTGAAATGGGACTTTGTTTGCATGAAGTAACAGTGTTGGAGAAAGGTAACCTGAGCGGATCCAGGGTCTCATCACACTCAGACATGCGGCTTTCCTTCCTGAGTCACTTTCCCAGCTGAACTGGGAAAATCCAGCTAGATGAGAAGAGGCAGCACACTCACTGAGGTGACCCCTGCGTTAGAATCACCTGACAAGGATTTAAAACCGCCCATCATAAAAATGTCTGAAGTAGCAATTGTGAGTTTGCTTGAAACAAATGACACGACAGAGACTGTCTTAGCAAAGAATCAGGAAGTGTAAAGAGCAACCAAGCAGAAACCTTAAAACCCAGAATACGAGACCTGAAGTCAAAATGTCAGTGGCTGGGCATTCTTTTTTTTGAGGCAGAGGCTCACTAGATCATCTATGGTTGAGTGGCATTTTAGCTCACAGCAACCTCAGACTCTTGGGTTCAAGTGATTCTCTTGCCTCAATCTCTCAAGTAGCTGGGACTACAGGTGTCTGCCACAAGGCCCAGCTATTTTTTAGAGACGAGGGTCTCGCTCTGGCTCAGGCTGGTCTTGAACCTGTGAGCTTAGGCGATCCACTCACCTTGGCCTCCCAAGTGCTGTGATTACAGTTGTGAGCCATCACACGTGGCCTGGGCATTCTTAAAACTAGGGATTGTTGGCTCTGCGCCTATAGCTCAACCGGCTAAGGCGCCAGCCATGTACACCTAAGGTGGCGGGTTCGAATCCCCAGCCCGGACCCGCCAAACAACAATGATGGCTGCAACCAAAAAATAGCCGGGCGTTGTGGCGGGCGCCTGTGGTCCCAGCTACTTGGGAGGCGGAGGCAAGAGACTCGCTTGAGCCCAGGAGTTGGAGGTTGCTGTGAGCTGTAATGCCATGGCACTCTACCTAGGGGGAAAGCTTGAGGCTCTGTCTCAAAAAAAAAAAACTAGGGATTGTTAGTATCTGAGAGGTCCAAGACTGAAAATAAACGATATTTATTTTCGTTCAAAATGTGAACGAAAGGATACGGAGTCCAGGTTCTGTGTGGGCAGCCTCGGCCTTTATTTCTACCGGGGTGCAGGTGAGATGAGCTCCAGAAGGAAGTCAGCATGTGGGGTACGGTGGGTGGGGTTTCTGAGGGGTCGGGGGTGGGGTGGGTATGTTCTCTCTTCCCTGGGTGGGACATCCTAGTTGGGCTGGTTGGTTCTATTTGGGCGGGTCCCTCTACCACTATCACGACTTGTTAAAATGGTGACATAACTTAGGGTGACCCTCTAGGCCTGATTTGTCCAGAGCTTTCCTGGTTTTAGGGCTTCAAGTTCTGTTTCAAGTGTCTGTTCAGATTTTGCCACCCGGGATGAGTAGCCACCTTACGTCATGATCTGTCAGCATCCTCTGTAGTTTGAAATGTTTGACACTTTACTTCTGCAAAACTGCCACTTAGGATCTTCATTCAATAAATACTTACCGATCACCTACTATGTAGCAAACAGAAGTGAAGTTCCTGCCTCATGGAGCTCACATTCCACACTGGCCAGAGGAAGAGGGGGCAGGGTGTGAATAAGGCAATGTTTTTCAGCTTTTTTTTCTTTTAATTTCACAGCACCCTTGAACCTATGGTTAAACTTCCACAGCACACTTAATTTATGTTGATCAAAAGAAAGAGTATAAAAAAGAATATACTTAACCATGCTTCAAACTTCTTTTGAAAATCATTAATGATCTTTAAAAACTTTGCGTCACACCTAAGATCCTCTCACAGCACACCAGTGGAAAATCACTGGGATAGGGAGAAGTAACACGCACGAAAATATCCAATGGGCATGGCGCCCATAGCTCAGTGGTTAGAGCACTGGCCCATGCACCAGGGCTGGTGGGTTTGGCCCCAGCCTGGGCCTGCTAAACAACAATGACCAAAAAAAAAAAAAAAGTGCCAGCCATTGTGGCAGCCACCTATAGTCCCAGTTACTGGGAGGCTGAGGCAAGACATTCACTTAAGCCCAAGAGTCTGAGGTTGCTGTGAACTGTGATGTTACAGCACTCTACTGAAGGAGACATAGTGAGACTCTGTCTCAAAAAATCAAAAAAGAAAAGAAAAGAAAATATCCAATGGTTTTCAGTGCCATGAATAAAATAAAACACATAATGGAAGAGAGAGTGGCCAGCACCATTCAGGAATGCGACCAAGGAGTGACCACCGGACTGAGACCTGGATGATGAGAAGGCAGCCAAAGACCCACACCGTGAGTCCAGGTCTGAAGCAAGAACACGAACGTGCTAAACAGTCACAGGTGCGTCTACAGGAGGAGAGAAGTGGCAAGAAATGAAGCAGACCAGGCGTGAGACGGGTCACGTTAGGCCTTGTGGGCTGTGGAAGTTTAGATTTTATTCAAAGTGTAGTGAAAGGTATTAATATTTAAGTAAATGGATGAAATATATTGAGATTACATCTTAAAAAGACCACTCATCCTGTTAGAATGTTTGATGGAAACAAGAGCAGAAGCAGGAGATGGGCTGAGGAGGTCAGGGTAGGCTGATGAGACTTGCTGATGTGCTCGATGTAGGGTGTGGAAAGAGAAAGGCCAGGCGCCTATAGTTCAACAGCTGGGGCGCCATCCACATACACCGCCATCCACATCCATGGAGCTGGCAGGGTCTTATCCAGCCTGGGTCTGCCAAACAACAATGACAACTATAATTTAAAAAAAACATAGCCAGGCATTGTGGTGGGCACCTGCAGTCCCAGCTACTTGGGAGGCTGAGGCAAGAGAATTGCTTAAACCCAAGAATTTGAGGTTGCTGTGAGCTGTGATGCCACAGCACTCTACCCAGGGCAACATAGTGAGACTCTGTCTCTTAAAAAAAAAAAAAAAAAAAGCAGGCGTCTTTAAACAGGTGAAACTGGCCAAGCTGGAAAAGCTGGTTAAAGGCTGGAAGTGTAAAGTAATTTACCATAAAGGTTGAAGAGTAAAGGAGAGGCTGGGAACCAACATGTACACACACACACACACAAGACTCACACACAGTCACACAAACACACTCACAGGTGCCCCCTTCCCCCCGGAATGGCCAGGAAGGAAGAAGGAAAACCTAGAGCATGTATCCTGGAAGTTAGCTGAAAACAAATTATTCCAAGACTGGCTAAGAGAGTCAAATTGTTCTGAGAATATAAAGACAAAGAATTGGTCATTTTCCTTGGATTCTTAGGCACTAATTTTTAAACAGTTGTCATTAATATTCACATAAAATGATCCCACAATTCCCTACATTTTTAAATTTCAAAACTCAGAGGTGAACAAACGTTTTCATTTTATGAGGAGTAATCATTCTTCAAAACAAAATAATATGCATGTTGGCAAATGAAAATGTGACATCAGCAATATTTTATTTTACAAACATAATTCTGGACTCATACTGCATTTCCAGGCGATTGTTTTGTGCATAAATAAAATTAAAATCTTATTACAAAATGACACATAGTTACTGTAGAACTGAAAATGTATAAAAGAAATATCAAGAACATGAAATTCAGTGATCTCACTATCCAGCTTAATCACTATTAATATTTTATTCATTAATACTCTTCCAGTCCCTTTAAAATTCCCATTTTTCAAAAATGAAATAATACTTTAGATATAATTAGTTTCTATGATTAGCAAGGTTGTGGTGGTTATGTTTTTTACAGTATTAATGTACATCTTAATGTGATGCTTATTTTGTATATGATGACATTTGGATTTCTTTAGTGACTTCCCTACTTATATAATTTGCTCATTTTTCTAATGGGCTGTAGTTGTCTGTTATTAACTTGATAGATGTGTATATATTTGTATTATGAATTACCCTTTTTTGTAAGCATTTTATAAATATTTGTATTTCCCCCAAATTATTCCTTGCTTCTTAACTTTATTCCTGCAGCTTAACACCTGGAGTCCCACTGTCACTTGGATATATGACTTGTCTAGTTTATTCTGTTCACATTTGTTTTCTATTCAGTCTATTCCAGGCTACATGCATATCTTGATTATAGGTCATCATGTTACAATGAGGGTTCCATCACTTACGATCTAGGTAAAGCACGGCTCCCTTTCTTGTGATCTTTTCATCACTTTGGCCATACCACAGAGACAGAATAATTAAAAACAAAATATCTTTTGACATTGGTTAGCAGATGTGCTAAAACGTTTGGTATGGGAGACTTCTTATTCTTGGCAGGTCTCGTTACAGGCTCCAGGGCCTTACAGAAAGTTTTGACAATACGTGTCAAAACTTGCCAGTGTTGCATGTCAGCACATATGCAACACGCCGTGCATTCAGAAATTGCTGTGCACAGATGTTTGCACAAGGGTCGTCTACTGCCCCACCCCATCCCATCATCTCACACATTCTCCTCCTAGGGAGAGGAGTCCAGAGAAACACTGGGAAAACAGATGTAACCTCTGAAGTCGAGAATCCAGGTGTCCTACAGAAAACCCATCTCTTTCCCTCCTTACCCAACACCCAAGCCCCCGAGCCCCAAAGCCCCGGCAGCCTCCGCTCTGGCAGCCTCCGCTCTGGCCACGCCCCCTCTGACCCCGCCCCTGGGGTGACGTCACCACGCGCGCCGCTCACCGCGCCCCCCTGTCAGAGGCAGCCATTGTTCAGCCGGTCGCGCCGGTCGCGCCGGGCTGGGTTTCCCCTGCTGGGGTCTCCAAATCCTGACCCTCTTTAAAGCTGGGGGAGGGGCCAGTCTGATCGCTGTGGGGTCTTTGGGTGCAGGCCACCATGAGCAAGCGGAAGGCGCCGCAGGAGACTCTCAACGGGGGAATCACCGACATGCTCACGGGTGAGCGCCGCGCCGGCCCCTGGGCTTTCTTCTCTTTTCCTTCCGACCCATTCATTGCCTCCCCTTCCTCTTCTCCTGCCCCAGACAGTCCGGCGGGAGGGGTCGGCCCCTTGCAGCGTCCAGTCCGTCGTGGGGGTCTCGCTTCGGCTCCCGCGGTTGTCGGTCCTGCTCTGGGCACCTGGGTCAGCACTTCGGGCTGTCTTTGGTCTCGCCCATGGAGAGCCGCCACATCCCCTTCCAGGAAACTGAGTTCTCGTTTGTTTACTCGTTGTTCTTGCTGACTCAAGCTTCTCGTTGCTTTTCAGAACTCGCAAACTTTGAGAAGAATGTGAACCAGGCTATCCACAAGTACAATGCTTACAGGTGAGACCGCGCAGCCTTCTCTGGTAGCATGCGTTTGGGGACGCCCTTGTTTAGTGTGGCAGTTAACAGAACTGAGGGTCCGGTGGATGCTGTTCCATCTGCAACAGGAGCAAAATGCAAGAACCTAGACTGGCGCCGTATGCAATATTTCTGGAAGAATTTGGGCAGAGCTCTGTAGGATCAATTCAGGCACGTTCCCAGTTCCAGTTGAACATAGTTGTAGCTGGGCGGCGCCTGTGGCTCAGTGAGTGAGTAGGGTGCCGGCCCCATATACCGAGGGTGGCGTGTTCAAACCTGGCCACAGCCAAACTGCAACCACCAAAAAAAAAAAAAAAAAAAAAAAGCTGGACCTTGTGGCGGGGACCTGTAGTCCCAGCTACTAAGGAGGCTGAGGCAAAGAGAATCGCCTTAGCCCAAGAGCTGGAAGTTGTTGTGAGCTGTGACACCAAGGCACTCTACCAAGGGCAACAAAGTAAGACTCTGCCTCTAAAAAAAAAGAAAGAAAGAAAGAAAATAGTTGTAGCCTAGCCTAATACATATTTTCCCCATCATCAAAGGTGAATTAGTGAAAGTGCTGTGTAAGCCATAGTGAGAGACAGTGTTGAGGTCTGTACTGTGAAATAGATTTGGTTCAAGGAATCTCATTTTCCCTCTGTTGGGCTGTGGTTATTCCTGACACCTTCATCCTTTCCTTGTCCATCTCACCAGGGGTTGTATCCTGTTCATCATTCCCACCTAATTCTGTTCCTTATCCTGTAAATGTATCCAAGTCCCTCAGCTCTTAAAAACAGAAATGAAACAATCTTAACTTCCCTCTAGCTAGCATCTTATCTGTATTCTCGCTTCCTGAATAATCTGCCTTTCTTGCCTGGACTTCTTCATCCTTGGTTATACCTTATCTCATCGAGTGTAATTTCCATCCTCCTATTCCTCTGAAAATGCTCTTAACCTCATCTCACTGAGTTCTCAGTGGCGTTCACCACTAGCTTACTCCATGAAAGTCTCTTGACTTCTGTGATGCCAGTCTCTTCTGTTCACCTCTTCTGTCTTCTTGATGTTGTACAGGTTGACATCCCTAATGTGAAAATCTGAAATGCTCCAAAATCCAAAAGTATTTGAGCACCAACATGTCATCACAGTGGAAAATTCCACATCTCACATCAGGTGACAAATTGTAGTCAAAGCTTTGTTTCATGCACAAAATTATTAAAACTATTGTATAAAATTACCTTCAGGCTATGAGTATAAGGTATATGTGAAAAGTAAATGAATTTTGTGTTTAGACTTGGATCCTGTCCCCAAGATATGTCATCATGTATGTGCAAATATTCTAAGATCTGAAAAAAATCTAAAATGCTTCTGGTCCCGAGCATTTTGCATAAGGATGATCAACCTGTATTTCCCAGAAATCTGCCCTCAGCCCTCCTTTCTCACCTCCATGCTCTCCCTGGCAATCCTGCCATTTTTGGCTTGGAATACCACTTAATGTCACTGACCCCAAATATGTGTCTCACTGAGTTTTCCTCCAAATTTTTAGCCCTATATTTTCATTATCCCAACTCAGCTTCCTTCTTCCTTTCCCATTCAATGTAATTCCAAACCGATTATGTTCCCGCCTCTCTTTCCTTCCTGTGACTTCCTATGTAAAGTAATTGTACTATTATCCACACATTCGATGATCTACGAATCATGAAGACATTCACCCATCCATTCTACTGAGTCTCAGTGGTCTTCAGAGACGAGGTATTTAGTCATCAGGGGACAAGTGAGGGAGAGTAATCTAGGCAAAGGAAACATATGCCAGAACATTGGGATATGAAAGGGTGTATGACATTTTCTAGAAGCCAGTAGTAATTCAATTTGCATAAGTGATATGGTCAAGTAGGAAATAAGTCTGGAAAAGCAGGTGATGCCCTATCACCCTGCATACTCCTCCATTCCTTAATACTATATGGTTCTCTTGATTGTGCCCAGAATATCCTTTTGAAAATAGTTATCTGATCTTGTCATTCTGCTATATCAAATAATTAATTAAAATTTTCTCTTTAACTTAATAAAGCCCAAATACATCATGTCATACAAAAGATCTTTCATGATCTGATTCTTCCCTTTCAGGCTTTGCCCCACAGTGCCAATTATCTGACCTGCTTGCCTTTCTTGAAATAATTGCCTCCATAAATTGCCTTCAGCCCACTCCTTAGTTCATAAATATAGCAGAATCCCCATAGTGGACCAACTCCCTACCTTGACCATCTCTTTAAGTTGACCTAATTTGTGTAGCGTGGGCACCCACCACATGTATGTATGACACAGGAGGCCTAGTTCCTTACGTCGACCACTTCTGTATGTGGACAAGTTTGTTATAGGCCCTTGGGTGGTCAACTTAGAGAAGTTCTACTGTAGGTCCTCTCCACACTCATCATCAGTCATATGCTTACAGAGAAGTTAAAATTCATATCTAAAGGTTCACATATGCTGAACTAGAAGGAAAACCACAGTTCCAAGGGCTATCTGATATTTATGCTTTAGATTTAGCTATACTACTGCTTTTTGTTAATCCCAACTCTTAACTGCACTTAGCATTGAAATTATAGGTGGAGTACCATCAGTGAGCGCCTAGGTTGTACCCGGTCATTACTGAGGTCAGTATATGTGGAGATGGGGAAGAATCACAGGTGGTTGCTTTATGTTGAACTGAAATGAGAAAATTAAAAAACAACTGACAGGATGACATAGGGGAATGCAGTTTGAAACCGTGAATTTTAAAATAGCACCCAGAAGCATATTTGGTGCCAAATTCAAATACCATAGCACATTTTTATGAGGAGGTAATGAATAATTTCTAAAAACTAGCTATTAAAAAAGGAGGCCCAGTGATATTTTCCACTTATTTCCTCAAATAGAAAAGACTGCTGGTCTCCTGAAACTCTCGAGTATTATATATATATACAGCTAAAATCATATTATACAGTATATATATATATACAGTATATATATATATACAGCTAAAATCATATTATCCTCAAATATGAGGATTTTTAAAATGCTTTTTAAAAGTTAGGC
The DNA here is from genome assembly GCF_000181295.1 of Otolemur garnettii. NCBI lineage: Eukaryota > Metazoa > Chordata > Mammalia > Primates > Galagidae > Otolemur > Otolemur garnettii. The sequence continues at coordinate 279,145 of NW_003852592.1, read as the reverse complement.
TGGGTGTGCCTGTAATGCTAGGGCACTTTGGGAGGCCAAGGTGAGAGGATTGCTTGAGCTCAGGAATTCAAGACCAGCCTCAGCAAGAATGAGACCCTGTCTCTACTAAAAATAGAAAAACTAGCAAGGTGTTGTAGCAGGTGCTTATAGTCCCAGGTACTCAGGAGGCTGAGTCAGAAGGATCACTTGAGCCCAGGAGTTTGAGCTTACTGTGAACTATGATGCCACAGCACTTTACCAGGGGTGACGCTATCTCAAAAAAAGACTCTATCTCAAAAAAAAAAAAAAAAAAAAGTTAGGGAATAGTTGGTGGTCTGTCAGTGCATCTGAGTTTTAAGTTTTATGTGGAGGTAGAAAATTAGTTACCTTTATGAAAGTGTAAGGTGGTTATTTGCTTGCATGTACATTACATTAAGAAGAGTTAAGGTCTTGCTGGATTTCTAATTGGTTTTCCTTTTTTCTTTCCTTATAGGAAAGCAGCATCTGTTATAGCAAAGTACCCACACAAAATAAAGAGTGGAGCAGAAGCTAAGAAATTGGTAAGTTTGGTGAGCAAGCTGCTTGAAGAGTTTGCATGGCTACAAATTTAGTGAGTCCCTATAGAACTACACTCACCTGTCTAAGGTGGCCTCAACCCACACAGTCAGATTTTACTGCTCCTGATATTTTATTTTATTTTTTGGAGACAGAGTCTCACTGTTTCACCCTCAGTAGGGTGCCATGGCGTCACAGCTCACAGCAACCTCACACTCTTGGGCTTAAGTGATTCTCTTGCCTCAGCCCCCGAGTAGCTGGGACTATCGGCACTCACCACAAAGCCAGGCTATTATTTGGTTGCAACTGTCATTGTTGTTTAGCGGGTCCTGGCTGGGCTGGAACCTGCCAGCCTCAGTGTGTGTGGCTGATGCCCTACCCACTGAGCTATGGGTGCCGAGCCTGCTCCTGATTTTTAGAATAATATTAATGCTGTTTCAAGCATACTTTTTAAAGCTCAAAACGCCTGTATTTGGTTGTGGGTGGATTTCAATTTTTTTAAATATTTGTAATTAGAATTTTCTTTTTTTCCATCCTCATACGTACATGTACTCATTCTCATGTTGAATTTCCACTTGAGTGTCGGTGCTTAAGGCGAATATAGTGACCAAGTAAAGCTAGCATATCCGGTTGCCAGCTGTAGGAGCCCATGTGAGTTAGTGAGAGCAAGTGCTTTCCAAAGAGATCAGCCTTGTGATTAAGAACCTTTTATACATACATGATCATAAGCTCGTGATTAAGCCCCTTGTATATATTATCATGGCATTTGGCCTTGTTCTCTATCCAGTAGTGTCCAGGAAGTTCTGTATACTAAGTAGTATCACAGTTTCTAGAGGGACACGTCTCTCAGTAATTTGTAATGGAGGTTGAATATCCCTTATCTGACGTGCCTGGGACCAGAGTGTTTTTTTTATTTTGGGTTTTTGCAGATTTTGGAATATTTGTATTTGGTCAAGCACCCTTGATCCAAGAATCTGAAGTTCAAAATCCTTCAGTGAGCATTTCCTTTGCGTGTCGATTTCAGTGCTCAAAAAGTTTCAGATTCTGGATTTTCAGGTTAGGGATACTCAGCCTGTAATAACACTAACAGTATCCTGGGAGGTCTACCTACTGATAGTCAGATTGCCGCCTCTCATCTACATCTCACTAAATGACTCAGAGCTCCTCAAATTTAAGGACCATATTGTATTCATCTTCTGCTGAAGAGACCAGACTGCCCTGGCTTTTGATTAGTCATGATGGTGATCACACCTTCTCTTGGTCTTCCCCTATTTATGTTTCATAAAAGTCTTCTGGATTTAAGTATTCCTATTTTATAACTTTCTCATCAGAGCCTTGAGAACATGAACCCTAATTGTCCTTATATTTTCACCCCTCAAAGTCTTGCATTACCGAAACCTGGTGCATGATACAGTGGAGTGGCAAATTATCCACATTAATAATGTGCCACACCTTGACTTTGAATTTGTTACTCAATGCCAGTCGTGCTCTGGTGTGTAAGTTTTGAATTCTTTGTGGTATGAACAGTTGCCATCAGTGGTGTATCCTCCCCACGTAGACCAAGTCAGTCATAAGTACGTTAGGCTTTAATTCTGAGTCTGTCTTGGTGAGCTGACCCACCACCAGCCCGTGGAACCGCTCCCACCTCCGTTCTGTTCCCCTTTTATCAACATGAACAGTACTTCTTTTTTATGTTTACTGCAAATAGCCTGCTCATGTAGTATAAGAGAAAAGCCAAAAAGCTCCGGTACATTCCCCCCAAATCTGAGCTTATGGTGTATCTCTAAAAAGAATACAAGAATGTCCATGATGCCTTTTGCTTAAGATTAGACTCAATACAAAAATCTCATCATTATTCCTTTTCATTCTAATCTTAAGAATCACAGACCTGGCTCGGCGCCTATAGCTCAACCGGCTAAGGCGCCAGCCACGTACACCTAAGGTGGCGGGGTCGAATCCCCAGCCCGGACCCGCCAAACAACAATGACGGCTGCAACCAAAAAATGGCCGGGCGTTGTGGCGGGCGCTTGTGGTCCCAGCTACTTGGGAGGCGGAGGCAGGAGACTCGCTTGAGCCCAGGAGTTGGAGGTTGCTGTGAGCTGTAATGCCACGGCACTCTACCCAGGGGGACAGCTTGAGGCTCTGTCTCAAAGAAAAAAAAAAAAAAAAAAAAGAATCACAGACCTACTATCATCTCTCCCATTTGAGTGTTTCTCAATAATTCTAGATACCTGAAGTTTCCAGAATGAATAATTTGCCTTTTAATGTTAGGTGTAGAAAACAGCCTTTATAAGAGGGACTGTACCTAACAAATCCAATCACTATAACCTAATTCTTTGTACCCTCAGTGAATCCCAAACGATAAAAAAGAAAAGGAAAACAGCCCGTGTCTAAATTGTAGGACTATATCTGTAAAGGTAAAAATAATCACCTTTCTCTTGTGCAGGAAACGAGAAGACCGAGCAGTTCCTTCTCTAATCTATCTGACTTCCTAAATCTTCTCATTTCTGTCCCATGATTGCTATTTTCAGAACCTGAATATGCATTCAGCAGTTTGGGGACATTCATTAAATATCAGATAAATCAAGAACATAGATGAGGAACTTAGGGCTAAGAGACCACAGGAAGTAATTGCCATATGTGTCATTATGCTTCTTGATGTGTAATGAGTGTTTAACTAAAAAGGACCAATAGACGTTTAAGATGTTCAGCTTCACTAATAATCCAAGTTGCAAATTAAAAAAAATACTGTGCAGTGTCTATCAAGTTATCAGATATATGCAGTGTGAATAAAGACAGGGAGACCCACTTAGTGTGGATGGACACTTGGGCTGTGACATCCTTTCTGAAGGGTGATTTGGCAGAATGTATATGTCCTTTGACCTAGGAATTCTACTTTGGGGAATTTCCTAAAGAAACCAACAGAGATCTGTGTACATGGATCCATTAGTTCATAATTTTAATTAATTTAAAAAGTTGTCAAATGTGGCTGCTGTGCCAGGTTGGACCATTGGTGATTCTCAGAGCTCGGGGCTTAGTCCAGCTGCACTGGATCCACTGGAGAACCTGGAAAGCACATTCTTGATCCTGCTGCAGAGTAGCGGATGGGAAGCTGTGGGGTGAGACTTGGCCTTCTGTGGTCTAACAAGGCCTCCCGGTGATCCTGATGTGTGCGAAGGCTGGAGAACATCCCTTCTAAAGGGAGTTTATGACAGCATTGGTATGCTGTCAAATAATTGGAAAGTGTCGACATGTTCTCCTGTAGGGTATTTGTTAAGTAAATTATTCCACATTCACACAATGAGGTGCAGTGCAGCCATTACCAGTCCCATGGTTGTAGTTATTGATTGATAGAGAAATTTGTCCATGATGTAATAAGTAAAAAGCCTATATCAATGCACACACAATTCTGCTTATATTTATAATCAGAAAAGAAGGTGAGTAATACGTCCCAGGTGTTAGGGGACGAGGGTACCGGAGATTTTGGTTTTCAGAGTCGTGTGATAGACAAGGGGTTTTCATCTTCTTTATATGACTCTGCATTTTCTGATTATTCTCCAAGAGTTAATTTTAAATAAATGAGATTTCACAGTCATCTTACAAGGGTTTCTCTTTTGTCAATCATTTGAGCATTTTGCGTCTGGGAGAATTTATCTTTTCTGTGTCTGTTGTTTCAGACCTTGTCATTTGACACTAACTTGTTACTCACTTCCCACTTCTTCATGTCTTAGTGACTTGGTGAGCATTGTATTTATACCACTTTTATATTTTTAATTTTCCATGTAGCCTGGAGTAGGAACAAAAATTGCTGAAAAGATTGATGAGTTTTTAGCAACTGGAAAATTACGTAAACTGGAAAAGGTAAAATTTTAACTTGTTTACTTCTCTGACTGTCGTGTCGGCCTTTGTGCAGCTGTCCTGGGCGACCCTACAGGGTCACTGGTCCCACCCACTGCGGAGACGTAGAAGGAAAGAGGGGGCTGAGGTTGATGGCTTATTTTTAAAAACGTGAACATTGTTCCTATAAAATGTTCACTTATTTTATGCGGCATTTAAATGACTTAGCAGTAATGGTAGAGTTAACTCCTCATTTTCAGTACTGTTCAGAAAAGAGATTATAAAAAAATCATTCCATTTTAGAATTTCTCTGCTTAACCTTTCCCAGACATTTTTATGGTTTTATTTTACCCTAATGACAGGAATTATATCACTTCTGGTCTTTTATGAATAGACCTTTTAAAAATATGGGAAACTTAGAGATGGGACATACTCAGCTGCTCTGTGATCCCTCTGATTGCTTGGCTTACCCATGAGTAGTACTTTTGTGGGGTTAGGGCGGCAAATGTGAATGGTTCTTCACATCTCTTGGTGGACCAGTGTATTTTCAGTAAGATCATTTAGGTCCTCAAAGCATTTCTAAATTATTGTTAGACTTTGTTTTTTTCTTAAAGATTCGGCAGGATGACACGAGTTCATCCATCAACTTCCTGACTCGGGTTACGGGCATTGGGTAAGAACAATTTTTTATGCAGACACAGTAGTAGATTGATTTTCTCGTGTCAGCCAGACTAAATTACATGCTATCTCTCTTCAAAACTGTACCTTTCCGCCTGTGCACCTCAGCCTGTGCAGGTCACCCATAGCTTACGTATGTTTCTGGGGCTGGTTCTTCAGATGATTTCCAGATGCTGTACTGGTAAAAGGCCCTTCCAAGGCAGATGTTAACCTCCTTCATGAACACCCCGAATGTAAACAGGTGCAGACCTGCGTATAGCAAGGTGCTCAGACATCTTTCCCAAGTCCAAGTTCATGGTTGTCTTTCTAATGACTGAAGCTTCAATAATGTCTGCTTTGGCTAAAATTGAACATTACCAAAGTAATCATGCAACATTTCCGCTTCATAGCAACTTTTTTTGTTTGAGGAGGAGAGGACGTTGTTAAAAGGTTCCCAAGTTTCACCTGATACTGACAGTGCTTTCCTGTCCTTGCAGGCCATCTGCTGCAAGGAAGTTTGTAGACGAGGGTATTAAGACACTGGAGGGTGAGTATGACGTAGGTCACTTACTCCAGGTTAAATACGGTCCTGGAAGACCGTTAGTGTTCTAACAACCCTGAACTTAAAAAGCCTGTTTTTAATGAGTAGACACAAGTGATAAGGTTTCCTTTTTAACTGTGCAGTAAAGAGTAGTAGATACAGGATCTGATTTATATTATCATCCTAAAGAGTTTTAGGTTTACAACTTAGTAAATCAAGAAGAACAAGCAGTGAATTCTCGGTTTAAAGACGGTGAAATGATGATCATGTTTGGATTTTTAGAAATTTAAATTACTTTTGTTTCTTTAATAAAATGTTAAAACAAAGTCAGACTAACAGCTAAATTATATATAGAGAAAGATTCTGTAAGAGATTTGCAGTACTTAATTAAAGGAATTTTTGCTTTGTGGCTCACACCTACAATCCTAGCACTCTGGGAGGTCAAGATGGGTGGATTGCCTGAGCTCACAGGTTTGAGATCAGCCTGAGCCAGAGTGAAACCTCATCTCTAAACAAAAGCCAGGTGTTGTGGTGGGTGCCTATGGTCCCAGCTACTAGGGAGGCTGAGGCAAGAGAACTGCTTGAACCCAAGAGTTTGAGGTTGCTGTGAGCTGTGATGCCATGGCACTCTACCCAGGGCAACAAAGTGAGATGCTGTCTTGAAAAAAAAAAGGAATTTTTGCTATGAAAGAAGTGATAAAAATAGCCTAAGTCAAGTAATTATCAAACATTTTCCTTAAATCTAATATAACAATTCTTTAAATATAGTTTATGTCTTCATATTTCTCAAGGGCTTGGGCAACATATGTATGGATTCATTAAAGTACATGGATGCTATTTGACAGCTAGTATTTGTGGGCTCAAGTATTTGCAAGCATTTCAGATAGTTAGGTGAACAGTTTTGGAGACTGCCCTGGGTTTGACTCCCACCTCTAGCACTGTGTTAGAATGGGTCACCATAGTGCTTCAGCCATCACCTACAAAATAGGTGTGCCTTCCTCCTTTGATTAAAGGTAATAATGCCAGACCCAATGTCTCACGCCTATAATCCCAACACTCTGGGAGGCCCAAGTGGATGGATTGCTAGAGCTCAGGAGCTTGAGACCAGCCCAAGCAAGAGCAAGACCCCACCCATCTCTACTAAAAATAGAAAAGCTAACCAGCTGTTGCGGCAGGTGCCTGTAGTCCCATCTACTTAGGAGGTGGAGGCAAGAGGATCCCTTGAGCCCAAAACTTTGAGGTTGCTGTGAGCTATGAGGCCACAGCACAGAGGCCCACAAAGTGAGACAGTGTCTTGGGAAAAAAAAAAGGCAATAATGCAGGTAAAGCACTTAGCAGAGTGTTCTTTATGCAGTAAGTACTGCTTAAAAATGGTAACTGAGGCTCGGCGCCTGTGGCTCAAGTGGCTAAGGCGCCAGCCACATACACCTAACGTGGCGAGTTCGAATCCAGCCCCGGCCCGCCAAACAACAATGATGGCTGCAACCAAAAAATAGCCAGGCGTTGTGGCAGGCGCCTGTGGTCCCAGCTACTTGGGAAGCTGAAACAGGAGACTCGCTTGAGCCCAGGAGTTGGAGGTTACTGTGAGCAGTGAAGCCATGGCACTCTACCCAGGGGGACAGCTTGAGACTCTGTCTCAAAAAAAAAAAAAAAAAATGGTAACTGACTCTTACAAGGCGTGATTAATGAGTTACCAAGTTAAGAATTTGTGTGAGTCCCACAGTGATCGAGGAAGCTCAACCATGTGTCTGAGATGGGTTCCTGCCTTTCTGCTACCTGCTGTCTTTTGACACATACAGTTTACCTGAGCAGAATGATTGGAGAAGGGGGTCAAGAACCTGGGTTTCTCAGAGGCGTTTCTTGGTAGTGTCAAGGATCTGCTGTTCTGGTTTTCATATTGTTTTACAGTTCACAAATAGATAATAAAACTGTTGATATCTATAACTACATACATCTAACCAACTTAGTATTTCCATTTCATTTTCAGTCATATATGTTAGTGTTTTCTGTGAGCGCACAACTGTGGGAAATATAAGTGGTCGTGTGTCCTGAAGATGCTTGTGTTTTTCCATTGCATATCCTCAGAGGGAATTAATGTATTTGCGAATCTCAGCGTGATTCTGGGCCTTGCTCACGAGCACACTGTTCTTGCTGTCCTTTAACGAGGCTCCCTCCTGTACTCATGCCCAGCAGAGGAACAAAATGTAATATTGTGACAGGTTTTTTATTAAAAAACGAAAATACAGTAATACCTTTCCTTTCGATGGGATTTTTAGTACAATGCCTACACAAATGTGGTACTCAATACTAACTGAACCAAGAGTGATTAAACAAATGAATGATATGAGTGAACCCAATTAATCACAAAACATTCAGAAGTGGTGGTTCCTGCTGCTGCTATTAACAGTAAATTAAGCTAGATTGGTGCTTCCAAGGTTGCTTTTTGCTATAGGCAGTAAAATTTGATAAGAGCCTTTTATGTTTTATCTACTGTTTCATACAACTCTATTGAAATTTTGACTCAAAAAATAGAAAATGGTCATAAAATCAGCTGTTAGCCTTTACTACAATGATCGAAGAGTCACTTTTATCTGATTCTTAATATCCGAAGTGTTTTTCTCGGTGCGTTTTCAAAGTTACTTTAATGTATTTTTCCCTAGATAGTAACAAAGCTCATTGAGGTTAGTGTATTTTTTCCAAAAAATGTTTTAATTAACACTAAAACTTTATCTTCTATACAGATCTCAGGAAAAATGAAGATAAATTGAATCATCATCAGCGAATCGGGCTGAAGTAAGATACCAATTTTTTTTGACACTTGAGATGTAAAAGTCAAGCATTTTAGAGACATTCTTTCATGAACTGTAAAGCCAAGTGCTTTCTACTCAGAAGTGCTGCAGTTTGCTGTGGGCTCCTGTGGAGTATATGCCGTGTCCACACAAGGCCTCTGTTTTTGCTTTCTGTTTGTTCACTTATTTTGAGGATTCCCCTCCTCCACTTGACTGTAGCAGGGAACTTCCTCTTAAAATATGTACAATTGAGTGTGTCAAACAGTCAGCGGGTATTTGTTTCACACCCACATGTGCAAAGCACTGTCCTAGATCTGGGGCAAAGATTTAGATAGGTTCATTGTAGCTCTTAAGGAATTTATAGTTGACCAGAGAAGATAGGGCATGAGGAACTAAATTTAATAAAAGGAAAAACTGCCACCTGAGTAACAATAGAGGAATAACTAGTAGGCGTGTTTCTGTATCAGCCTCAATAATTGTTTTGTGAGCCATGGTTGAACTCAGGCGTTCAAGACCAGTTTGAGGAAAAGCAACACCCCATCTCCACTAAAAGGAGAAAAACTAGTTGGGCATTTTGGTGGGCGCCTGTAGTCCCAGCTGCTCGGGAGGCTGAGGCAAGAGGATCTCTTGAGCACAGGAGTTTGAGGTGCTGTGAGCTATGACAGCATAGCACTCAGGGTGACAGAGTGAGACTCGATCTCAAGACCTAATAATTATGATTTTTATTATTATTCTGTGTGCCAATTATAATCTAAGAACACTTTTTCTAATTGATTATTTATAATCATAGAACATAAGGTCTGTGTGTGTCTCCTATGACATTATATAGTCTTACTGATGATTCGGTCCTAGTTTTCCTGTTGATGCCTTATCATAATATTTAAAACTTACAGTATTATTCCAGAGTTTTGAGGCAATAGGAGACCACAATGATGTCGTCCCCACTTTTCTTGTATTACATAGTACACGGAGGCTTCCTAGGAACCTGGGTGTTGGGAGAGTTGGTTCTGAGCAGATGTGTCGTCATTGTTAGACATGTGCTGAGACATTCTTTCATATTGAGAGAACATTCTCATGACAGCCTTATTGATATATAATTTGATATTATGTGATTAAAATATTTGAAGTTATAATTCAGTGACTTTTTATGTATTTTCAGAGTTGTACCACCCATCACTACAGTCAGTTTTAAGACATTTTTGTTATTTCAAAAGGAACCTTGTACCATTAGCAGCCACTCCCTGATTCTCCCCCGTGCCACCCTCTGCCACACTGTGTTCCGCAACTCGGGGCCGCCTCTCCGCTGCTCTCTGTCCCTACAGATGTGCTTGTTCCGGACATTTCCTATAAATGAAACCATATAACATGGGGTCTTTTTTTTTTTATTAAGTGTTATATACATAGATCATGAGTACAGTTATGCCTTTGTGGGTTTCAATGTGTTGATTATTTATATAAATTGGAGTGCTTACATCCTACTAATTAACATAGCTTTCACCTTATTTACTTAATCACAGTGTTAAGACATTTGTGTTCTGTAATATGTGGTCTTTTGTGACTGGCTCCTTTCACTTAGCGTAATGTATTCAGAGTTCATCTGTGTTGCAGATAACATATATATATTTCTTTTTTTTTTTTTTTGAGACAGAGTCTCACTATGTCACCCTTGGTAGAGTGCTGTCACAGCTCACAGTAACCTCAAACTCATGGGCTCAAGCGATTCTCTTGCCTCAGCCCCCTGAGTAGCTGGGACCACAGATGCCTGCCACAACACCCAGCCATTTTTTGGTTACAGTTGTCATTGTTGTTTTAGCAGGACCAGCCTGGGCTTAAACCTGCCACCTTCGGTGTATGTGGCTGGCACCCTACTCACTGAGCTACGGGAGCCGAGCCAGATAATAATATAGTTTAGTATATGATAATTTTGCAGTATTTAAGAGTAATAAACTATGACCATTGACTTGCCTGTGGAGAGTAGCCTGCTTTGACCTCGTGTACAAACTTAAACCTGGTTTAAGTGCTTATTTACTCTCGTTATGTGAATGTGAAGCTTACTCACCACTGAGTGTAGGTGGCGTCTGTGGAATACCACAAGAGGTGACACAGGACTTCAGTCCTGTTAAGGACTGAGCCTCCCCCCACTCAAATAACTCTAGTCTTGATTTGTGAGAATGATCTGCAGGTATGAGGGTGCCTTTGAAGATAAGCAATTTAATTCTGAAGGACGTTTGAATCTTACAGCATCTTTTACTTATTCTGTCTTTACAGGTATTTTGAGGACTTTGAGAAAAGAATCCCTCGTGAAGAGATGTTACAGATGCAAGTAAGAGTTGCCGAGATGTGTTCTCTGCTTAGACTTGAGAATGTCGCCTGGTGGGAAGCCATTTTTGGAATACTGACTTAATTTTTCTTCTATTAGGATATTGTACTAAATGAAGTTAAAAAAGTGGATTCTGAATACATTGCTACGGTCTGTGGCAGTTTCAGAAGAGGTAACACACTGGAGATTTTCCGTATCAGTACATAGAGAACTCGCTCCTTTTCATAGCTGCAGAACCTGTAGATGTGTGGATGCCCCGTAATTTATCCGGCCCCCTGTTCATGGAACCTTGATTTGTTTCTCGTTTTTGCTCATTTTTGTTCCTTTTTGTTTTTTTAAATAGAGTAAAATATTTTTGGTAGTGTGTGGGTGGTGAAAGATGTCCATTTTTTGGCAGAAAGAAATGAGAAGAAAGCCAGGTGCAGTGGCTCGTGCTTGTGATCCCAGCACTCTGGGGGGTCAAGGTGGGAGGATTGCTTGAGTTTAGGAGTTCAAGACCAGCCTGAGCAAGAGCAAGAGCAAGACCCCATCTGCACTAAAAATAGAAAAAAACTAGCTGGGCATTGTGGTGGGCGCCTATAGTCCCAGCTGCTTGGGAGGCTGAGGAAAGAGGATCCCTTGAGCCTAAGAGTTTGAGGTTGCTGTGAGCTGTGATGGCACGGCACTCTACTCAGGGTGACAGAGTGAGACTTTATCTCAAAAAAAAAATTAAAAAATAAAAGAAAGGAACTGAGAAGAAAAAGAAAGACAAGAGAATTTTCTTTATTACCATAGCTCCCATGGAGGTACTGGGATGGCTGAACATTCAGTACGATTTTCTTCATATTTAAGTATCTGGTTAATGATTCCTGGTGTAGAGGATAAAGATAAAAGATAAAAGAAACCACAAGATCTTTAGTCGCCAGAAGTATGTTTGCCTCTATTGTATTTATGAGAATGGGAAGAGGAGACAGATGAACTATTTTGTGCTAGCTGAGTACCGGGCACTCTAGCCCAGGCTCTTATGTTCTTACCTAGCTGCACAGTAGCTTATGAAGCTCTTATGTTCTTACCTAGCTGCACAGTAGCTTATGAAGCTCTTGTGTTCTTACCTAGCTGC
>NW_003852592.1:262545-267330 GCF_000181295.1 Otolemur garnettii | reverse complement strand
CAGTAGCTTATGAAGCTCTTGTGTTCTTACCTAGCTGCACAGTAGCTTATGAAGCTCTTGTGTTCTTACCTAGCTGCACAGTAGCTTATGAAGCTACTGAAGCTCATGCAATGGTTTTTAGTAGTTTATAGACAAGAAAGCTAAATTCTGGAGGAATGTGGAGTCGGTCCTTATCTGCAATACTGAAAATAAAAGGCAATTAAAGTGAAAAGTAATCCATCTAAGTGGAGACAGAATTTCATGGAATATAATGAAAGAAATGTTTAAAGAACTGAATATTTAATAAGTTGCCAGAAGCGATGTGGTTGTAAGTCATTATAAGGTGCTGTGTTGTTATTCATGATACTATAATAGTAATTTTTATTACAATTTATTAAATAATTTCAGTCTTAAGAATTAAAATAAGTTTTCTGACTAACTTGTACAGAGTTTAGAGTATACTGTTTAATTTCAGATAGAGAGTTGTTCCCATAGGTGAATTTTAAAGCTAATTTTAAATGTTGTTTTTATTCGTTATTGAGTAGTTATTTTGGTGCATTTCAATGCAATAAATTAACCAGTTGTATACAATATATTTCTAATGCCAATTACTGCTGTTACCCCAGATTCTGCACCAATATACCTGAATAGTTGGACGGAAAATCAAACTCTAACTGATTCTGAGTGTGAAGCTCAGAGACACAGGGTGTTAGGGTACAGGAAGGGAGGCTCCTGTGTGTGCCACCAACACGGCCCTGTCGGCCAGAGCCGCTGACGTGGAGAATTCCACACGGATTCTTCTGTTCCAGGTGCAGAGTCCAGTGGTGACATGGATGTTCTCCTGACCCATCCGAGCTTTACTTCAGAATCACCTAAGCAGGTACCTCAGAATTTATAATCAAATGTGATCCGTCTTATGTAGCAGTTAATATCATTTTATAAATGATAGTTGGATATGTCCAGAATAAGTTTTGTTTTAATCTTTCTGAAAAGTCAGCTGAAGTATTTTGTACCAACTAAGTTCTGTGAAAGGCAGAGTAAGACATTGAAAGGGTTACACCTTGTTTCTCCTTGAGGTGTTGAGAGAACAATATAACATTTGAAAGAGATGAAATTTAACAAAATATTCTCAGAATTATTTACGGTCTATCATAGCTATTCTAGAAATATTCAGCTTACTATTCAGGTTTTCATTAAACAAATATTTTTCTATTAAAAAATAAAGTATCAAGAGACCTTCCCTCTGTTAGAAAACCCATGAAGTGTATTGGATTTTGGAATATATGCCTTTAAAGCTAATTCTTTTATTTGATGAAACATAAACACACATGATGTTTGTTTTAGGGTATCATGTTATTGGTAAAAGCAGAGGTTTTTAAAAATAAGTTTTGTTTGATAAGATGATAAATTTTCTGTTAGAAGGAAAAGGAACTTAGAACATTAGAAAGAGTAGGGATTTCTCATAGATAATCAGAAAACTCGTCTTAAAATGTTTTCTTAGGGATGGGTATGGTGGCTCGTGCCCATAATCCTGGCACTGCATTTTAGGAGGCCAAGGTGGGAAAAATCGCTTGAATTTGAGACCAGCCTAGGCAACATAGTGAGACTCTATCTCTTAACAACAAAAAAAATTACAGATTAGCCAAGTGTGGCTCGGCATCTGTAGCACAGTGATTATGCAGCCAGCCACGTGCACCCAGGCTGGTGGGTTTGAGCCCGGCCCAGACCAACAGCAACAAGAAAATAGCCGGGCGTTGTGGCAGGCACCTGTAGTCCCAGCTACTTGGGAGGCTGAGGCAAGAGAATCACTTAAGCCCAAGAGTTTGAGATTACTGTGAGCTGTGATGGCACAGCACTCTAGTGAGGGTGACATAGTGAGACTCTGTCTCAAAAAAAAAAAGAAAATTAGCCAGGTGTGATGGTACATGCCTATAGTCCTAGCTGCATGGGAAACTGAGGCAGGAAGATCACTTGAGCCCAGGAGTTTGAGGCTGCAGTAAAGGACAATTGTATCACTGCACTCCCGCCTGATCAAGGCAAGACCACATCTCTAAAAAATAAACAACGCTTTAAAGAATTATTTTCTTAGATGGACACAGTGTAGTCCTAGCTACTTAAGAGGATGAAGTGGGAAGATCACATGAGCCCAGGAGTTTGAGGTTGTAGTGCTCTAAGATGGAGTCTGTTAATAGCTACTGCACTCCAGCCTGAGCAAGGCCCCATCTTTAAAAAAAAAATAATAATGTTTTCTTGCTGCAACAGAGTAAATTGCTCTTTTTCTCCTTCCTGAATTACGATTCTACAGCCAAAGCTGTTGCATCGTGTTGTGGAGCAGTTACAGAAGGTCCTTTTTATCACAGACACCCTGTCAAAGGGAGAAACAAAGTTCATGGTAAGTTGTCATTTGATTTGTTTAGCACATCTGAAAAGAGCCCTGGAGAGTGTCCAGTAGCCATTCTGGGTGGGTGACTTCATAGTAGCTTTGTATTACGGTCAGCAAGTAGGATGGCCATGAGACGTCAGAGAAGAATAATTAGCAAGACAACTGATTCTCATAGCTGCTCTCAGAATAGTTTAGTAAAGAATTTTCCTTTAAATTCCCCTTATAAATAATGGATGGTATCAGAGTAATTAGTTATAATCTGCTTTTTATTTATTTATTTGTTTTTAAATTTCATGTGAGGGTGCAGACAACTAGGTTACAACGTTTGCCTTTGTTAGATGGAGTCCCACTTGTAGTTGTGTCCGCACCCAAGAGGTGTGCCATAATCTGCATTTTAAAAGGATTAGTAATGATTGGGAGGCCAAAATGGAAGGACTACTTGAACATAGCAGTTCAAGACCAGTGTGAGCAAGAGCAAGACCCCGTCTCTGCTAAAAATAGAAAAATGAACCAGGCGTAGTAACACTGACAGTCTCAGCTACTTGGGATGCTGAGGCAGGAGGATCACTTGAGCCCAGGATTTGGAGGTTGCAGTGAGCCGTGATGAAGCCACTGTGCTGTGGCCCAGGTGAGAGAACAAGACCCTGTCCCCACCACCACACATGAAATAAATGACTTCGACACACAGTAAGTTTTTCTCTAAGACAGCAAGCAGTTCTCATATTCTCTGACTCAGAATTTTTCAGTAAGTGAGGTTAGAATGGATTGAAGAGGAGTGATGTATGGCAGTGTCAGAGAAAGGAAAGGAATGGCGGCGTGTGGGAGAGCGAGCAGGGGAGGGATGTGTCACATGGAGGGGACCCGGAGGGGACGGAGGGGACGTGTGCAGAGAGACCTGTCAGCAGGAGCTGGCAGGCCTCCTCGGGAGTTAGTACTCAGGGATTCAGGTGGCGGCCAATGGCTCATGGACAGGGTGGTAACGGGCCGTGTGTGAGAATCAGCAGGAAGGCAGACAGAAATCGAGACTCAGGATTCGTGTTCCTCCCTTCACTTAGCTTTGCTCTCATCTCTTGGCTCCTGTGTCCCGTTTTCCCAGGTTATGTGACTAAGAGGAGCGAGACTGTGCCGTTGGAGAGTAGTAAGTGCCTCAGCACATACAAGTCGATTTCATAGGAATTTTAGCTAAAAGTAGAAGATGGTTGAGAAAGATAATTAAAATATTGTGCCATTGTGCCTGGATGCAGTGGCTCATGCCTGTAGTCCCAGCTCTCTGGGAGGCTGAGGAGGGTGGATGGCTTGAGCTCTGGAGTTTGAGACCAGCCTGAGCAAGAGTGAGACCCTGTCTCTACTAAAAATAGAAAATTTAGCTAGGTATTGTGGTGGGTGCTAGTAGTCTCAGCTACTCAGGAGGCCTGGACATAGTCTGGGGATCCCTCCAGCCTAAATCTCTTCTTGCAGCAATCATCTCTGTGAAAGTTCCTGGAACTTCTTACTCTAAAATATGCCACCTATCTTCAGAGTTAGTGCCAGGAAGGTGTTCCTGCAGGACACTGGCGGGAGCATCTCTGATAGTCTTCACAGTGTTCAGAGAGAGATCTGGCAGAAAAACCAGCAGTAGCTGTAGAGATCCAGCTTGCAGAGTGCAAGGAAAAGCATAAGCTGGTGGGCTGAGTGTAACCTGAAAAGGAGAGGCAGGCAGCCGAGACCATGAACACAGGAGGTGGCGATAGTGGCAGGGCCGGGGTGCCCTGGTAGCAGCTGTTTAGTCAAAGAAAAGCCCTTTGCCAAGGAAGTGTGGGCTGCTGACCCCAGTGCCTACTGGACACGGGGCCGGTGCGGGCAGACCTGGCCATGCCTGTGCTGTGTGAAGGGCTCTCGAGGCCGTTCACTGTCCTGGGACAGAGCTGGGCTTGTAGCAAACTGCCCTCCCTCGCCTTGGCAGTCTCTCGGTCGTGTACCTGGCAGACATCACAGTATTGCCAGAAAGGAAATCCCCTGACCTGTTTTCAAAAGAGAAGAGGTTAAAGAGTAAGAAAACAAGTGTTATGTGTTTTTGAAGTACCGGGGACTCCAGTGGCAGAGCAAGAAACCTTTATCTTGTGACCTCGGAACCCATCTCAGTGGGTGGTGTGTGATGAAGTTGGGCATCACCCATGTGGTTCGTAGTTCTGGAAATTTTTTAAATGTCCCATTTGAGCCTGCTGTCTGGCATTTATAATCAGTATTGTATTAGTTAGGAAGAGAAGCACTCCAGGTCAACTTGTGAATCAGTTTATTTTGGAGATAATAAGAGATGATTTGTATGTCATAAAGGAAGGTGTCGGTCTGTGCATTGTAGAAGAACAGATTTGGATATAAAAGATAGAGGGTCTTACTCTGGCTCCATTACTAACTGTGGCCTTAGGCAAGTTGATTTACTGCAA
>NW_003852592.1:241805-262326 GCF_000181295.1 Otolemur garnettii | reverse complement strand
GGCTGGGGATTCGAACCCGCCACCTTAGGTGTACGTGGCTGGCGCCTTAGCCGGTTGAGCTATAGGCGCCGAGCCAAGGCCTTAATTTTCTTATCCATAAAATGATGTTTGCCCTATGTCAGAGGACTTTTATTCAGGTCAAATTCAATATACTTGGGAACATTGAAGAGTTTGTGCTGATATTTGATGTGCAAACAAGAGTTAGTACAACTTCAGAGATCTTGATTCTTGCAAGGCTTATACAGAGAGTGCCGCCCAAACCTGTGGACCATTTGTTTGGAAATAGGTCAGAAAGGAAAGTGGCCTGGTAAGGGTCAGCTGGGGAATGAAAGAGGGGACAGAAAGCAGGAGAGGGTGGTGGTGTGAAGGGGGACGGGGTGGAGAGTGAGCACCCATAGTTCGGGAAGGTGTATTCAGCATTCAGGTGCTGCCCCAGGAGCCTGGGTCGTGTCAGCTCAGTAGAACTGACGTGAGTGCTGTGAGAAGGGACTGACGTAATTATGTGGTGTGTTAGGCTGAGACGGTGGGTGCTGTTCAAACAGGGGAAGCGTGGTGTGTGGGAGTGTGGGTGGGAATGTAGCAGGGAGTAGGGTGGCAGGGGCAGCCTCCCTGAGAAAACGCAACCTAGGGAAAGACCTAAGTTGAAGGAATCAGCCAAGCAGATATCTGAGAAGGGAGGACCAGGTGGGAGGCAGCATGAGTGAGTGAACATTAGCAGAGACAGCTAAGATCTCTAAGGTTCTGGGAGGAAACTGGCTGCAATTAAAAAGTAGAATAGGGCAGCACCTGTGGCTCAAAGGAATAGGGCGCCGGCCCCATATGCCGGAGGTGGCAGGTTCAAACCCAGCCCCGGCCAAAAACTGCAAAAAAAAAAAAAAAAAAAAGTAGAATAAACCATTCTTATTCCATATCCATATGATTTCAAAGCCTCTTGTTGCTATAACCACTGACCAGTGTTAAAGGTATGCCTATCCATGTGTTTTTTAAGTTATCTTCAAAACAGGAATTCCTTTAAGCTAATAGTAATCAAAACTTAGGGAAGCCAGGGTTATTCCAGGGACCTTTAAAAATCACGGGCTTTAGCTAATTGAGCTGTTCTTCCTGTGAGTACAATAACATTTAGAAGAAAAACCAGCTTCATCTGCTTTTAATTATTACTTGTATATATGATGAGTGCCATTTAAATTTTAGTATTTTGTGTATGTTTGGCCTTGGGTGATTTTCTGTGAAATACCTACAGTACGAATTTAAGGAACAATAGAAGATACCGTGGCTACTCTGGGGAAATGAGAGAGGTTTGATCTCAGACACCCAGCATGAAGCTGCCGAGCCAGAATGCCAAACAAAACTAATCCACTCAGTCTCATAAAGAATTCACAGTAATACAGAGAAATTCTTTCACATTAGCACTCCAGAAAAAGTGCAAGAAATAAAGTGAGCCTTGGGGAAAGGAACAAAGCCATTAGCTGAAATCCTATTACCGCAGTGGCAAGTGGGGAGACGGCTGCTGTGGCGCCCAGACACCGTATCCGCAAGCTAATGCACCTGCTAATTCCAGGCGGAAGGCATTTCTGATCCACCTGAAGGTGGAGGCTGGAGCTTGTTCATGCCTAAGAAGATAGGTTTTATATTTTGAAGGTGAATCCATAGGAACAACTAAAGAAAATATCTATCTTAAATGATTTTAATCTTTCTGTTTTGCTGAGTGAGAAAGTATGGCTTTTAGGGATGACACATGCATGAAGTCGGCTACCGTTTAGACCTAAAAGCCTCTTAGAATGTGGCTTTTGATACTTTTTTGTTGAGACAGAGTCACTCTGAAATTAAAAAAAAATAGCCTCATGTTTAACATTTTATTAAAATTAAGACTTAAATTTAAAACCATGTTTAAACATTCTTTAAAATCTCCATTTTAGGGTGTTTGCCAGCTTCCCAGGAACAGTGATGAGAGAGAGTATCCGCACAGGAGGATCGACATCAGGTATTGTTCAGACTCATTGCCGGCCCACCAATGTCCTGTCCTGTCCCTTCTCTCCCCTTCCTGGGTGGATCTTGCATGTGGCATTAATGTCTAGAACCCCTTTTATTCTGAAGGGCCATGTGTTCTTATAAAATACAATACAAATACAAAATAAATACAATATAAAATACAATATAAAATACAATTACCTTGAAAATGTGTAAAGAATACGATTATCTCCAGCTGCTAATTTACCTTGCCTGGATGTGCATCTGGTCATGAAGCAGCCTTCCACAGCTCAGAAGCGGCTTCTCTCCTGGGGAGAGTCAGTGGTGATGCATGATCACACTCTTAGTTTCTCCACACCTCTTGTGGGGCAGAGTTCACTGAAGCCAGACTGAATCCCGGCTGGGTGACGACACAGTGACTGGCTTCCCTGGCGTCAGCCTCCTCTCCAGCCTGTCAGGCCCATAGACTTATTTTCAGTATTTTGTTGATTTTAGGAGTCCTATATTTGCTAAATTTGTAATGTGTAGCAAACATTTACTGTTGGTTTTTTTAGGTTGATACCCAAAGATCAGTATTACTGTGGTGTTCTCTATTTTACTGGAAGTGATATTTTCAATAAGAATATGCGAGCTCACGCCCTAGAAAAGGGCTTCACCATCAACGAATACACCATCCGTCCTCTGGGGGTCACTGGTGAGTACTCACGGCTGCTCTGGAGGGAAAGTTACTGTCAGAGACATCTGGCTTAGCACGTTTCCTTCCTAAGCTGTCTAGTCACTGTGCCTGTTAGTGCAGCAGTTTCTTTGTTGTTAGTCCCCCAGGCAACAAGAAGGGCTTTACTCTATGAGGGATCCCAGGCCCACAGCTAAAGGCCATTAAAGGTTTTTTAGAAATGTATCTCTGAGACTTCTGAAGAAATCAGGTATCATAGCTGTTAGTGCCACGCAAAACTGCACAGCTTTGGCTGCATGTGTTTTAAGTATAAACAGTAAAGATTGTTTATCTGTGTTTCGTGGATCACAACATATTCTGCGGGTTTGTCATTTTTCCCTAAAAGTATAAAATCAGGCTTCCGTCCTGGTGGAAGGGTCAGTGCTGCTCACGTTTTGGTGTGTGTGCTGAACACCTAGGGGACCTCATTAAATTCAGATTCCAATTCCGAGGGCTCGAGATTTCTGCATTTCTTCTAGTAAGCCTTCAGGTAATGCCAGTGCTGCTGGTCCAAGCACTGCATTTTGAGCTGTGAAGGAACTAACTAGAGTATTTTATGTAATACATCGTGGCTATAACAGAGATCCAATAGAAAGGAAAACCATAAATTCAGGCCCCTTTAGTGTCCCTGGCTGGGACGCCCAGGTTCCTTTTGCAGCACTGGTAGCGCGTGTGACAGAGCTCGAGCCCGAGCTCACGTGAGAGTGGAGGTGACTTGGCTGCTATTTTCTTCTGCAAGTGAGTCCCACTCAACTCTCAATCCCGAACTCTAAATGCCAGACTAGTTCTTAAAACAAGTTTCTTTTCTCTCTGCACTTACAGGAGTTGCTGGAGAGCCCCTGCCTGTGGACAGCGAGAGAGATATCTTTGAGTACATCCAGTGGAAGTACCGAGAGCCCAAGGATCGAAGCGAATGAGGCTGCCGCCTCCCACACTGCCCACTAGAAATCTTAATTTATTTCTTAACCTTTGCTATGTAAGGGTCTTTGGTGTTTTTAAATGATTGTTTCTTCTTCATGCTTTCGCTGTAGTCAATAAAGCCTCTTGTACTGTGTTACTGGATGATACTCTTATTTTCTTATCATATATGTTCAGTTTCAAATTAAATATTGCATTCATGATCACACTTTGCTGTGGGTTAGTAGAGAGAACAGAGAGAGGAGAGGATGGTAGATCTACAGTGGGAAACTTTATTCTGCTCTGTGCTGTAAACCACTTCACCCTCCTAACTTTCCCTGTTTACTGATTATAAATTAGTCAGTTAAGGTATATCCTCTGCAACATGATACTAGAGACCTTCAGAAATTTAATTCTTTTCTTTTTTTTTTTTTGAGACGGAGTCTCACTATGTCATTCTCAGTAGAGTGCTGTGGTGTCACAGCTCACAGCAACCTCAAACTCTTGAGCTTTAGCAATTCTCTTACCTTAGCCTCCCAAGTAGCTGGGACTGCAGGCACTTGCCACAACGCCTGTCTATTTTTGTTGTTGTTATTGTTGTAGTTGTCATTGTTTAGCAGGCCCAAGCCAGTTCTAACCCGCCAGCTCTGGTGTATGTGGCCGGCGCCCTAACCACTGAGTACAGGTGCCGAGCTGAGAAATTTAATTTTTTTGATGGGTCCTGTTTGATTTTGTAACATATATTTATAGCAAATAGAAGAACAGATATATGCTTAACTGAAATCTATAGAATTTGGTTATACTCAAAAAAATAAAAAATAAAAAAATTTGGTTATACTCCCATTAGAAAGAGTTGTCCTAAGCCCAGGAGTGGAGGTTGCTGTGAGCTGTGATGCCGTGGCACTCTACCCAGGGCAACAGCTTGAGGCTCTGTCTCCAAGAAAGAGCTGTCCTACAGCACCTACTGTAACGTGTAAAATATGGTCTTTTATTTGAATGTCAAACAAAAATTTAATTTTTTTGCCTGAGTTTTCCTCCAAGCTAACTCAAGGTAAAAATGGCCAAAATATAAAAGTAAAAATATTCCTTGAAAGACTATAAAAATAAATAAATATAAAGTGTAAAAAGTTATCAAATGGCACATAAGCTATTGAAAACAAAGTATGGGCTTGGAGCCCGTTAGCTCAGCAGCGAGGGCACCAGCCACATACACTGAGCCAGCAGGTTCAAACCCAGCCCAGGCCTGCCAAACAACAGTGACAACTACAACAAAAAAATAGCTGGGCGTTGTGGTAGGCGTCTGTAGTCCCAGCTACTTGGGAGGCTGAGGCAAGAGAATCGCTTAAGCCCAAGAGTTTGAGGTTGCTGTGAGCTATGACACTACAGCACTCTACCCGGGGCGACACAGTGAGACTGTCTCAGAAACACAAAGTATGTGCAAATGCCTTGTGACTACATGAACATAAGATACTATCTTTTGAATCTTCTTTGTTAGCCAAATTATTTTACAGTGAAATGTTATTTCCCTTCTAAGAAATGAAGGGAAATAAAACAGGATATTTAAGGGAAAATATAGCACTTGCTATGATAACCTTCCCTGGAAAAATATAAGAATTAATTTGCTTTTAACTAAAGATACCATTACTTTTTCTCTTTACAAAGGGCAGTACCAGCCAGCCCTTTACCAGAAATTAAAGATTTATTTGGAGGTGGAGATTTTCATCAGTTCACTGCGTGTATACTTTAAATATATACAACTTCAATTTTTAAAAAAGATTTATTTCCACTAATTATGTCACTAGATCAGAATTAATTTTTTTTTGTAATAGAATCATAATGCATCAGTTTTGTGGAAAAATGGACAAAAAGCCAAAGCAAGTTTCCGTTCATAAGGCAGCATCTTACAAGTCTCTAGTTGTGGTCTATTTCTGTTGCTCCAAGATTTGATTTTAAGAGGCACCTGTATGGAAGTATTTTAAAATTAATGTTGGATTCTCCTTTAATACCATGAGGATTCTTTATTCCAAAATATTTAGCCTATTACAGTTTTTGGCACACTCTTAACTGAGCACGTTGTCTGTTACCAGGCACTTGGCTCCGACAGAGCAGGCCGGGGCCACAGTCACAGCGCTGGAAGATTTCTGGAGCCTGGGTATTGTCTTTGTGGCCTCTCCTGGAGCAGACTTGTCCCTCCAAGAGGACTGGCTTACAGATTTTAGTCCAAAAATGACGAGCACAGCACAGCCCAGGGCCACAGTCGAAAGTTCTGAGACAGCTCTCTCCCTCTTCACCTGTAAGAAGGTTAAGATGGGCTTTAGTGAAAGATGGGAGAAGTGGGGCATGGGGGGCTGCCGCTGAGACGAGGGCTGCGAACCTCCCTGTTACAGGCCGTGACCGCCCAGCATGCAGGCCTTACAGAGCCGGGCCTCATGCATTCAGAAGGCAGCTCTTACCCTTACTTCCTTGGGATTTCTCAATGTTGGGCTTCCTCCTGGGTTTGTTTTCCTGAATTGGGTGGTCAGTTGTTCCTTGGGTGTGGGTGCCATCGTGGTCCTCAGTCTCCCTCTCCAAGCCTGAGCTTGCACCGTCCATCTTGGTACAGACATCTGAAGCACAACCAGATGTAACTAGAGTAATTAATTAAGGACTGGACCCACGGACACACTGATTATCGCTGTTATTTAATTTGGCAGCACCTTTGCCTTCAGCTTACATATATCACTTTCTGGATTTCTGGGACGTGCACTAAATATCAACATGCTCACATATAGCAAGGACAGTAGTTAAGGAATTAATGGAATCCAAGTGGAAACAGAAGAATTTGAACGATTCCAACTTGAATCTTTCCTGTAAGATCATTATCTCCAAGAGTTATAGCCTGGAAATAATTAGCTTCATAAAGAAAAAGCAGCTGCATAAATTTGCTTCAGCACGCATGCTGGAAGCTGTTAGAGAGAGAGCACCTCTCTTGGAATATTCCAGTCTGTGAAACGCAGGCGCCGCCTTCGGTTTAAAAACCACTGCTGGTTGCAGCAAAGCAGCCTTGCAAGGGCTCAGGCCACTCACCATTCACACAGAGCGCTCCCGGGCAGCACATAGCATCTCGCTGGCACCTCCTCCGGAACCCACGACAGGCGGCACACGACGGCTTCTCTTCTTGGCGTTCGAGGCAGAATTTTCCAGGACTGCAGTCTTTGTCAGATAAGCACTGTGACCCCTATGAAGGAGAACTCGTCAGAGGCTAGGGAATCCCACAAGACGTGAGGTAACTTTTCATGCCGGGTGGGAGGTGGAAGAAGCCCAATGGAGAGGCACTTTGACAAACTCTAGGCAGCACCATAATTTTTCAATGTAACGGGTTTCACGCCACATCACCTAGCTGCTGCAAAGGTTGTTTGTGTTTGAAAAATTGTCTTACTTGGCTCGGCGCCTATAGCTCAACCGGCTAAGGCGCCAGCCACGTACACCTAAGGTGGCGGGTTCGAATCCCCAGCCCGGACCCGCCAAAACAACAATGATGGCTGCAACCAAAAAATAGCTGGGCGTTGTGGCGGGCGCCTGTGGTCCCAGCTACTTGGGAGGCGGAGGCAGGAGACTCGCTTGAGCCCAGGAGTTGGAGGTTGCTGTGAGCTGTAATGCCACGGCACTCTACCCAGGGGGACAGCTTGAGGCTCTGTCTCAAAAAAAAAAAAAAAAAAATTGTCTTACTTTTAACTCCGCATTCAATTTTCTCGCACTCTGTGAAAATGGGAAATAAATGTTTTTATAAGTGTGTCTTGCAGATGATCATGAGAGTTTTAGCATACGTGAACTCTAGAAGCTGTGTGGCAGTTTAATTAGATATAACACGACGTCTGTGGCATTTCTACTTGATTTCTAGGTAGTGAATCCCATCAACCACTGCCTCCCTTTAGCTTAAGGAGCCCTTCCCAAGTGATCTGTCCTTGGATTTTTATTTATGGACTTTTTATTTGTATATATTCATGAGGCACAAGTGTACTTTCCTTACACTGACATATTGCACTGTGGTAAAGTGAGGGCTATCCTTTGAGTTGATGGGTATTGTTTGTTTGTTTGTTTGAGACAGAGTCTCAATATGTCACCCTCAGTAGAGTGCTGTGGCATCACAGCTCACAGCAACCTCAAACTCTTGGGCTTAAGCAATTCTCCTGTCTTAGCCTTCCAAGTATCGGGACTACAGGCGCCCACCACAATGCCTGGCTATTTTTTAGTTGCAGTTGTCATTGTGGTTTAGCTGGCCCGGTCTGAGTTCAACTTCGGTATATGTGGCTGGCGCCATAACCACTGTGCTACAGGCACCGAGCCTGTCCTTTGAGTTTTAATCATGCCTTGTTCACACAGAGAAAAAGATACCAAAGATCAATTTTTCTCATATACAGTTGATGCTTTTGCAGACACACACACACACATACACACACATATTACTCATGGCATATATAATATGTAACACAGGGCATCCATAAGCAATTTAACACCCTGCATATGTAGTAACACACAAGTCGATAAAATGATCCTTAAAACAGTTCTGTGAAGTGAGACAGTGTGAAACACCCGTGTTTACTGGCTGTGTGGCCTTGGTTCAGTTCTCGGCATCTCTGAGTCTTGTTTTCCTCATCTGGAATTAGGAGGGGTGCCACCTAATCTTGTAAAGAAGATAGAATGAGCTAGCTACTACTATACAACGCCTGGCTCTTGGTAGAACCTTCTAAACATCATAGGTGAATTTATAGCTAAATGACCTGAAAAACCACTGCGACTATTTCATATGCTAATGCTAAGGCAGAATGCCTTCCCAATTCCTAAATCAATTCCCTGCTGGATAAGATATCTCACGCATTAATTTGAATGACCTCCTTAACTCTGAATGCAGCTCCCATCAGCGGTCGTTGGTCCCCAGTCCCCTCCGGGCAGCCTCACCTTGCGAGCAACAGCAGAGCTCCTGATGCCGTTGAAGTCTAGGACCAGGGCACCCAGGGGAGAGCAGAACCAGCTGAGCCCCAGCAGGACCACCACCACCATCCTTCAATCTCCAGGCCGAGGGTCTCAGGGCGCTGTGTTCCTGATGTGGGGCTGCTCTAAGCCCAAAGCACAGCCCCCGCCACACAGGCCACAGCGTTTGTAACTGGCTTTTTCTGAAAGAGAAACAAATCCTCGTCTGAGTAAGCTGTGAGAGGTGGGCAGAATCAGTTCTGACCAGCAGCTTTCCTCTGAAACCACTTATAGCCAGATGCGCCCCCTCGGCTGGCTCTCCCCTCCCCCTTTCCTTCCTCCTTACCCCACACAGGCTTCAACAAATCCCTGCAAATCTGTTTGATCAATAGTTCAAAACAAGGGCTCAATAGAAGGAGAGAAGGGGCAGGGCCACTGCGGCTTCTCCTCCAGGGTGGAATCCCTCTTAATTATTGCATATCAAAGTCAGTTCAAAGGGCCAGAGGCAGAGCAGGATGTCTGTATCAAAGGCAAACCCGATAATCACCTGCACTTCCTACCTTCAGTAATCCTTGGGAGGGGGGGGGGGATCGGTCCTAAGATCTGTTTTCACAGCTAATTGTGCTCAAAGAAAGAATGAATCATTTTGGCCATATGCCGTGGAGAATGCCAAAAACTAATGAGTTATAAAATATCCTGAGAAGTGTTAAACAGTGCTTCAGATAGTGGGGATAGGTAGGGAGAGCATATTTAATTTGTTAAATTGACTTAAGCAGAACAGGTCCCTAAGTCTCTAGCTGACAAAAGTCCCGTAGTTGAAAGCTCCGAACATCATAGCTCCTGTTCTGACTCAATGTCATTTGGGAAATTACTCTTTCTTTAAACGAAAAAGGAGTTGTTTGAAGTTCGGGTTATTTCATTAGGAAAATAATGGGATTTATAACAATCTCTTTTTGTTTTGATGATGGGGGACAATTATAGACGCCCATTTGGGGCAAGGGCTGTGGCTCAGTGAGTAGGGCGCTGGCCCCAGATGCCAGCTAATATGTGTGTGTGTGTGTGTTTTGTTTTTTTTTTGTTTGTTTTTTCAGTAAAGACAGGGTCTCATTCTTGCTCAGGCTGGTCTCCTGAGCTCAAGCAATCCACCTGTCTTGCCTCTCAGACTGCTGGGATTACAGGTGTGAGCCACCGCACCCAGCCTAAATCTGAATATTCTGTGCAACGAGAATATTCTTGCCGTTGAGTTGTGCACGGTGCCACTCAGCAGTGGACCGGGTGATCCGAGTCCCTCCAGTATACGGCGGCTGTCCTCCTGGGTGGCTGTGGCTGGATTGCTCCTCATACCCTATACTGGGAGCTGCTTCTTCCTCAAGTGCTATTTTTTTATCACTTAAACTGGAAACATCAAACACCCTTTGATAGTATGATAAGCCTGATGACTAAGGGTGTTAGAGAATGTATTTTGAAGTTGGACAATTATGACCAGGGATAAAGGAGAGAGCCCCAGGGTTCCATCTCTGTTGGGTTTCTCTGCTTCCTGTTGCTTAACTATAGAGCAGATTTCAGGGTCCCAAGGCCTCTGGCAAAATACACAGACAAAAGAACTGGTGGGAAATCCTGACACACAACGTAAACAGTCATTGAGCAGAACCGGTGGTTAGGTGCTAGACAGAAATATAATACTCGGAGGATCGAGAGTGCAGACAGGAGATTTGTATGTTAGGATGATTTCTATATATTATGGCAAGCACTGAAAAGTTAAGGATCGAGAGTGCAGACAGGAGATTTGTATGTTAGGATGATTTCTATATATTATGGCAAGCACTGAAAAGTTAAAATGCAGGGCGGCACCTGTGGCTCAAAGGGGTAGGGCGCTGGCCCCATATACCAGAGGTGGCGGGTTCAAACCCAGCCCTTGGCAAAAAAAAAGTTAAAATACAGGGCTGGAGGACTTACAAAGTATAAAAACAGAGGAGGGCATGGTTTAGACCTGCTAGAGAAACAAAAGAATTCATTTACAGAAAGGATAATATTTGAGTGGGGTTTTGTGGATTGCATAGGAGTTTCCCAGGTTGAGAAGCAGGTGATGTTCTCACCCCAGGCTCAGAGGGTGAAGTGTGTGTAAGAGCAGGGAGGTGCATTCAGTGTAGTAAGGGGTTCGATGTGGCTGGGGCAGACAGTGGAAGGACAAGATGAAACTAGACTGAAGAACCATATATACCATGGAAGAAAGTTCAGTTTTACTCTCCACACAATAAAAAGTTATTGGAAATGGCGTCATCTAATTTGCTTTTCAGGAAGACAGTGCTGATGGCAGTGTGGAGTGGGAGAGAGGGGATGCTGGAGATCATTTGGGACTCAGTTGTCCTGGCCCCAAGGAGGATGAAGAGGTCCCGTCTAAGGCAGGGAGAATGAGAAGCAAGGGAAGGATGGGATTCTCAAGTTGAATCTGCATCGCTGGATGCAGGTGTGAGTGGAGGATTCTTGCCACCTCTCTGATTCGGGAGGATGGCGAGGGCCTTAAAGACAGGGAATTCAGGGCAGAAAGCTGGTTGTGGTGGCAGGATAAGAGTTTTCCTTGAGAAAAGCTGGAGGTCTGATGTGGAGTTATAAACATAACCACCATATCTCCCATGAACCATGCTCTCCATTTTGCCTCGCAGAGACAGGGGAGAGGAGCGGGCATGGCCACCAGACAGCGGAGGGTGACAAAGAGGGAAAGGCCAGCACTGAAGAGTGACTCTTCTCATTGTGTCTGTCTCTCTCTCCCTCTTTCTTTCTTGTTCTCTCTCTCCACTGAAAGAGTGTGAGCTCTTGGATCAGCTCCCACCCCACTTGACCACCAAGCCGACCTCCCCTCCGGTCCTTACCCCCTGTGCATTCATCGGCCTGTCATAACACTTACAAAACTCTACTGCTTGGTGACCAGCCTGGGCAACATAGCAAGACCCCATCTCTAAAAAAAAATTTTTTTAAATTAGCTGGTGCCATCGTGGGTTTCTGTAGTCTCAGCTCCTCGGTAGGTGGGAGGATCGCTTGAGTCAAGGAGTTATTGGGGCTGCAATAAGCTATGATTATACCTCTGTACTCCAGCATGGGCAACACAGCAAGGCCCTGTCTCAAAAAACAAACAAACAAAAAAACACTTCCACTGCAATCGTCTGCTTATTCATCTTTACAACTAAATCCTAAGCGTGGTGAGGGCAGGACTGTAGATACTTCTCCTTCACATGGTCATGTTCTGTGTGCCGGGCACATATAAAGTGCTTTCAGGGATCTGTGTGCTGGACTGATGCACTAATAAATGGATTTGTAGCAACTCTGACCTTGGATGAGGTAGTTCACCTTCCTAGGCTGCGCTGTCGTCTGTCCACTGTGAAACCGGCATTACCTACCCAATAAGGGCAGTTAGTTGAGGGTTCAGCGTGTGAACGTATGTGTAGGGCCTGGCAGAGTAACTGGCGCTAAGAAGATGCTGAACACACGTCTCGCCTCCATTTTCCAGGCCAGAACCTCCCATCATTTGACCGACTTCAGGGCCTTGCATATCACATGGCCCTGCCACAGGCTCTGGATGCATATTTGTTAGATAGAAAACCTCAGAGAAAAACCTCCCCGAACCTTGTTTGCAATGAGAACTCCAGCATTCTGCAGCAAGGATGCAGGGAGGTGCAGTGCCCCCAAGATTGTGATTTCTGTCTCTAAAAAAGTAAGAGTAAATTTTGAGGAAAGAAGGTAAGTGAAATAAATATTCCCTAGAAAATGACTTTCTTTCTTCTTTTTTTTTTTTTAGTGGTATTCTTTTTATTAAATCTTAGCTATGTACATTAATGCTTTTATGGGGTACAATGTGCTGGACTTATATACAATTTAAAACACAACAAACTGGTTAACATAGCCTTCACTTTCTTAATTATTGTGTTATGACATTTATAAGCCTATAATCCTACCACTCTGGGAGGCTGAGGTAGGTGGATTGCCTGAGCTCAAGAGTTCGAGACCAGCCTGAGCAAAAGTGAGACCCTGTATCTAAAAAATAGACGGACATTGTGGCAGAAGCCTATAATCTAATCCCAGCCACTTGGGAAGCCGAGGCAAGAGAATAGCTTGAGCTCAAGAGTTTGAGGTTGGGGCGGCTCCTGTGGCTCAACAGAGTAGGGTGCCAGCCCCATATGCCAGAGGTGGCCGGTTCAAACCCAGCGCTGACCAAAAACTGCAAAAAAAAAAAAAAAAAAAAAAAGAGTTTGAGGTTGCTGTGAGCTGTGATGCTAGGGCACTCTACTGAGGACGACAAAATGAGACTAGACTCTGTCTCATAAAAAAGGGGGGGGCAGCGCCTGTGGCTCAAGGAGTATGGGGCCAGCCCCATATACCAGAGGTGGTGGGTTCAAGCCCTGCCCTGGCCAAAACTGCAAAATAAAAAAAATTAAAAAAATAAAAGAAAGAAAATGACTTTCACTATATTTTTAACTCTGCAAAGACTGCTCACCCATTAATAACCACTGCCATCTGCAGCAAGGATGCCTAGAGGTGCAGTGCCCTGGGACCACGGCAGCCACTGTGAGCCAGCACCTCAGTCATATGGGGATTAGGGATGACAGGGACGAGGCAGGAGGATGACAGGGAGGAGTCAGCCAGGAGAAGCAGGCTTTAAAAGGGACCCTGCCCAGGAGGCACTTGCTCTGCTCTGGGGACGGGTCATTGAAGCTGACAGCACTCACCACGTAAGGAGCACCCCCAGGCAGCACCCTGGGCTGTGGCTCTTTTGAAGAGACACCAGGAGGTGCTCCTTTAGCCACAGAACAAAGGAAGCCCACAGCACAGTTTGGGCCGAGAGGTTGCCACTTTGACGCCCCTGGCAAGGATTATGGGTTAACTGAAAACCTCAGGCTGATCCTCTTTGCTCTGTCGTGGGCAGCGCTAGGATCCAGCAGCACTGACTGGGCATAGGGGAGTGAAACTTCCCCTAGAGAGGGCTCCAAGCACCCCAGTTTCAGCACTGTGGGTCTGATGCCACCCTGTGATTGGCTCCGACTGGGGTAACAACCTCAGGCTGTGTCTCAGAGCTGACGCCTGTGTCCCCCAGCATCTCCGCTGCTGCAGTGTCAGTTAAAGGTGGTGACAGCACCGGTGATTTATGTTCACTGAGGAATGGAAACTTTTGCTATGGCTCCTGGGTCAAAACCAGTTTGATTTCCATAAATTTTGCTTTTCTTAAAAGAAAATCAAAGCGAGTGCAACAAAGCAGGGCTTTGGCAGACTCTCACAGGAAATGTTCAGTGAGATAAAGGTGAGAAGGGGCAGGCTGACGGGAGCAGACAGATTGCAGGACTCAATCATGGAGGTGACAGAAACGCTGCCTTTTGTGGTTCCCCGAGGTGGGAGGGTAACACCACTCATCCATAGTGCCAAGGAACAGACTGTGTGACAGCCGGCAGCAGAGATCCATGGGCTGCTACCCTGGAGTGGTCCCACCACTGTCACTGAGGGTGTGGCCTTGGACAGGTGAGGTCACTCTCTGCCTTGGTGCCTCCCGATCTTGAGAACCTCTTACAGACCAGGTCTCTGCAGCCCCATGGTGTTTGCCCCCAGGAGGTGCCACTCAGACTGTCTTCTGGGAACACCTTTGGAGCTGTGTGCCAAGGCGGCACAAGGGGCCTCCACATTCCAGCAACAAAAGCCTCGGAGACCCCCCAACTCCACACAAGGCATCTGGCTGGGAGCAGCGCCTGGCTCTCCCAAACTTCCCGCTAGCAGACAGGTTCGGTTGCCCTTTCATTTTTAAAACATCAGGTGCTGTTGTTTGTGGCTTTGTAAGTTCTAAATGCCTGACTCCACCCCCATTTCCGGCACCCTCCCGCTCTTCTAACTCTGTGCCACGCTGTCGCTGACATCCTCGGGGGCACATGAAAGCGGGAAGATGGCATATGCTGCCGTGAAAAGGTAAGAAATGAGAAAGGAGGAGCAGACTGCATCTCGGGGCCTGTCAGCCGGAAATCCTGGGGCCGCTGTTGATGTGCCCCGCACAGGAGCCATGGCTGAGAAGGGGACTGGGTGACTCTGAGGGGATGCCCGTAGCTGTGGCTGACTCTGAGGCTGCGATACTTCAGGTGTGCCAGTAATACTCACCGCACCACGTGTGTACAACTCGGGTGGTTTCTATTTTTTATAAAAACAGACCCGTTGAATTATATTTGTGTTACAAGGTAGTTCACGACTGACCTCTGGTGGCTCACGGTTCTGTGAGATTCTCTCCTAGAAAGCACCGCAGGGAAAGCAAGGCACCTGCACGGAACTGGCTGGCTTTATTCTCTTTGCTGACTGCAGTTTAGGAAGCTAAGACCCAGTGGAGCCTCAGCTGTTCTTCTTTCCGTGAAGTTCATCATCTGCCTTTCACACCTTTATCTCCCATATTCTTTTCCATCATCTGAGTCTTTCTTATCTTCTGAGTCTCTCTTTTGCCTCATTTCTCTTCATTCTTTTCCTCTTCCCTCTGTGTCCCCATAATTGGCCCCACTTATCCTTTTTTTCCTTTTAATCCAATGTCCTCTCATTGTAATGGTGCGCTGCTGGCATTTCAGGTAGGAAGGAAGGGTGAGCTGGTAGCTTGCCCCCTCTGTCACCTTATACGGTGGCGGGCTCACCCGGGTAGGTCTGTGATTAGAAGTGTGGCCAGGACCCAGCCCAGGGCCAGCTGTGGTGTCTGCTAAGGGAGGCTAGGCAGGTGTGTGGGCTCCACTGCCACCAAGGTATATGGCCTTGGGGAGCAGAGAATGGGCATTCCCAGGTGGTCCACAGGCCCCAGGGAAGGAGCAAGCCAAAAGGGAGAGCCTTTTTCCAGCCACACAAGAAGTTCTGCCATCTTTGAGTCTGGACCTAAGATGCAGAACAAACGGGTTGATTCTTCCCCTTGGAAGTCAGGAATGATCCCCATTGCTCTAGGAAACGTCAACCTTACTTAGAGTCCCAATTCTGAAGAAGCAAACTTTTTAGAATTAGTGGCTACCCATGAGCTCTGTATGCAGGAGTTCTGGGGACAAACTGGGGGGGCCTTGCGTCTCCTGGGTGCCTCCAGTCCCCTCCATCAGAATCCCTGCAACCCTGCCCTCCATGTCAGTGTGGGCCTCTGTACTTCACCCGCCTGGGTGCTGGTGTACTGACTCTCGGAGTGTAACCTGCTCCTCCGTCCCAAGCTCCTACTGATACCAGATTTTTGATACCGAATTTCCAGGCTCTTGGTTTCAGCAGTTTGAAGAATGAAGCAACAGACCACAGGATAGGTTTTATTCAATAGGTATAAGTGTTAGAGCTCTTAAAACAAGCCCAAACCTCCTTGTAGAGTAGGATTAGCAGTAAGATAGGTTTTATAATCCGAGTGTTACAGCTCTTACAAAGGGGCAAACCTCTTTGCAAGTGTTTACAGTTCTTATAAAGGGGTAAACCTCCTTGTGAGTGTTTACAGCTCTTAGAAAGAGACAAATCTCATAGAGCAGGATATAAGTGTCACAGAGCCAAACCTCTTTGCTCTTTTGCTCTTTCTCCTGAGATCTGCCAGGCCTGCACGCAGGGTCTCTGGCTTATATAGGGGCAGTTGTCCAATAAGCTTCGGGTCTTGAAAACAGACTAATCATGAGTAGGTTTTGAAAACGGACCAATCAGGGATGCACTGGAGGAATCGCCAGAAGTCCACGTGAGGAGACAGCACGGTGCCAGTGTTTTCCCCCTCAACGTGTTCAATTCCTTTGGCTACTGGAGCCTCTGCTGGGGGAGGGAAGCCCCCCCCTTGCTTATGCTCCAGGCTGCTGGTTCCTCTGCCGGCTGCCGCCACCAACACCACCAAGACGGAGGTGGCAGGTCCTCCAGCCCCGCTTGGCTAAGCTGGCTGGGGTGCCACTTGTCCGGTATCACTACCTCAACCCAGTATGGCAAAGCCTTCACAGGACTTTGGCCAAAAACAGCTAGCTTGAAGGGGGCGGCAGTGCAGCCAGCCAGGCATTGACTTCTGGGGCTATGTGTGTTAGGGGTGAAGTCTCACAGGGACTCAAAGGGCCAAGCTTCTGCCCCAGGCCAGACTAGGGAATGGCAACCTAGGACTTGACCTTCAGCTTTCTCGTTCCAAGTTCATCCTTCCCTGTGCCCGGCACCGCACAGTTCACCAGCCGTAGTCCATCCCCAAACAGCCAGTTGCCGGAAACACAGTTCTGCGTATATTCCCCAGAAAATGAAATCCTGCAAACACTGCCAGGCACTGTTTCAGATTCCACACACCGGTGGGGGAGAGAATTGTGCTTCCTGAATGATTCTAATGTGTCACTAGAAGTGGTCAAGACTAGATGACGTGTAGGCTGTTCAGCCAGGCTGTGATCCAGCCTACAGGGACAAAATTGGTTTTCTCACAAAAATGTCCTAACTTCATAAACATTTACTGCCCTTTTGACATTCAAATTAGACTGTGGAAAGCTCCCGACACCCTGTAGAACCTAGCTCGAAGGTGTGTTCACAACCTACTGAGGGTCTTGGGTGAGGCTCTGGGGACGGGGCAGGGCGAGCGGGAGGTCCTGCCCTGGCTCAGTCAGCGCTGGCCACCCGCAGGCCCAGCTTTGGCGTTACCGTGTGTCCTCGCTCCCCCCTGTGGTCGAGAGTGACATGAGCTCCCAGGAGGCCCAGTGTAAAGTCCAGGTACAGATCACTACCCAGTTTCTGGTGGAAATTCCCCACAGAGCCCCACTTCCTTCTCATAAATTCACGTGCTTCCCCACCCTGTATAAGCCAGCCTAAGTTTTGTAATTATAAAAAAAAAAATACATGTTTTGAAATTTTAGAAATTTTGGAAAATACAGAAGGGAGTGAAGAAGAAAATAGTCACCATCAAATTTTGGTAAAAATTTCCTCATTTTTTCCTATGCGGGTACATATACAGCATTCGTTTATTTAATATGCTGTATTATTTTTATTAATCGATTTATCACCAAATGCAGAACTAGTCATTACTAGTCTATTCCACTCACATATGCCTTTCCCACCCAATCTTGTCTCTCCATCAGAGGTATACACGGGTGTTGTTGGTGTTGCTTTTAAGAGACAGCACGGTGTTGCCCGGGCTAGAATGCAGTGGCTATTTACAGATGCAGAGATAGCACCTGCAGCCTCAAACTCCTAGACTCAGAGCGATCCTCCTGCCTCAGCCTCCTGAGTAGCTGCTACATTCACAGATTCAGCACTGTGTTGCCCGGGCTAGAATGCAGTGGCTATTCACAGATGCAGAGACAGCACCTGCAGCCTCAAACTCCTAGACTCAGAGCGATCCTCCTGCCTCAGCCTCCTGAGTAGCTGAGACTACAGGTGCCACCACCACATCTGGCCTGACGATTATCATTTCTTTGTTTGTCCTCAAAGCGAAATTACAACACACAAGTACACATAAAATACCTGGGATTACACTGCACACACATACTTTTGTTTCCTTTTTTTTTTTCACTAAGCCATTCTGCAGGTTCATCAAATATTATTAGCACATATAGCTAGACTTTAACCCAGAACACGAGTGTATTATAGTTTATTTAATGAATCCTTTAAATGTTGACTATTTAGATTATTTTTAATTTTTTGCTACTTTTTTTTTTTGAGATAGAGTCTCACTCTGTCACCCTGGTTAGAGTGTCATCATAGCTCACAGCAACCTCAAACTCCAGGGCTCAAGCAATTTTCTTCCTTCAGCCTCCCAAGTAGCTGTGATTACAGGTGCCTGCCACACTGGGCTAGTTTTTTTCTATGAGCTCTTGCTCAGGCTGATCTTGAACTCCTAAACTCAAGCAATCCACCTGCTTCAGCCTCCCAATGCTAGGGTTACAGGTCTGAGCTACCTGCCCAGTCAATTTTTTGCTACTTTAAATCATTCAAGCTATTCAAGATAAATATTTGCACAAATACATGATTATCTTCTTGAGATGAGTCCTTAAACATGGCATTTCAGTGTGTGAAATCAGCCTTTGATCATTCTGTACATCTGAGGATTCTGAGTTGTCATTTCCCCTGAGAAGTATTCAGTCCCCTCCCATCACATTAGGGGCTTTCTCTGCTGTGTCCCTGTGCTCCTCTCCTGCAGAAGGCCCAGGGATGGGTGGCACCCATAGCTCAGTAGGTAGGGCATTGGCCACATACACCACCGAGGCTGGCAGGTTCGAACCCAGCCTGGGCCAGCTAAACAACGACAACTGCAATTAAAAATAGCTGGGCGTTGTGGCAGGTGCCTGTAGTCCCAGCTACTTGGGAGGCTGAGGCAAGAGAATTGCTTAAGCCCAAGAGTTTGAAGTTGCTGTGAGCTGTGACACCACAACACTCTACTGAAGGTGACCAAAAAAAAAAAAAAAAGGCCCAGGGACATTGCTTGGGCTTCTCTACCTCTTCAAAGATGCCATCAGTCGCTCAGTGACAAAGGGATCCTCAGGTCTCATCTGAATTTCGGAGTCCTTGATAACATACAAGTGGGCTTCTTTTCTGTAAAGAAAAAGAATTAAGTAACCCAGCTGGCTTCAGAATCTCATAATTTTTTTTCAGACAGAGTCTCATTCACCATGGGGTAGAGTGCCCAGATGTCACACCTCACAGCAACTTCAAACTCTTGGGCTCAAGCGATTCTCTTGTCTCAGCTTCCTGAATAGCTAGGACTACAGGCTCCTACCACACAGTTAGTTTTCTAATTTTTTAGAAGAGACAAGGGTCTCGCTCTGCTCAAGCTGGTCTCACACTCATGGTCTCCGGTGATCCACCTGCCTCGGCCTCCCAGAGTACTAGGATTACAGGTATGAGCCCTTGCACTGGGCCAGAATCTCATAATATTTATGCACTTAGGGTAATCGAGCTACGAAATCTTTACAATAAAGCTTCTGTTTTCAGTCGTTTTTTTTTCTTTTTATTTCTGAGAGTAAAACTATGCTAACCTGGAATTTTTCTTCCCAACAGCAATATGGGCAGACCAGCAGGCTATCTTGGCTTTAGTAGGTGACCTGTAGTGGGAACTTGTCCCGTCATCACCATGGGCCTCTGGACCCACGTGGCTCCAACACTTTGGGGTGTTTCCTCCCTCATCACGCCTTGTACACGGGTAGGCACTTAGCAAGTGTCTCTCAGAGGAGGCAAAAGTCCCTTTCCTACTCTAAAATTCTATGATTCTAGCAATTTTTAGGGGCAGAATGCCATGTTCTCAGGATTTGGATTAGGAAAATCCTTTCTACGCCTCTCAAGAGTTTGGATGCTGTGTGGATGGGGGAGTGAGAACAGGCTGTAGTTCTGAGGTGGTGAAGGTCGGGTCTTGACAGGGACTTTAAATGTTAATCTGGACCCTGCTCACTTGACGGGCCTACAGGGGCAGCAAGCAAAGGAAGATCCCTGCCTGGAGCAGCTATGATTTTTCATTGCCTTCCTGCTTCAGGTGTTGGGAGAGAGGGCAGGTCTCTGGGTTACCTGGGACAGGTGTTGCTCCTCTCCCTTCAGAAGACAGAACTTCGGATAACAGAAGAGAAAGAGAGGAACGTTGGTGGCACCTGTGGCTCAAGGAGTAGGGCTCCGGCCCCGTATACCGGGGGTGATGGGTTTAAGCCTGGCCCTGGCCAAAACTGCCAAAAGAAAGAGAGGAACACTGCCACTTTGCCTCCAAAATGCTCTTTACAGCCTTTAGTGGTCTGCAGTGCCTAACAAAGGTCTGGTCTGAGCCAAAGTGCACTGAAGTTGCTGCTCTAATATTCATGTATATACACGAAAAATCTGGGTTTTGCGCTGGATGTTACATGGTTTAGAAAGAACTATGAATATCTACTTGATAATTTAGTACTAAATAAAGAAAACTTACACTGGCTGAGGGAAAAATAGAATCTGTAAGGGTGTTTCTTTCTTTCTTTCTTTTTTTTTTTTTTTGAGACAGAGCCTCAAACTCTTCCCCTGGGTAAAGTGCTCTGGCATCACAGCTCACAGCAACCTCCAACTCCTGGGCTCAAG
>NW_003852592.1:227091-240774 GCF_000181295.1 Otolemur garnettii | reverse complement strand
GAGTCTCCTGCCTCAGCCTCCCAAGTAGCTGGGACCACAGGCGCCTGCCACAACACCTGGGTATTTTTTGGTTGCAGCCGTCATTGTTGTTTTGGTGGCCCAGGCTGGATTCAAACCCACCACTTTAGGTGTATGTGGCTGGCGCCTTAGCCACTTGAGCCACAGGCACTGAGCCATAGTTTCCATTCTTGACGTTTTGTCAATTTAACTCCAACCTAAAGATGTGCATCTTGAGTAGCTTAGGATGATTGATTTAGGAGATTAACTTCAATTGGAAATTTTGTAATAAATCGTGAGTTGTGCTAATTATTATTTTAATAGGTCATGGGTTATGCTGATTATTAAGGTAAGAGTTAATATCTTTAACTTTTATGTATGAAACTGTGGTTTTGGAAATGAAAGGGCAGAACAGACTTGGCGAGGTTACTCTTGGCATTCCCCAGATTGCTGGCCTTCTGACAATAACACTTTTTAGACCTAATCCCTGTCTCTGCATCTGGCTGACAGTGGAGGCAGCCAGGACCCTCTTTGTCTGGTAACACTATGGATGCATTATTTAATATCCACAATCCTCTGAGGCCAATATTATTTAGTTCTTTAACAGATGTGGAAACTGAGGCATAGAGGAGATAAACTGCTTGCCTAAGTCTACAGAGTTGGCAGAGCTGAGACACAAACCCAGTCTCTTTTGACTCCAAAGCACATTTTATTTAGGCTACTTTGACATATTGTGGGAATATATCTATACATGTAGCATTACATTAATGAAAAAGGAAAAAAGTAAATGTGGGTTTTACCTGCATAGCTTGCAAATTCCTATAGCATGTTACTTCTATGGCTTTGCTTATGATATTTCTATGTTGCCTCATTCAGCACATATCTGTCCAAGTTTTACATTATGAGTCTCTTGGGGAGCATTTATCTTACTGATTTCTTATTAACTTGAAATTCCTTATGTACAACATGCAAATAACAGCACTTGCCTATTGATTCAAGCAGCAACTTGTTATTGTGCACTGAGCATCACAGATTTTGTAGTTTTTTTTCTTAACTTTTTATTTTGAAAAATTAAAAACATATTGAAGTTTCAACAATAGTCCAAGGAACACACATATTATCCTCCACCTAGATTCCTCAACTGCTCACATTTTGACCTATTTGCTTTTTCTCTCTCTTTGTTCTGGACCATTTAAGAGTTAGTTGCAGACACATATTTCGATTTCAAATACTTAAGCTTCTATCTCCAAAAATAAGTCCATTTCTGCATAACCAAGATACATTACCCTTAGAAAAATTTTGTTACTGTACTAATATGACTTACTTTCAAATTTCCCATTGGTTTTGATCCAGGGTCCAATTTAGGCAAGAACATTGCTTTTAGTGTCATATTATTCTTGAAATTAACATTTTTGAAGTGACTGGGTACACGCTATTTGGAACCTACCGGTAGGAGTAGTTTCTAAAGATATCAGGTCCTGCATTCCAGTGATGGGCCCACCCGGACTGCAGAACTGACCCAGTTGGTCTTGGACGGACACTGCACGGAAGGGCCTGCCTGCCTTTCAGTACCTGACCCCCCAGACAGTGGCCCACGCCAAAGGACTGATGGCTGCACCCTGAAATAAGCCAATCGGCAGACCCAGATTGTCTGATCTGCCCACCAAACTCACTCTTCTAAAACCCTGTCTGGCTTATTCTCTGTGCTGTGAACCTGCTGTCTCTGGACCTTGGGTTTCTCTATAGCGGGAAGCAGAACGAATCTGGCAACAACATTCAGAAACCTTATGAATACCCTCAACTGTCCACTGATAATTTTTGCCTGAATCAGTTATTACTATGTTGGTTCCAAAGTGATGTTTTCTATTTCTATAATTTCTTCTCGTTTAATTAATTAGTGTTCCCCTCTAGGGAAGTTTTGCCTCCTGCACCTCCTGTCTGCCTTTGAAGGACAACCTGCAGCTACCTGGGGGACTCTATTTTCGCATTCCGGACCTGACCTACGGGCCTGGGTCAGTCCGAGAGGCAGTTCCCATAAAGAAGCGCAAGGCATCCCCAGAGCGCAGGTCAGCCGCTGTGCGCTAAGCGCTGCCACCGCCCCCTCAGACTCCCCTAAGGTTTGCGCGCCGGCCCTGTGGCCCCGCCCATGGCGACGGTAACTAGCTACGTTCAAGCATTCTCGCGAGAACGAGCCCCTGGGGGGCGGGGAAAGCTGAGATCTTCGGCCTCCGTCGCGTCACGCCACCAACCTGCGCGCCGGCCCCTCCTGCGCACGCGCGCACGCGGATCCAGACAGTTAGCGGAGCTGAGGCGCCCCCAGCTGCTCCCCTCCGCGCCCTGACCCCCGGCGCGCGACCGCGGCGCGACTCGACGGCGCAAACGCGAGGCGCTGGGAGAAGGGCGCGCAGGCGCCGCTGGGGGGAGTGCGGCCGCGCAGGCGCGGACAGCGTTGGTTCGGAGAAGACCTTCAGCGTTGCCCTGACGGAGCCGAGACAGGCCCTCTGGTTGGAGGTGAGGGGAGCCGAGGCCGCGGGCCGGCAACCGGCGAAGGGCCCGGGCGGCGGCGGGCCGCGGCCGAGCAGGGCCCCGACGGGGGCGGGCCTAACGGAGGGCTCGGGAGCGAGGGCGCGGTCCAACGGGGCGCGGGCCGGGCGCGGCGCGGAGGGCAGAGGCGCGCCGGCCCCTGCGGGGACCTTGGTCCCCAGCCTCTCGGGTGATGGAGCCGGGCGCAGGGGCGGGGGGCGCGCCCAGCCGACCTTCCCCGCTGCCTGGCGTGCGGACGAGACTTTCCTTCCCGGTGTCAGGCTAGAAAAGAGGTCGGTTTCTAGGGAAGTTAGACCCTCGAACCCCAGGTCCATCCCCGCCCTCACCTTCCTCTCTGGAATTGTGATCAAGCATCAGGCGAATCCTCCAGTCCTTACGGCCAGAGGGAGGATGTTTAGACGTGCAACTTAAAAAGGAGAAACGAGCAAATAAAAAGGGCTCTTTACTGAACTGTCAAGTTAGTAATTGTGTATAGCAGTATTTCCTAGTTAACGCCTTTCTCTCCCTGGTCTGTGTCTAATGCAGCGTCGGTACATCGTGAATAGGAACAACAAGTGCATTTCGTAGAGCTCATAGAAATGTGTGCCGAATAAGACGAAGTCTGTGTCTTCTCAATTTTTGCTTGATCATGCCAGCAGCGCATTTCCCATTAGAGTTATGGGTCTGAAAAAGTAAGCTTGAACGAGGCAGAACTGCGATCAGTTAGTAGACTAAACCAGCGACTCGACTTTTGCGTAGTTAGTGTCTGGTACTAGTTTTGAAAAATAGCAAAGCAAAATGCTAATAGATTGTAATTAGTCCCTAGATGTATATACGATGCTTCTAAACGCTTAAATGTGTTTTTTCTCTTTGAAAACCAAACTGAAAATCTTTAACATTTCTGTTGGCCTGTATAGTGCCTACATTTCTATACTTACCTACCAAATTATAGACTTCTGGCAAAATTTCAACATATCAACATCAGTTATATTCATAAAGAATAATATCAGATTAGAACTAGGGATATTTTAAAAGTCTAGAATTGATGATGTGCGTGCAAGGGATTGAATGGTAAAATAATTGCTCTGAAAGTGAACAATGAAACTCTGTTGCTTAGAGCAAAGTTTTGTTATGGTGTGAGTCAGAACGTTTATACAGCACTTTCCTCTTAATGTGTAACTTTTTTTTCCCCCTGAGACAGGGTTTCACTGTCCTCCTAGGTAGAGTACACTGGTATTCATAGCTCACAGCAACTCAAAACTCCTGGGCTCAAGTGATCCTCCTGCCTCAGCCTCTGAAGTAGCTGGGACTACAAGCACCCACCACAATGCCCAGCTAATTTTTCTATTTTTAGTAGAGCCGGTCTGGTTCTTAGGCTGGACTCAAACTCCTGACCTCAAGTGGTTCTCCTAATTAGCCTTCCAGAGTGCTGAGGTTACAGACCTGAGCTATTGCGCTGGGCCTAATGTGTAACTTTTATACTCTTCTTTTTCCTCTTAACTTTATAGCACCATGTATATATTTGATAGTTGTGGGTTCAGGAACACATTTTATATGAATTCCAAATTAAGAAGTTCATCATATATTTATGTGAAGCTGGGCTAAATATAAAAATTAGTTTGAATGTGTAGATAGTACAGGCATCATAGTTGTAAAGGCTAGCTGGTACTCTGGATTTCTCTGGTATTGTAGGCAGGATCATGGGACTGCTGTAGGTGCTTCCATAATTGGTTAGACTTGGTTTTGAGTCTCCAAGATAGACACAACAGAATGTGCTGCAGGAAAAGATTTCCTGTTATACAAAGAGGGCAAAGGAATAGTATGTTCGGTATGGCTGGTAGCTTCTGAGAACTTGATACAAGGTTCATATTGGCAGTAGAAAAACTGGGTAAACACTAAGCAGGCAAAATGAAAAGTCTAGACACCTCGCATCTCTGAAGGCTTTAACTTCAGAGTTCATACTTTTGGTAAGCAGATCCCTGCAGGTAGACTCTATCCTGTTTCTGGTTAATGGGTAAAATTATGGCACTTTATTTTAAGAAGAGTTTGGAGAGAGGACATTTGTAGAAGAATACATTTCAGTTAGTATGGTAATTCTTGAATTCCTGAGCTCAAGTGGTTCTCCCAATTAGCCTCCCAGAGTAATTTCAGAGTAACAAAATGTTAACCCCCCAGGATTTCCATTGTATCTGTTCTAAACAGTTTCTTAAATCTACCTGTTGCTTCATACAGCTCTTTGGTTTCATAACAGCCCTATAAAGATTTTCTTAAGGAAAAATTTACATGTATTTTTAAAACAAGACCAGTTTAACAAAGCATCTTTTTCAGCCTATGAGAATTTTCTTTGAAATATAATCAGAACAATGACCTTTGTGGATCTCATGAGAAAACCTTTTTAATTCTCCTTTTCTAGGGAGCTGAGTGCTTTTCTTTAGCTTTGATCACATTAGGGCGTAGTCATTAATGATGCAAAGGAAAACTGTATACCTCTTTTCACAGGTCAAAACAGTGGAAGAAGTAGGGGTGGATAAATAAATACTAAGTGGTTATTTTTACTACTTTGTCCCCATTTTTCTTTGTAAGATATGTGTAACACACCGACTTACTGTGACCTAGGAAAGGCTGCCAAGGATGTCTTCAATAAAGGATACGGTAAGTATGCTATTCTGAATTTCCTATTTTGGGTAGAAGTTAGTATTGAATGGCTACTTTGTATAAGATACTGTGCTAGTGAAATTCAGGTAAGTCAACATTAATCAACAAGATTTAAGGAGACAACTATTGACTATTAGATTTCTTGATTCATAGGTAGAATCCCTTATAAGCATTAAAGCAGTTATACATGTATGTATTTAATGTTATCTGTAATGTAATTAATATAAATCTATAATGTGTATGCCTCCTTTGGCTACCCGTGGGAACGGTTAAAGTAGGGAGTACTTTTCCCCCTCCAAATAATGGCATTGTTTTTAAGAAAGTAAAGCTACAACTTAGACTTCTTTGAGTAATATATGTTCTCTGATCCTAAATAGGCATTTCTTTTTAGGCTTGCAAATTTAACCTTTAAACTTTTTGTGATATATACATTTGATTTTTAATTTTTTAAAATTTATTTTAGAGATGGGGTTTTGCTCTGTTGCCCAGGCCATAGTGGTGCAATGGTGTGATCATAACTCACTGCAACCCTGAACTCCTGGCCTCAAATGATTCTTTTGCCTTGACCTCTAAGAGTGTTAGGATTACAGATGTGACCGCACCGGGCCAGTTTTTTCTTATAAATTAGAATGTTAATTGTTTATTTTATGCTTGTGTGTATATATATATGTATCAGCACAGTATTTTCTAGTAATTCTAATTCTTGGAACAGTACATATTCCTTTCATTTGTTTTTTAACTTACAGTTTAAAAGTATATTACTATTCATTTAGAGGGGCTTAAAACTTATATTTAAGTTCTTTTGCTATAATTCAATTTCCTATGGAACTCCCACGTAATGAAAATACTACGCATTTTCTGTATGGAAGGTACTATAGACTGTGTTATAATTTCTGAATTATAAAACCTGGAGTGAATGTTACGTTTTATACATTACTGTGTTTTTTGTGTGTGTCTAGGGTTTGGCATGGTCAAAATAGATCTGAAAACCAAGTCTTGTAGTGGAGTGGTGAGTACCTCATATACTTTAAATAGATACAATTCCCTTAAAGGATCCTGTGTAGAAGTCGTCCAGTCATGGGCAACAGCATACTTTTGGCACTGTGCCGTCTGCCCTGCAGCCCTGTCCTGCTCTCACATCCCAGCGAGCATACTCACTCGGCCAGTGAAACCCATAGACAAGTTGAATTTTGGAAGAGATTCTTTGTGTGTATTATAATAAGAGTATATTGCATCTTATTAGAAAATACGGGGTATACATTTTTTGACCCATGTCATACCTTTGTGTTTTCATGAATATGTGTGTGAGCACTGAAAACTTTACTACTTTATAATGAGTTCATGGAGGTTTTATTGCCCCTCTAAAAAAAGTTAATTTTATTCCTGTCTCTTCATGATTAGTTGAAACAAAATATAGAAATAAAATCTGTGTGTATGCATGTTTAGGATCATTCTATAGTTGATGATCATTCTATAGGTTTTTTTTGAGACAGTCTATAACTATATCGCCCTCAGTAGAGTGCTGTGGCGTCACAGCTCATAGCAATGTTAAACTCTTAGGCTTAAGTGATTCTCATGCCTCAGTCTCCCAAGTAGCTGGGACTATAGGCGCCCATCACAATGCCTGGCCGTTTTCTTGTTGCAGTTGTCGTTGTTTAGCTGTCCTGGGTGGAGCTCAAACTCACCAGCCTCCATGCATGTGGCTGGTGCTGTAACTGCTGTGCTACAGTCACCAAGCTCTTTCTATAGTTTTTAACTTCTCACACAGTTTTTTTATAACTGTAAGTTAAGAACATATGGTAAAAGACATGTTGATATATTTTCTTTCTTTCTTTTTTTTTTTTTTTAAAGAGGTGAGGTCTCACTCTTACCTTCGAGGCTGGAGCGCAGCGGCAGCATCGTAGCTCACTTGCAACCTTGAACTCCTGGGTTCAAGCAGTCCCAGCTCAGCCTCCCAAACAGCTGGGATTACAGGCATGTGCCACTGTGTCCAGCTGTATTTTCAAAGCATCATTAACAATAGCTTTAATCAATAAATCTCAGTAGAGAGGCTCAGTTTTTGTTTAGATTATTCTCTGATTTCTC
Source organism: Otolemur garnettii (assembly GCF_000181295.1). Lineage (NCBI taxonomy): Eukaryota > Metazoa > Chordata > Mammalia > Primates > Galagidae > Otolemur > Otolemur garnettii. Next base: position 233,514 of record NW_003852592.1, on the reverse strand, counting down.
CTCAGTGGCTGCATCTGTTTTTTTGGTATTTATGCATTTAAATTCATGCAAATTTTATTTCTGGATATAATGATTTAATTAGAAAGACAAAGACGTGGAATTCCACATACTTTGTCTTGTACTCTGTATAACCCTGGTTTGCCCCTGTCATTCTTTCTGTGGGGTCTCTAGAAAAAATAAATACCTATGCAACCCACCGTACTAAGATGTGTATGGTTATGTTAAAATAGAAAAATTATACTCATTTGCTCATTAGGTTTCATTGCAAAAATCGACTAAAATTTTATCTCTCTTTCATGCTGCTGTTGTGTGGTAATGTTCAGATGGTAAGAAAACTTACCTGTGTGCTTCTATGGCTTCTTTGGGTTTCAGTTTGTTCCAGATTTCCTAGATTTTTGTCTTGGTCTTTCTGTCATATGTCATGTGTTTTTGTAACATTTTTGTTTTGTTACTTGTATTTAACATAGAGTTGTGGATGTTATATGCATGTTATAAATGTATTTTACACTTGTTTGACTTAATTATGAAATTAGAGAAAAACTGAATTGTGAATTGTGAACCTGGAACTCTACTTAGAACAATTCTAGCCTTCTCTTTGAGATTTATATCTGTGTAAGAAATGCTGGTAAGAAAGACTACCCTCTACCTTGATTTTATGCATGAAGTTTTCCTAAGACCAAAATTAAGCTTTTCACTTTTGCTGTATTTATCAAGTTTGTGAAAGGTAAATGTAAAAAATAAAAACACTGGGTAGCTGGATCTGTTAAAAATGTTTGTTACATTAAAGAGTTGTGTGAACTATAAAACCTGACTAACATTTTATCATTTTTTTACTAAGCCCTTGCCCTGACTGTGCAGCATGATACTCTCTTTGAAAGCTCTGTGTGTGATGGTGATAAACAGATCATGGTTTCCCAGTTGTCTCATCAGCCTGTAGAACCAGAGTTAGGGAGCAGGGTACTTGTTAAGGGAGGATTCCTGTTGCAGGCCATGAAACAGAGCTGGCCAGGGCTGGCAGCATTTCATGACTGTGGGCATTATTTCAGAAATGCTCCTTCAAAACAGGGCCAATCAGAATGTTTTTTTCTTGACAGTTCATAGAGTGTCAGAGACAGGTGTTGACTCTTTGGCTTCCCCTGGAAGGAGGCCTGTTTCCAGTTGCTTATTGTCATATGACTGTAAGGACACCCACCCAGGGAGGAGGATATATTTTAAGTTGTTCATAGTAACTGTAGATAGGATGGAGAAGGGGAAAGAGGGACAAATTATGGCATTCCGTTGATTGTGAAGCATGGATTGATACTTTCAAGTATTAAAATCATTTATACTGAAAGTTTTTTTTTTGTTTGTTTGTTTTTTTGAGACAGAGTCTCACTTTGTCACCCTTGGTAGAGGGCCGTGGCATCACACAGCTCACAGCAACCTCCAACTCCTGGGCTTAGGTGATTCTCTTGCCTCAGCCTCCCGAGTAGCAGGGATTGCAGGTGCCCGCCGCAACGCCTGGCTATTTTTTTGTTGCAGTTTGGCCGGGGCCAGGTTTGAACCCGCCATCCTTGGTATATAGGGCCAGCACCCTACCCACTGAGCCACAGGTGCTGCCCTATGCTGAAAGTTTTGCAGATAGTTTTGTGGACAAAGAAAAATTTTCACTAAAATGTGAATGTACCTAGTGCCACTTCTCTGTACAATTAAAAAGTGTTAAAATGATAAATTTTGTTATGTGTATTATACCACAATAAAAAAGTAATAAAAGTGTTGACCCTGTTAAAATGGGGGAGGGTAGTGTTTGGAATGTTTAAGGACCTTCAAGTTAACTGTTAGTGGAAAGGTATAACAGAGAACTGATGATCTTATTTATTTATTTATTTATTTACTTTTGGCCAGGGCTGGGTTTGAACCCGCCACCTCTGGTATATGGGGCCCGCACTCTACTTCTTGAGCTACAGGTGCGGCCCTGATGATCTTACATTTTAAGTCATGAAGTTAAAGTGTGTTAGAGTCAGCATTTTGTCTTTTTAGTAAAGGCATTTATTTTCAGTAAAGGTATCTCTTTTTTAAAGGAGAGAATTTTAAGATTCCCATTTTTGTGAGCAAGCATGTGGAATAAGAAAAATCAGTAAGAGAGGTGGAGTAATGGGAACATCTAAAACTGGTTAAAATAGTTAGAGATTGGGAGGACAGAAGGAACGCAGGCAGTGGGGTGTTGTAGAGCAGCGCTGTGGGAAACAGTAAATTACGATGCATTGAACCCCGCTTTCTGAAATGAATGTTTGTTTGATCAGCTAATTTCCAAGTAATCATTTTTTCTTGCTTACCAGGAATTTTCCACTTCTGGTCATGCTTACACTGATACAGGGAAAGCGTCAGGCAACCTAGAGACCAAGTACAAGATCTGTAACTATGGACTAACCTTCACCCAGAAGTGGAACACAGACAATACTCTGGGGACAGAAATCTCTTTGGAGAATAAGGTAAGACAAAGCATTAGGAGTTATTTCTAAGTTCAGTTTATCTTGCAGATTGTACAGTGAACAAATCCTAAATGTAATCTGAACAAGATCTTGCAGCCTATCTAGTGGCTATATTTTTCTTCAGCAGATGGCCTATTTTGGTATGTTTTATGTTTGTAGAAAATAAGGCTTCGTGAGAACTCTTCATCATTACTCGACATCTTTGTTATCACCAGTTCTCTGTTACCAAATAGCTGAGCCTCTTCTGGGTAGGACAGACTATTTGCAGTAATTTGGTTTAGTTTTGTGATCATTGCAAAATTGGCTTGACAGAAAAATTTTTCTAAGATTCTCTAATGTTTTCAAGGAGGAAACCTGTAGGCAGATGTTGTCAGGTGCCCACTGTGCACAGGGCACTGTCTTCTGAGTCTCCATGCACATTTTCATGTGTGTAGCTGAGTAAGTTCCTTAAGTTGGCCTATTAAATGTCAGCTTACCTCACAACCACAATTTCAAGAGAATATCAAGATTATCTTGTTCAGGAATTCTCTTGGTTTTGAACTCTAATTTATGTTACTTGCTGAAATAGGATTTGCCCATTTTTTGGTGGGCGGGGGGGGATAGGAGGATGGGGAGCTAACTTATTCCATAATTTAATGCTTGCCTCTCTTTAATGACTTCCTTTTTTTTCGTTAAAGAGACAGTTAAAGGAAACTTTAGAATTAGTTTCTTGAGTAGGATAAAGAATTGAAAATTACTAAATTGTTAATTTTAAATTTTTGTTTTTCAGTTGGCTGAAGGGTTGAAATTGACTCTTGATACCATATTTGTACCGAACACAGGGTAATTATCCAAACTCTATTTTCTGAAATGTTTTTGGAGCCTGAAGGGATACAGAGTTATAGATTAGGAAGATGCAGTGCAAAGTTAAAAGGTGTCCAAAGGGACGCATAGAAAAAGTTAAGGAGTCAGAAGACTCTGGAGATAGATAAATCCTAAGCTATTCTAAAAATTGATGAACATGGTATTCTGCTGAAAAAGCTAATTTCTTAAGAGGAAATCTCCTGGTTCTGGCAGTTTGTAACAAGTAGTTCTGCCACCAACTTGATTTCTTAGTCTGTGTAAATCCCCCAACTTCTTAATTTCCTAACATAAAAAATGGGGATTGCATCATTTCTTATCTGCCCAATATGGGTCCATGCTATTTGAAGGGCAGAGGTGCTGGATAAATGCAAAGTGATGTATCATCTCAGCAGTAATAACAAGTGTGTTCTATCACACACTTTATCTTTAGGACAAGTATTCTCTTAAGAGGCTTGATTGGAATATAGGATAAGAACTATTAAAAACTATTTTTGTGTTTTTAGTATTGTCCTTCAAAAAAGTATACTTCTTTCTAAGATAGGTTAATAATGTGTGTTGAATGTTACTTTTTCTGGCATTTGGAAACATTTAAGGATTTTGGCTTCTTGTATATCTGTATGCCATGTGCGATTATTCAAATTATTAATTTGGCATTGAGATATCTCATTCCTTATACTTTTGTTCATGCCTCTATGAAATTACTCATGAAGTACCCTACTATTTAATCTTAGAAGAGCAGTAGGTAATAATAGTATGTTCATTTCTAATCCTAACAAACTACATTTGTAGAACCATAAGTCATTTGAAACATTTTTACTATATACATGTCATCTACTAAAATATTTAAAGTTCACGTCTGTAATCGTAGCACTTTGGAAGGCTGAGGTGGGAGGATTGCTTGAAGGCAGGAGGTTAAGACCAGCCTGAACAAGAGGAAGACCCCATTTCTACAGAAAATAGACAAATTAGCCAGGCATGGCGGTACATGCCTGTAGACCCAGCTATTTGGGGGAGGTGAAGAGGCAAGAGGATCGCTTAAGCCCGGGAGTCTGAGGTTGCAGTGAGCTGTGATCACACTGCTGCACTCCAGCCTGGACAACAGAGGGAGCCTCTATCTCAAAAGAATACTTTTTACATTGGGGAGAGAGTGATCTTATGCTAAAAATTCTTGGATAGTAGTAAAAATTCATGTTTTCATTTTTTTATTTTTGTTTTCTACAGAAAGAAGAGTGGGAAATTAAAGGCTTCCTATAAGCGGGATTGTTTCAGTCTTGGCAGTAATGTTGATATAGATTTTTCTGGACCAACCATCTATGGCTGGGCTGTGTTGGCCTTTGAAGGTTGGCTTGCTGGCTATCAGATGAGTTTTGACACAGCCAAATCCAAACTGTCACAGAATAATTTTGCCCTGGGATACAAGGCCGCAGACTTCCAGCTGCACACTCATGTGTGAGTGTTTATAATTTATTTCTTTTTAGTGTCAGGACAGTCACCCCAAAAGATGATAATCAGTCGCATGCTGAGAGGGTTAGAAGTGATAGTACTTGTACTTAATATGCCTTTGTGAACACCCAGCCTTGCTGTACTGTTTTAATGGTCAGCAAAACCTTGGCAGCAGGCCAGTGCACATGGGTGCAGTGCCATGTGCTGGCAGTCACTGGCCTCTCAGTCAGACTCGAGGAAGCTCTAGACTCTGTAGAACCACTGGGATGGAGAGATCCCAGAGCATATTTACATCCTGTGGAGATGCTCCTGCTTCCTCTGGTGCTCTTCATCTTGGCAGTGTCTGGAAGCAGGTCTGTTTGGATCACCAGGAGCAACCACCCAGCAGATTTGAGCATCTCCAGTAATTCTGTGCAGGTTTTCAGGCATCCTTGGTTGGAGCCAGCTACCCGTATTGCATTAGAAGCAACCGGAGTCCTCAGAGCACTCCTGAGATTCTGTTACATAGGCTGCATGCACCCTGTTGGCTGAGTGAATCTGTACTTTTAAATTGTATTTTATGTCTTAGCTGATTGGACACTGCTCCTATACCAGGAAGAAAAAGCAAAGGGCAAGCTGTGTGTTTTTGAAGTGTTGCAGATTACTGTCTGCTAGATTCTCTAATTCACTTAGGGTGCTAAAACAATCAAGCAATGGTACAGACAGGATTATTGAAATTTATGAAATAATGTTCTTGGGAGAACCATAAAAACTCAAGGACTAACTTTGGTGCTGCTTTGCAGCATGATGCAGGTGCTCTCCTAGAGCAGTGCATCCTGCCTACTATAGGGCGGGTGCTTTGTGACTGTAGGATTTTGTTTTAAATGAAATCTAGAATTGGTTTATTCTTGTACTTCCACTCTTTTTTTGTTTTTGTAGAATCTTTATTGAACTCTCCTTGAAGTTTCTAAGTTCAGTGAACATTTCAAAGAAATATATAGATTATACTCACCTGAGGTGTGTCTCAGAAATTTATATTATGTTGAGGGCAAGTAAATAGATCAGATGTTACTACATTTTAATTCAGCAGCTCCAGAACCATAACTGGACTTAGTTCCTCGTTTTGTTCAATAGTCATTTATGCTAGAAATTTCTAAAGTCTATAGTTGCAAAATGGGATCCTTGTTTAGTCTTAACTGTTTGTTTCTATGTCATAACAATGGTACGAACAGATGTTAGTGACTTTTTCTAATACTGTGTAAACAGGAATGATGGCACTGAATTTGGAGGTTCTATCTACCAGAAGGTTAACGAGAAGATTGAAACGTCAATAAACCTTGCTTGGACGGCTGGCAGTAATAATACCCGTTTTGGCATCGCTGCTAAATACAAGCTGGATTGTAGAACTTCTCTGTCTGTAAGAATGTGCTGCCAGACTGGGTCTGCTCTTAGGTGTTCATCTTAGTTGTAAATGAATGTTGTGATGTGGTTGTAGTTTGCAGGGTTTTTTAAATTAACTTTAATGAGCCAGTTCATCACGCAGGGAAAAGCCTATTATGTCTGAAGGTGGGAAATGAGGGTTCTAGTCCCAGCTCTTCCTCTATTTGGCTGTTGTCTGACCTTCTCAAATCATTTTCTCTCTTTGGCCTCAGAATTTTCTTTTTTTTTTTTTTTTTTTTTTTTTTTT
>NW_003852592.1:209300-226856 GCF_000181295.1 Otolemur garnettii | reverse complement strand
GGTTGAGCTATAGGCGCCGAGCCGGCCTCAGAATTTTCTTATCTGTAAATTCATGGAATTAGATGAGTAGTCCTGTTGCCATTCGTCATTTATTAATGACAACACTAACTGAGCTAAGTTCCAGGCACTGTGCTAAGGGCTTCAGGTAAATTATCTCATTTCATCCTCAGAATACTCCATGTGGTGATTAGCGTTACCCTCATGCCCATTGAATAGGTGAGAAAACTGAGCCTTAGAAAGGTTGGATAACTTGCCCAAGGTCCCACAGTAAGTGACAATGCCAAGATTCGAATCTAGACCTGTTTTTTGTCACCAGAGTTCGTGCAACCACTGTCGGGTTGTCCGCTCACACCACAAAGGGGTCAGTACACGGGTGTTGGGCTGCACAGTGTCTTAAAGTTTGCTCGAGGCCTTGAAGCATGCATTCTCCTGTTCCCACCATCCCTACCAGGCCTGTTCACTTCTTACAAGATTTATCGTTATGTTTATTAGATTTTCAGGTTCAGTAATTCTAGGTTGGCCCTAAGGTGCTTTTAGCTTTGGAAACTCCAGGCATGAAGTGGTGGTTGTATTGAACTGAGCCTTATGAAGGTGATTCTTTTCTAACTTATTCCGTCTCTTAATCTTAGGCTAAAGTAAATAATGCCAGCTTGATTGGACTGGGTTATACTCAGACCCTTCGACCAGGTAAGTAAAAGAATTAATTAAAGGAGTTGAGGTAGAAAGTGATAGAGAAGTAATGAAAATAACTTACATAACAACCTATATAATCACTGTAGGTTGGTTAAGACCATTTTGTAACATTTAGTGATCATAAAGAAAGTAAAACAGATCAGGTATTTTACTTAAAATTTGGTCACGCGGACCTTTGAGTTTGGTTGATGGCTCCTTGCTCTTAACCTGAACTCCAAAGAAAGTTTGCCATGATCAGGCTTTACTCATTATGGATCAGATGATTATATATAGCCCTAGGCCAGCCTAGTAACAGTGTATGCTTATAATCCATAGATGCCATCTATTGCTTCTAGAAAATTCAGTTCTGATGGTAATATCTGTTACAAGCAATTTTGATGTTTTCTTCTTCCTAGGAGTCAAACTGACCTTATCAGCTTTAATTGACGGAAAGAACTTCAATGCAGGAGGTCACAAGGTTGGGTTGGGATTTGAACTGGAAGCTTAATGTGGTTTGAGTAGAAAGAACATCAGATTTGTCCTTGGAAGTGAAGAGAAATGAACCCACTATGTTTTGGCCTTAAAATTCTTCTGTGAAATTTCAAAAGTGTGAATGAACTTTTTATTCTTCCAAAGAATTGTAATCCTCCCCACACTGAAGTCTAGAGATTGCAGGTCCATCCCAGGGGAGGTGCTTGAAGGCATGCCTGGCAGTTGTCCTGTTTGTGCCACATTTCAGTTCAGTTCTGCAGTGTTAATTTAAATGTGTTCTTCAGCGACAGTGTAGTGTCACGTTAAAGAAAATGACCCAACCCTCCAGTTTGTACATCACGCTCTGCATGTCCCACGCCACTTCCATGACCTTTGAATATATCAGTCTCTGTGCTGTAGTGGAATCTTTGGTTTTGCATCAGAGTAAAATAAAATAAACCCATCACATTTGGAACATAACTGCTCACCTTCCTTGCCAGCAGTGGTTTTCTTGTTTGATGTGATTTGTTCTGAAGAACACTGTTGCAGGTGTCTGCGGTGTCCGTGCTGTTGCCTGTTCCTTCAGCCTTGTTGACCTTACTCATTGCTCTCCATGGGTTGGGCTGCAGGAGGAGATGGTGAGTTGGGCTCAGCTGGGGAGCAGCACGTCTGTCACACCTCCTGCAGTTGTGAGAGGGGAGTATCATCCTGCAGCTGGTGAAGCTGCTGAGAGAAGGGGTGGGGGTGAGTGGGTGAAAGGAGGGGCAAGGAGAGAGTGCGGTTGGGGGGTTTGGTGGGGAAGAGACATGGCGGGAGGGGCTGGAGCTGGGGGATGATGCATCTGAGGCTCCTCCAGGTGGTAGAAACATATTTATGATCACTAGGTGTAGAAAAATTATAACCAAAGAAAAACTAACAATTTAGAAATGAAATGAGTAGACAGTAATGTCCTAGGGGCTAAGTCATTTTTCTTTCTAAAAGTAGAACTCATTTTGAAAATTTCTTTTGTATTAACATAGCAATAATATATGCTGTTTGTAACAAATTCAGTCCATCATCTTAGAGGTGAAAATTCTGGCCGGCTGGGATGGCTCACATCTATAATCCCAGCACTTTGAGAGGCTGAGGCAGGAAGATTGCTTGAGTCCAGGAGTTTGAAGTGGCAGTGAGCTATGAGCACTCCACTCCACCTCTAGCCTGGGTGAGAGTGAGACCCTATCTCAATAAAAACAATAAGTGAAAATCCTTAGTCTTTCCCATCACGGCTCCTTCAACTACCAGTGACATTTTCACATACCCTTGAGATTATTTTTCAGTGTCTTTAGAAATTACACTAATTATATAGCATTAAAATGTTAAAATGCTTCTCTTGTTTTGCAATGTACTTTTAAACTTATCGGAGTTGTTCTGTTCATGTCTGCTTCATATTTTTATTTGTACACTTTACTATAAATGTGATAACTCATTTAACTATTACCTTTTTTGGTCATATTCAGTTTTTTTAAATTTATAAGCAATGCTGTATTGAAGTCCATCTCTGTGACTGTTTCCATAGCAGCACTGCCTAGTAGAACTCTATGAGATAAGGACCTATGTCTACACTGTCCTATATGGTAGACACTAGTCAAATATGACTATTGAACTCTTGAAATGCAACTAGGGCAATTGAAGAACTGAGTTTTATCTTTGCAATTTTTGACCAGGGCCAGGTTTGAACCTACCACCTCTGGTATATGGGGCTGGTACCCTACTCCTCGAGCCACGGGTGCTGCCCAGAACTGAATTTTTAATTTTAATTACTTTAAATAGCCTCAGGTGATTAATGGCTGTTGGCTAGTGTTCATGTAGTTCCATAGGATAGGTTTCTAGAAGTGAGATTGCCAAGTCAAGTGGCACATGCAGTTGATAAGGAGTACACCCTTGGCCTTCAAAATTGTGAGCTAATTTTTATTTCTACTAACTGTGAGTGCCTATGTCCCCAAATCCTCAGTGATCCTGTTCCCAACTTTCAAATTGTTACGGTTTTTGTTTTGAGAGAGTCTCGTTTTGTCGCCCGTGGTAGACTGCTGTGGCATCATAGCTCACAGCAGCCTTTCTTCGGCTCAAGTGATCCCCTTGTCTCAGCTTCCTGAGTAGCTGAGACTACAGGCGCCCACCACAACACCCGGCTATTTTTAGAGATGGGGTCTTGCTCTGGCTCAGGCAATCCACTCACCTCCACCTCCCAGGGTGCTAGGATCATAGGTGTGAGCTACTGCACCTGGCCTCAAATTGTTCCTGTTTTGTTGTTGTTGTTGTTGTTGTTGTTTGTTTGTTTGTTTGTGGTTTGGCTGGGGCTGGGTTCGAACCCACCACCCTCAGTACATGAGACCGGTGCATGTAGCCATAGGTGCTTCCCTCGTTACCAGTTTTATAGGTGAAAATGGTTATCTGGTTTTATTTTGCATCTTCCTAACTGCTAGTGAAATGGAGTTATTTTTAATGTTAATATGTATAATTCGGATTTGCCTGTTCAGATTGCTTGCTTAGGCTGGGTGCAATGGCTCATGCTATAATTCCAGCACTTTGGGGGACCAGGGCAGGAAGATTGCTTGAGCCCTGGAGTTGGAGGTTACGATAGCATCACTGCTCTCCAGCCCGGGCAACAGAGTGGGCCCTGTCTCTGTGAATTAAAATTATATTTAAAAAATCACACTATATTTCAATACTGAAATGAAGAGTGAAAAGTGAAAGTATGAACGGGTTGCTTGCTCAGTTTCCAGATGGGTTGTCTTAAAAACAATAGATAGGCCTGATGTGGTGGCTCATGCCTGTAATCCTAGCACTCTGGAAGGCCAAGGCAGGTGGGTTGCTTGAGCTCATGAGTTCGAGACCACCCTGAGCAAAAGCGAGGCTCTGTCTCTACTAAAAATAAAAAAACTGGCTCAGCGCCCATAGCTCAATAGTAAGGGCACTGGCCACATAGACCATGGCAGGCAGGTTTGAACCTGGGCCTGGCCTGCTAAACAATAATGACAACTGCAACAACAACAAAATAGCTGGGCATTGTGGCAGGCACCTGTAGTCACAGCTACTTGGGAGGCTGAAGCAAGAGAATTGCCTAAACCTAAGAGTTTGAGGTTGCTGTGAGCTGTGACGCTATGGCACTCTACCAAGGAGGACGTAGTAAGACTTTGTCTCAAAAAATATATAAATAAAAATGGCAAAACTGAGGCAAGAGGATGGCTTGAGCCTGAGTTGGAGATTGCTATGAGCTATGACGCCATGGCACTCTATCCAGGGCGATAACTTGAGACTGTTTCAGAAAAAAAACCCAAAAAAGCAAGATATATTTGCTTCTTGAAAAATTTCAGTGCAAGATATTTCCTCTATCACCACCAAAGATAATCTTAATAATATCCTTTACCCAAATTATAGGTAATAACTATACATCACTTATGTCGGAAAATAAAACATCATTATAATTTAATTTTCTCTGATATTTCTGTGGGATCAATTACCATCACGAGAGATTAAGTAAAACAGAAAAGGAAAAAGGGATGAGTAGGGATAAACCATAACTCTTGTCTTGTTAACACCTGAGTCTAACTGACCTTGTATCTTACTGTGCATTGTGAATGGGGTGTTGGATGGCCTGGTCAGTGCCAGGCGCAGGTGTCCACACTGTGTGGGTGGTGTGAGCACCCTGTGCCTCAGGACTGTTCTGTGGGACACGTCTCTTCAGAGGTGCACCCTGCTTGTTTCTCATGCCTGGTAGGCTAGGTATCTATGGCCTGAATTGGATGCGAAGGGTGTCACCATAGGTTTGTATTTCTCCCTCTTGTGCTGTCCTTTTTAAATTATTTATTTTATTTTGTGGAGCTGAAGAGCCAGATACTGTGTGTTAGTGCAATACTCCAAATATGGATGTAGGTAGTCTAAGGTCAGCTTGATTGAATCATGTGGCTGGCTGTGCTGTGTCTGAGCACCTCATCCTTGAGAGAGTCCTTGAGTTGTGTAGAAAGGAAAGTGCATGAACCACTGTGCAGGGTGCTGCATTGTGGCGCTGTATATGGAGTGACCTGTCCTGTGCCAGGTGCTGTATACAGAGTGACCTGTACCGTGCTGGGCACTGTATATGGAGTGACCTGTACTGTGCTGGGCACTGTATATGGAGTGACCTGTGTTGTGCTGGGCCCTGTGTATGGAGTGACCTGTGCTGTGCCGGGCGCTGTATATGGAGTCACCTGTGTTGTGCCGGGTGCTGTATATGGAGTGACCTGTGTTGTGCCAGGCGCTGTATACGGAGTGATCTGTGCTGTGCCCAGGAGTCATCAGAGGGGTCAGAGACATGTGCAGGGCTTCTGACTGCAGTTCTCATAACAATGAAAAGCTGATGGCCGTCCAAGTGCAAAACCACAAGGCAGTGATTCAATAAATTATGGTATGTTCAATACAAGGAATATTACTGAGTTCTTAAAAATCATAGTTTAAAAAAAATTGCTTTTTAAGTGATAGGTCTGAGTTGCCCAGGCTGGTCTTGAACTCCCAGGCCTGAATGATCCTCCCATCTCAGCCTCCCAAGTTGCTGGGAGTGTGTGCCACCAGGCCTGGCTAAAATCGTGGTTTTTTTAAAAACAAGTCTCCTATAAGAATATGGATTGCTACACGAATTTGCATGTCATGCTTGCGCAGGGGCCATGCTGGTCTTCTCTGTGTCGTTCCAATTTAGTATTCCTGAAGCTAGCACTGGTTGTTTCTTTGAGACAGAGTGTCACTCTGTGGCCCTGGGTAATGTTCTGTTGGGTCATAGCTCACAGCAACCTGAAACTAGGACTCAAGCGATCCTCTTGCCTCAGATGCCCGAGTAGCTGGGACTCTAGGTGTCCACCACAATGCCCATCTAGTTTTTCTCTTTTTAGTAGAGATGGAGTCTCAGTCTTGCTTAGGCTGGTCTTGAACTCCTGATCTCAAGGAATCCACCCACTTCAGTCTCCCAAATTTCTAGGATTATAATTGAGAGCCACCACATCTGGCTTAAAATCATGTTTTCAAAGTAACCATAAAGAAATGTTCACAGATAATATTGCATTAAAAAATAAGAGTAAACTACTCGCAATTTTTAAAAAAAATTATATGCAAATATCGGAGAAAATTTTCCAAAAATGTTAATATTTTTATTATCACAGGAAGGTAGACTTGCAAGTTAATTTTTATTTCATGCTTATTATATTTTTCCAGTTTTCTGCAGCAAGTTCCATATTTCTGTAATTGGGAGAAAACCCTCTAATGAATATTACTGCTTGGGAAGGTCAGGGGCCCCCTTGCAGGCAGCACACTTAACACGTGCTAAGTTCTGGCTCCGTCTGCCTCGGAAAGCATCACATTGGTCAAGGCAACAAATGCCACTTGTTCCTCTTTAGGGGAATTGCCCAGCGGTCAAAGTAGTGTCATTTGCTGTGAAAATAGACCGATAGGCATGAGCTAGCACATCACATTTTACATATTAATTACTTCTGCAAGTGACTGGGGAGAATCATGGTCCATTGCTAACCCATCGTCATACTGTGATGTTCTCTCTGCTCGAGACACAGGGAGGACAATAAATGTCCTAAAACTTCTGAATTCTCTGTCCTTGGAGGCTTGTGGCCACCTTTCTGAGCCTCAGGTTCTAGAATCTTGTATAGGAACAGATCTAGAAAAGAAAGGAAGCCACTTCTGTGCCGCCTGTGGTGTAATCCTTAAATGTGTGTGGAGACTGCTGCGTCCTGCATGTGAAGGCTGTGGCCTCTGGTGTGCTCGCATGCAGCTCTTTGACTTGGCCTCTTCTGCTCCTTGGCCTTGAGAAACAAACCTTCTTTTTCTCTGGGCTTCCATTAAACGTCAGCACTAAGGTTCCTTCCCAGCCTCTCTGTTCTCCACCCCGATTATCAGTGTCTGTATTGTGTCCATGTGAGGAGCTTTCTGCATTTCATCTGCCCCTCCTCACAGACCCTGCTATGCCTCAGGGGCCTTCCAGGATAAGGCCTGATAATACACCATCCTGCCTCCCCAGCTTTTAAACAAATTGTAAGTTAGGACAAGGTGTCAGTGGATAGAGGCCAAAACATCATCCTCCCCACTGATACAGGCTGGGTGTGCTGGGGCTTAGGGTGAGGGCAGTGCTGGGCCAGGGCGGGGCTCCCTTCTACCCAGTCTCCCTCCCAGTAGGAAGGTGGGAGGTCCTGACTCTAGCGTGCCCAGTCCTTCCTGAACATGCAGGGTGAGGACCCTCCTTCCTCCTGGTGGATTAAGTGGGGTGGAGAAGCAGGTATGGGGGCTAAACGTATCCCTGTCCCACGGAAGGGAACAGTGAGAGGGAGCACAGCTTTCTCTGTGTGCTTTTCAGGATCTCGCCCCGAGGTCTGGGTTGTCCACCAGGGAATGGTCTGACTCCTGAGGTTGTGGGGTCAGTGGGGTCTACTGATGTGTCTTCCTGGGGGTTTGCATTGGTGCTGCTGTCTTTGGACGCCACAGCCACTAGGGGCCACTGTTGTCTGCAGTTTTCTGCAAGGTCATTCAATTCTAGCCTTTGACCTTGCCCACTTCCTTACCCACTCAAGGTTTGGAATCTGTAAATTCAGGGTTTGATTTCATCTTTAAATGGAAAATCTTGAGAAAAGCAAGGAAATTCCCCGTTTGACCTCAACCCCTTGTGCTGCTGAAGTAGGTTTAGTTCTAGCTGCACGGAGAACGGTAGGTCTTTCTCATTGAGTCTGATACTCTTAAAGTCTTGTTCAGCTCCTCATGTTTCCTCTATAGAAAGAGGCAGGTGGAGCCCCCCACGCTTTCTCCCTGGGCTTCCTCCCTACTTGGTTTATCAGCTATCACCTGCTCCGCAGGGCCTCCCCTTTTTCTGGAGACTGCAGCTGCTGACAGTGGGCAGATTAGGGAAATTAGGTCAGGAAGCTGTGGCCACCTACGCTGTCCTCCTGTGCCTTAGTGACAGACAGCTCCCAGTATTCCAAAGATCCAGTCAAATTAGGGAAATGAAAATGGTCCAGAAAGATGGTGGTGGGATGAAGACACGTGGGTGCTGTTTTTCTTTCTTCGTAATATGCTTCAGGGTTATTTTCTTACCTTGTCAGTAATAAAGGATGGCGACCGCCCAAGTATAGGTAAGAGCAGAGCTATGCAGTTAACACCCAGGCTGCCCACAGCCCACCGTCCCGCCAGTTCCCCCTCTAGCCCACAGGTCTCCCCAGTTCTCCCCACAGCTCGTGGGTTCCCCTAGATCCCCCCAGAAATCAGACAGCCCTGTCTCTAGTTTCTTTCTCGTCCTCTTGTCTTGTTCAGCTGGCAGGTTTTTTGATAATACTTTTTCATGATCCGGTTTGTTGCTGTCCTCACCACAGTCCTGAGGGCACACACTGTACAAGAGCAGGGTAGTGACTGAACGTTTCACCCACCAGACAGGACAAACACTTGCTCAGGAGCCTGAGTCCCAGGCCAGGCACTATAGTGGCCCCCTTTTCTCCCCCTGCTCCCTCAACTCCTCACTCTCCTGGGAGATGGTCTCACTGGGGTCAGGAAGTTTCCCAAGGCCACTCAGGCAGGAGTTGAACTCTAAACTCTGAGTCCAGTCCTGCCACTCAGGAGCCTTTTTTTTTTTTTTTTTTTTTTGAGACAGAGTCTTACTTGTCACTCAAGGTAGAGTGCTGCAGCATCACAGTTCACAGCAACCTCAAATTCCTGGGCTCAGTGATTCTCTTGTCTCAGCCTCCCGAGTAATGGTGACCCACCACAATGCCCAGCTATTTTTCTAGTTCTAGAGGAGAGGTGGGCCCACTGTTACTCAGGCTAAGAAGCTTTCTTTAAGAACCATTCTCCTATTTGGAGTGAAGTGACAGATGAACAGAGTAACAGTGGGAAGCCAGGCGGGTGGGGCTTGCCTTTGCTGGGGCCTGTTTGTATGATAGAGCAGCGCTGAGGAACTGAGATCCTCAGGGTAGGAATGTGGGCTGGTTTGTGGCCTGGGACAGAGGAGCCCTCCACCATTGTCCCCTTGCCTGGGAGTAGGCTGTGCCCAGCCCCACTGTCCCCCATCACCACCCACAGAGCCTCTGCTGCCCAGTGGACTCCAGGAGCATCACTTCAGGGGGAGAAGGCCGAGTGGGAGGGGACCCTCCCTCCAGGGCACTGCTGGCCTGTGGCCATCTCTGTCAGATGAGAGGCTGGAGAGGCGTGGATGGTGAGTGGCTCTCAAAAGGGCAGCTGCTTAGTCCTAAGAACGCTCACTGGTGTGACCTTCGTGCCTGGTTCGCTTTCCGGGACTCCGCCTGCGCCCTTCCCTGGGACAGGGGTGAAAGCTGCAGAATCCTCCTGAACCCGCAGGCTGGGCTGGACACTGTTTGCCTGCATTGTGTTGTGCTATTATTTTTCTTATAAATAAATTTAAGAGGAATATGAATTTTTTCTTGAATTTTTATCAAAAGTGGAGTAAATGAAAGGCTTAGGGCATTATTTCTTTGTGGAGAAGAATTTCTTATACCTGGGCACATTTCCTCACCAGGTACCGGTCCCAGTCCTAAGGGAAATGGAGCTGGTGCCAGGTGCTGCCACCGGGACGGAACACCTCTCCCAATCCCCAATTCTTTTTTCCTTTTGACTGTTTGAGCCAAAAATACAGCTGGAGAGGGTCTGCACTTCCCTGCCTAGGCCCTGAGCGTCTAAACTGACTTGCCAACTGTCCTCCAAAGTCTGGGTGAAGTAGGGAAGGCTTCACACAGGGGTGTGACAGCCCTAGTCACAGGAGTCCCGATCCAGGGACGAGCCCCCTGGCCAGACGCTTCATTCCTGAAGGGTCAGTGCACACAGGGCTGATGGGGGAGGGGGGGGTTCTGAATGCTGGACGTGGGGGTCACTTGTTCCTCTTCCTGCTCGTATGTTTTTTGTACAAACATGTAATAGTAAAATAGGGGGGGGGTTCAAAGAAAGGTATTTGAAAAATGCCAAGTGACCAAATGATGTAGCTTTTATTATTGTGGCAACTCTGAAAACATTATGTAGATATTTAGAAAAAGACTTCTGAGGCAAACATTTGAGGGGCATTTTTATTATAAATTTAATATGGTTGATTAATGAAAAATCATGATGAAGTACCAAGAAAATGTTTGTCAATATAAAAATTTTAGCAGCATTTCCATAGTTTCAGGCTCTAACATTAGTCGTACTTCCTCCCGCTATCAAAAGAGAACCCAGGGGACTACAGTAGAACATGGGGACATGCAGCACAGCGGAGGCCTCAGGGAACGCCTTAAATCCAGTGTATTTTCAAATATTTCAACTCTTTCCCCCCTGCCCTGAATTTCTACAATGTCAAAGCACATAAAAGGCCTCATCTGTGTTAACGTGTGACTTGAGAAGTCTGTTCTTGGGGCTGCCGGGGAGAACAGGGATGAAAATTTAAACTGGATGGATATGTAGTGTCAGCCACACAGCCTCACGTCTGCACATCTCTGCGTTGGTGACAAGGGAAAGGCCACTGCAGGGCTGCCCAGGGGGTGGCGTGTGGCGGCAGCGGTGCTGCTGGTGGGTGAGGGCCACATGTGCTGCTCTGGGGCAGGCAGGCCCTTGGCAGTCCTGCTCCGCAGTGACCCGGGGTGCGGGGAGACAGACAACGGGAAAACATAATACTGGCAAACTATTCCCCTGCTTCTTTGGTACTTTCCAAAATTCTCTGATCAGAAAAGTATAAGGGAAGCACACCATTAAAAAAATTACAGTTTTAAGTATTTACAAAAGCCATAATGATATATTACAGGATAATCATACACAGTATATGAACAAATTCTTCAGTGAAAGCACTTGTGACCTCGTCCTGGCATCACGCCCACCTGCGTGCACCCCCAGGCTGGCGTCGAGCCTCTGTTTCTACTTCGTTTACAGTATGTCAGACAGGAAACATCATTTGGAAAAGAATCATTTTCCAATCAAAACATTCCTTTTAAAAGGCTCTTAAAATTTGCCACTGAAATTGTTATGTACAAGATTTACGGGATATTGAATTCTAGGCAATGATCTCCACTCCCAGCTTGAATATGTCTGAAGTAACGGGACCTATTCTATGTGGACAATACGTATTTAATATGTAAGTAACTGCACACAGTATGTCACCACGATACCGTGTAACGCAGATTATGTACAGCAGGTAAGTCGGCTCTGTGAGGAGACGATCCGCAGCCTGGGTGAGCAGCGTGGCGTGGTGCCCCAGAGAGGGACGTGGAGAGCTGGTCACGAGACAGCCACATGCAGTCAGGACATGTGTGCGCCAGGAGGGCACACTGCTCCCGCACAACCACCCCAGACCATCCCTTTAGCTGCTCCGACTGGGAGGAGACACGTCACACATACGGCAGGATCCCATACATGAGGAGTGCCATGATGGCAGCGCTGAATAGCCCGGCCACGGGCACAGTCACAAACCAGGCCACAAAGATGTTCCGGAAGAGACGCCAGTCTACAGCCTTCCTAGAGCGGATCCAGCCCACGGCTACCACCGAGCCCACCTGCAGGAGCACAAGCGTTTTGAAGTAAAAATGGAGGTCCAGGAATTGCAGGCGAAACACCAAGTCTACTTGGTCTATTCAACCAACCGTAGAGGTGTTAGTCTTAGACCCAAGCTACACGGGAAGTCACCAACTCTTTCCCCTAAATTTGGTGAAGCTTTCAAAGTAATTTTAGGTTTTATTGTTTTAGGACTCTTTTTTTTTTTTGCAGTTGTTGGCCGGGACCGGGTTTGAACTTGCCACCTCTGGCATACGGGGCCAGCGCCCTACTCCTTGAGCCACAGGTGCCGCCCCATTTTAGGACTATTCTATCCGGTATCCGGTTCTAATGCACTTTTCTACCTAGATCTGCTGTTTGAGTGGACCTTGTAAACGAGCCAGTGTCCTTGTCTGGACGTGCCCCAAGCAGCTCACTGTGAACCTGTGTTCACAGTGAAAAGGCGAGAACGACTCCTTGTCTCAGGGTTTCTGAGTCCTGACATGCTGAGCTGGAGAAGACCCTGGGAAACATCTCATCCAGCAGACTCATTCTACAGAGGATGACGCAGGATCACACTGGCCGTGTAAAGAGAGACTAAATCAGTGGCAGATTGAGAACTAGAATTTAGGCCTCTTGATTTTAAACTGGTTTTCTCTCCATCTCTTTGGCCCTTCAGCTTTAGCTAATTAGAAGTAACTGAATTAATAAAAGGGGCATAAGTAAATGTGATTGAATCAAAACTGTCACAACTCAAAATGACAGTTATAGCTACCTGAAAATCAGAATGTTAGCACCGACTTAAGTGTTTTTCTAAACACTTGTAGTTTACTTACGGTTTCTTGAAATTTTAAAAAGGAAAAAAGACATAACTTTAAGTACCTTGGGAAATTCAAATCACAAGCAAAATACAATGCCCGTAACATCTCACATCTCATGTGGAGAGTAGTTAAGCTCACAGAGGTTTGCAGGTTTGCAGGTGCCCCTTGGTCACAAGCCAGCTGGATTCTGCAAGACCTCCATAAAATACACTTTGTCTCGGCTGGGTGCAGGGGCTCACGCCTGTAATCCTAGCACTCTGGGAGGCTGAGGTAGGTGGATGACCTAAGCTCAGGCATTCTGAGCCACCTTGAGCAACATGATACCCCAGCTCTACTAAAAATAAAGAAACTAGCCAGGCATTGTGGCGGGAGCTTGTAGCCCCAGCTACTTGGGAGGCTGAGGCAAGAGGATTGCTTGAGCCCAAGAGTTTGAGGTTGCTGTGAGCTAAGACACCATAGCACTCTACCCAGGGCAACAGAATGAAACTCTGTCTAAAAAAAAAAGCTTTGTCTCTACTGGGCCACAAATACTCGAGAATTAGCAGTGGCAAATGAGGTTCAAACAAGAAAGGTGATTTAAAGCAGCAGAGGTCTAGACATGGAAAGTAAAACCTAACACTGAACTCCTATGGAAGCAAAGCAGAACACCCAACCCAGCAGCATCTTTCCAGGCAAGTCAGTCCGACATTTTGTCAACCTGAACTGTGATTAGCCAGCAAGTCCCTGCATCTCCAGGGAACTGTATGAGGGGTCATCAAAACGAGGGCTTCATTCCCACTCTTTGGTGATGGTCGGTGCATGGTCTGAACGTGGTAACAGCTTAGCAGTCCTAGAACATGCTGGACATCCAGAGTTTTCTACCACCTGAAGACGGGCTAAGTTCTTTCTGTTGGTGGTTCAGAAGCAATCAACTCTACAAACATTTGCGTCTGGGACTAAACTCTGCCTGTAACCCGCGGTCTCTCAAGAGCACCTCCCTTTGCAACACATTTCCACTTGTTCTGGACTCCCTTAGGGAGAAGGCCCTCAATTTCAAGTTTATCTTTGTCCCCTTCCTTTTTAAAACATTGTCTAAAAAAAGACTTACTGATAATATAATAGTATTATTACACGTTTATGTAATTTGAGGTGTAGACAATTACCCAGAACCCCACTTTCATCAGATTTATATATTCCTTTCTAGTCTTTTTTTATAGGTATACCTTGATTTGTAAATAATAGGGCATAATACTATTTCCTTTTCTTAAAAGAATTAGCATCGTAATCATCTTTTTATAGTCTGCTCAGCTTTTGACTATCATGTGAAACTGTACCACTTAGGTGGACAGACCTTAATTTCTTGACCATTTTTCAACTTGCTTCCATTTTTTTCCCTGTTATTAAAGTTCCATGACTAATATCTTCATTCACATAGCTTATATTTAGGCTTTAAAAGTAATATTCCCTGAAACTGATGATTTGTTTGGTTTTTTGTTGAGACAGTATCTTACTTTGTCACCCTAGGTAGAGTGCTGTGGTGTCATAGCTCACAGCAACCTCAAACTTTGGGCTTAAATGATCCTCCTGCCCCAGTCTCCTGAGTAGCTGGGACTGCAGGCATCACCACCACACTTGGCTAGTTTTATCTATTTTTAGTAGAGAGGGGGCTCTTTCTCTTTCTCTTGCTCTTGGTCTTGAACTCTGAGCTCAAGAAATCCTCCTGCCTGGGCCTCTCAGTGCTGAAATTGCAGGCCTCAGCCACTGCACCGGGTCAGTTTCCAACTTTTGTCCCCAAGTTCTCAACTTCTGCCCAGCTTCTGATGGATGGCTCTCAGTAGGAAACTCAAATTTATCACACCCGAGAAAATTATTCCTGAAAATCGGATGTGATTGATTTATGATTTTTATGTGGCCCCCAAGACCCTTTAATGTTTCCAGGTTCACGGTTTCAGAGGGCCCCATTCTTAATGCTACTCCCCCCCCCCCCCCCCCCCCCCCTCCCTCCTTTTCCCCTCTCGTCTCTTTTTTTTTTTTTTTTTTTTTTTTGAGACAGAGCCTCAAGCTATCCCCCTGGGTAGAGTGCCGTGGCATCACAGCTCACAGCAACCTCCAACTCCTGGGCTCAAGCGAGTCTCCTGCCTCAGCCTCCCAAGTAGCTGGGACCACAGGCACCCGCCACAACGCCTGGCCATTTTTTGGTTGCAGCCATCATTGTTGTTTGGCTGGCCCAGGCTGGGGATTTGAACCCGCCACCTTAGGTGTATGTGGCTGGCGCCTTAGCTGCTTGAGCCACAGGTGCCGAGCCATCACTTGTGGACTATTACATGCAGAGGAAATAAACGTGATGGGAGAGAGTAAGTGCTGGGGGTGACGGCCGCCGTGAGCTCCTCTCAGCTCCTCTATCAGGCTTTGAGGACAGTCACTTGCTGGCTGCACTGCAAGTTCTTGGGAGCCAGGACTCTGTCCTTAGTTCCCAGGGACTGGTTTTGTCCACACGTCCATGATAGTGACATTGAAGACACTGACTAGAATCCCTGCGGGTGGGGCTTCACCCATCACAGAGGATGCATCACTGCGGTGCCCTGGCGGGAGGATGTGTTTCAAGTGCCAGTGAGCTACCCTAGTAATACTTCTCATCAGCTCAATGGAAATGCAGCTTATCACAGACAGATACAGTCCGTGGAGATGCTTTAGCACAACGGTAACATGCAATTTATTCACTAAGGTCCCTATAAAATAGACATTAAGTCCCTCAGGACCCTTCCTTATACAGTACACACAGGTGCAGAGTGTGGGAAACAACACTTAAAGGTAAGGGTTTAGTTTTTTTATAAGCTTTTTATGCTTTTCCTCTATCTTACAAATTGTATTCTGGAGTTTGGTGTTGTTAGTGACATTAGTACTGTCAGCTTTAACACCTTACACCTCAGCACAGATTTGACTTGCTGATACAGTTAGCTGAGTAAATAACAGCGGTGCAGAAAAACCAAACTTGTGTTGGCTTTTCAAGGATCTTTCAACTGGTGTGAAAGAGTTTGCCTTCCCCAGGCTTGCTTAACAGCAGAATTAATCATTAAAAAGATAGTGTTACATTTATTTAAATAAACAGTTCAAGGCCGGGCACGGTGGCGCACGCCTGTAATCCCAGCACTTTGGGAGCCCAAGGTGGGAGAATCTCTTGGTGCCAGGGGTTCCAGACAGCCCCATGTCTACAAAAGAATTAAAAATATTAGGTGGGAGGCCGATGCAGTGGCTCATGCCTGTAATCCCAGCATTCTGGGAGGCTGAGATAGGTAGATTGCTTCAGGAATTCAAGACCAGTCTGAGCAAGAGTGAGACCCTATGTCTACTAAAAATAGAAAACTTAGCTAGGAGTAGTGGCAGATGCCCTTAGTCCCAGCTACTTGGGAGGCTGAGGCAAGAAGGCCTCTTGAACCTAGGAGATTGAGATTGCTGTAAGCTATGAGAGCCACATCACTCTACTGAGGGCAACAGAGTGAGACTGTCTCCAAGAAAAGCCTGAGCCTATTTCCCCAGGAAAGAATGTACTTAGCCACACTTTCCTCTGTTCCCACAGCTGATGTGAACTGAAGTGAGGCACAGGGGAGATGTCATTTTTCATTCCATATACTGCTTCTGTTTGGAATATTTCAGTGCACATGTGTTCCTTTGGTAATTTTTAAAGAATCCAAATTAGGAAAGGAGCAGTGGAGGAGGAGCAGGGTCGCGCTGCCTCCCGTGGCCACCAGGTTGTGTCCCTGTGTGTGCTGAGTGACCCTTCTCTGCCTCAGTTTGCTCATCTGTGAAGCCGCAGGATGTCAGAACCCTCCTCTGATGGTCCTTGGGCAACAGTCAATGAGCTAATGTCCCCAGTGCCAGCAGAGCAGCCGCTCCAGACTCCTCAGCTGTGGCCAGGCCCCGTGACCGTGATCAGCACGGGTGGGGACATGAGCCCTGGCTTTGCCACGTGCTGACTGCATGAACTGGGACCAGCAGAACCGACTCCAACAGGGTTGCTGTAGGGCCGAAGGACGGCGTGTGTCCAGCCCACTAGCACAGTGCCCGGCACTCCGCAGCACTCAGCAGGCAGGCTGATTTTATAATGAAAATTTATAGAGATGAGGTATTTTTATATGCTGTAGCAAAGAAGGAAAAATTCTTTCCAATGAGAGTGAGGCTTTCCTCTTTCCAATCAGGCTGATTCTTTATGACATGGAGGCCCAGCTTTGTCTTAAATGTGCTGCCAGCCCACTGGAAATGCTTTCCTGAGTGCAACCTGACCTTAATATTTATTTGAAACACCAAGCCGTCTGCATTTAGCTGGCATGTGTTTATAAACATATTGGTTGGAATTCTGAAACTATGGGTCAATAAAAGTAGCTGCTGTGTTCCTCAGGCTACACACCACACAGGAGGCACAGGCCTGCTTTCCTTAAATGATACACAGGTGTGAACCCGGGAAAAATCTAGAAGCGGCTTTTGCTTGGTGGAGGCTGTTGAGCATTTCTGTGTATAGGAGACCCCTTGTAGGTAGTTGAGAATTATCTCCAGGCACTGGGCAGACCTGGGTCCTAGTCCTGGCTTCAGCTGTCCTGGCCGTGGATACCCCTGGAACTCACGGAACCTGCATCCTCTTCATTAACCTCAAGGCCCCTCCTGACAGCAACAGCACCCAGCCCAGGACACAGAATTGCCTCTCATGCAGCTCTGAGCCTGGGAGTGCCTGGCAGGTCAACACCAGGAATCAGGCCTCCATTTGATGTTTCCTCTAAGGCAATACCATTACTTTAGGCATCATGCAAGGAATAGAAAAACTTGGAACGACTCTGTCTTCCATTTCCACTGAGGTGACTTCTGTTTATTTCTACCTCCACTGCCAGCTCTCACCAGGCTCTGGGCTGGGACTGAGAGGCGGGCCCCGTGGGAGGCTAACACGGCAGTACACGGGTGATCTCAGTGGAGGCGGGCCCCGTGGGAGGCTAACACGGCAGCACACGTGTGATCTCAGTGGAGGTGGGCCCGTGGGAGGCTAACACGGGAGCACACGTGTGATCTCAGTGGAGGCGGCCCCATGGGAGGCTAACAGGGCAGCACACATGTGATCTCAGTG
>NW_003852592.1:135481-209131 GCF_000181295.1 Otolemur garnettii | reverse complement strand
GGGCCCATGGGAAGCTAACAGGGCAGCACACGTGTGATCTCAGTGGAGGCGGGCCCCATGAGAAGCTAACAGGGCAGCACACGTGTGATCTCAGTGGAGGCGGCCCCGTGGGAGGCTAACATGGCAGCACACGTGTGATCTCAGTGGAGGCGGGTCCCATGGGAGGCTAAAACGAGAGCACACGTGTGATCTCAGTGGAGGTGGGCCCCATGGGAGGCTAACATGGGAGCACACGTGTGATCTCAGTGCAACACTCACTGGAAGCATCGAGAGAGAACAGGACAGAGGGTGAGTGGGCCGCACCTCTGTGCACCAGGAAGCCCGTCTGATGAGGGCAAGTCTCATCCTGCCGGGCAGCATAGACATTGACAGCTGGACAAAAGCACATGCCACATCCAACAAGCTCCCAGCACCCAGAGGACTCCAGGGGCTTCTCTCACAGCCACCCGCCTACAGTGCCACCAGCTTCCTCACACTCGCTCAGTGACCAGGTGTAGCGGCCTACCTTGCAGTGTGTAGTGCTGACGGGGAGGCCCACGTTGGAGGCGATGACCACAGTGAAGGCCGAGGCCAGCTCAATCGTGAAGCCACTGCGGAAGGAGCACAGGAAGACACGTCACAGGCACCCTCGGTGTGAGCTCCCTGATAGCCCGCGGGAGCTGGAATCCTACCAGAACACTCTCTGGGTCGACCGTGGGCTGCCGAAGGGGCTTTAACAGCACGGGAACAATTCACACAGAGACTGGGCTGTGCCGTACACGGCCTGACAGGCTCGTCTGTGTGACCTGGTTTTAAAAACCACACACTGCACTGAGTGGGTCAGAAATCCCTGCTGTGTAGTGAGAGGACAGCAAATCAGCCATTTCCAAAGCAGCACAGGAAAAACTGCAAAAGATTTTTCTCAGATTACTGATTTTTCTTCAAATCAGTCTTCTAAAGGAATCTGTATTAAAAATGAATTTCAAGAGGGAAAACCTAAAAAGGAAGTGAAAACCTCCGAGATTTGTTTTTAATTTTTAATTTAAAAAATTTCTTTTGGTACTCACTGATTACAGCAACTCCAAAGTTTGAAAGAGAGAGGACAGGCTCGGCGCCTGCGGCTCAAGCGACTAGGGCGCCAGCCACATACACCTAAGGTGGCGGGTTCGAATCCCCAGCCCGGGCCCGCCAAACAACTACGGCTGCAACCAAAAAATGGCCAGGTGTTGTGGCGGGCGCCTGTGGTCCCAGCTACTTGGGAGGCTGAGGCAGGAGAATCGCTGGAGCCCAGGAGGTGGAGGTTGCTGTGAGCTGTAATGCCATGACACTCTACCTAGGGGGGCAGCTTGAGGCTCTGTCTCAAAAAAAAAAAAGAAAGAAAGAGAGAGGACAAAAAAATTTCTCCAATAAGGAGCTCAAAATTTTGGTTGAGATCTGAAAGTTGTCTCCTAAGTTTATTTAACCACTAAGCTAAGGGCTGGACAACAGAGGGACACACACACGCAAAGCCTGCGGACCCCCAGGATGGCAGGGCCACCTGGGCCAGAGGAAGGGCACCCAGGCAACCTCAGAAGGATGGTCAGAGAACTCTCTGGGCTGCACCGCCCTGTCCCCACTGGCCCCTGGACCTCATGGTGGACAGGTAGGGGTGGGGGACTGCAGGGTGGGCTGTGCTCCCCCCACCCAGCTCTGTTTACCTTCTCCCACCTCTGATCTCCCTGACTCTCTCCTCTGACCCTGCAGATGTGGACAGAGAGCCAGCAAGGGGGTGACATGATGGCATGAGGGGGACACTGCCTGACTCCAAGGCCACGCTCATGCCTCAGAGGATGCACGCTGTCCACCCAGCCCCGCCACTGACTTACCTGGATGGCGTGATGGGGGTGAGGTCTTTCCCCATGGTCTGGATCACTCTTCTCCCCCAAACCCAGAGACCCATACAGATCCCGACGCCTCCATAGAACAGCAGCCAGACGGGGGTGGCTGCTTCCTGCATGACTGCGCCTTGTTCGTAAATCAGCCACAAGGCCACCAGGGGACCAATGGCATTACTGGAAAACAAAAAGAATACTGATTGGAGAACAGAGGCACCGGCGCGGTCCTGGCACACCTCTGTTCTCTTGAGGCACCTTGTTGCACTTTGCAGACACTGTGGGTTTTTTTACAGACTAAAGGTTTGTGGCTACCCTGCACAACTGGCTCCCCCCCAGTACGGGCTCCTTACATCTGTGTCCATGTTCTGGTAATTCCCGCAAGATTTCAAACCCCTCTCCAGTGTGACCGTGGGCCACTGGGCCCTCTGACGGGCACTGACCCCACCAGACTCCTGCTCTGAGGACCACTGAGCACAGGTGTGTGCCTGCCATCTGCCACCAGGTCTCTGGCACTTTACAGTTTCCTTCTCACAGCAGTCTTTCAGGGCGGGGGTGCTGTGACGAGAGCACGGTCAGAGAGGCCGACTTCCTCTACTCAGAAATGCCCTGCTCTGGTTCCCTGCTTGACACACTCCTGGTAGGCCTCCGAGACCCAGTGCCCTCTCCTCTCCAGAGCTGACTCTCACCTCAAGCCTGCCATATTCTGCTCATGTGGCTGTGCCCACACAGGAGCGGGGTGGCACACACACCACTTCTTGTTCACTTCTCCAGCTCTGGAGCCCTCCACACACCTGGCATGCAGCGGGCATTCAAACAACGTTTGCTGACTGACTGAACGAATACATGGAAAGCTGGTAAATCACCAGCCTGGAAGTTCAATACTTTGCAGAATTTTTTTTTCTTTTTCAGTTTTTGTTTTTGAGATGGTCTCACTCTGCTGCCCTGCCTGGAATGCAGTGGCACAGTTATAGTTCACTGCAGCCCTGAACTTCTGAGTTAAAGAGATCCGCCTCAGCCTGCCAAACAGCTGACTACAGGTGCATGCAGATAAGTTTCTTCTTCTTCTATTTAGAGATGGGTATGTTGCCCTGCTGGCCTCAAGCAATCTTCCCATCTTGGCCTTCCAATGTGCTGGGATTACAGGTGCAAGCCACCAAGCCTGGGCTGTGTTAGCAGTTTTGGTAACAAGTTAGAAATTTTTAAGTGGACAGAGGAAAGATTTAAGGGGGTACGAAGGTCAGCTTCTAGATTAGCTCCTAGAAGCTCTTGTGACTTCCCATCACACCTGTCCTTGTGTTTCCCCCTCATTCCCAGTACCCTGCAGGGCACTGCCCAGTGCCTGCCTCCCTGCTTCCATGCTCAGGTGCTTCACCTGGGGTTGCCAGCTCCGGGACAGTGGAGCCCTGCATCTGTCTCACGGCCAACGTCCCTCTGCCCCCAGGTGTACAGAGCCTGCTGCCTGCCCTGCCTTGTCACCCACATGTCACAGCATGTCACACTTCACATATCCAGCTCCAGGCTTCTCCACTCCACCCAGACCTGCGTCTCCCATGGTCATCCTTGCTGAGAAATGGCAGCTCCACTCTTTGGTTTGCTGGGGCCGGCGTGGCTGGACCCGGCCTGCTCCTTTCTCCCATGTCCACTGCTACTCTCAGATGTTCTTCTGTAGGCTGAACTTCGCAACAGACCCAGAACGTGGCTGCCCTGCTGCCTCCCTGGTCCCAGGTTACCCTGGATGGCTGGAGTCACCTCCCAAACGGCCTCCCTACCTTGCCCTTATTTCTCTCCAGGTTTTTCACAAGACCAAAGCCCATGCAACCCTGTCCCACATGTACTATGTGGCCTGTGCTTAGGCCTCTAGGGGCTCCCCTATCTCAGCTTATCCCCTCTGTGGCCTCCAAGCTCTTCCTCAAGTGTACCAGGCACGCTCAGCCTGGGGCCTCTGTACCCCTGTGCCTCCTTCCCACAGAGCCATAGGGCCTGGCCCCTCTGCCAGACCCCACTGGCCCTGCTTGAGCAGCCTGACTCCCGCTGCCACCCCCAGGCTCCCAGCCCAACCCCTGCCCCGTGTCATTCTCCTCTCTGACATTTATCTCCATCTGGCACATGACATTTGCAACTTCTCTGTTTACTGTCTGTGCAGGACCAGGGACATCGGTCTGTGCTGGCCACTGCTGTCTCCCCCACCCGGCAGGCACTCAGCACCCTGTCGCCAAGTGAGCAAACACACTCACCTCACATCGTTGCCGCCATGAGCAAAGGATCCAAAACAGGCGGTGAGGACCTGCAGGAAGTGGAACAGGAGGTGGACCTCCGCCGTGTCCTTCTCCTCCTTCTCCTCTTCTGCGGGGTCCTCCTGCGGCCGGTTGGGGTCTGCCAGCTCGGACGCCAGCTTCATCTCCACGCCGCCCTCCTCAGCCTCGATCTCGGCTTCAGCCACTGCATTGCAATAGCTCGAGTAGCTGTCAT
This sequence comes from Otolemur garnettii, assembly GCF_000181295.1. NCBI lineage: Eukaryota > Metazoa > Chordata > Mammalia > Primates > Galagidae > Otolemur > Otolemur garnettii. The sequence goes on along the minus strand of NW_003852592.1, from coordinate 204,809 downwards.
AGCGGAGTCTCTTCTTGGAGTAGGACACAGTGTCCCCCACCAGCTTCTCACTGTCCTCAGCGGCAGCCACGTCGGCAGCCCTGAAGGTGGAGTGCATGGGCACCCCGCAGATGGCCGCCGTGTAGCACGTGTAGCTGTTGTTACGTCGCAGGAGCCGCACGTTGCTCTCGGGGGCCGGCCTGTCCTCAGGGCCCCGGTCTACGTGGATTCTGTGCAGCAGGTCTTTGTACAGCCCTGAGTCTTTGTGCACGGTGTGGTACACGTGGCCGTCACTTCTCGTGTGGCCGTCAAAGCCGAAGGTGCCATTGGAGACGGGTGACTTTACAGAGCCGGGAGTCATGGAAAGCGCCCTTCCTAGACAGGGTTGAACAACAGCTCAGGTTCCAGCCTTCTGGCTATAAACCGTGTCTGGAAGGAGACAGCCCTACCACAGAATCACAGAAACCTTAAGAAACATCCAGACCCCCAGGGGTGTCCAGCCTCAAAATGTTTGTGGACACAGACAGCCCGCCTGGGAGGGTCCCACCTCTCGGCAAGGTGGGGCCTGGCACCTGCCTGCCACGGACCTTATCTCTGGAAGGTTGGATTGTGAATTATTTTAATTTTTTCCATCTGCTTAATTTTCTAAATAGACTATAAAGGGCATGTAATGTGGTTAAAATAATAAAACAAAAGGCAACAAAAAGGCAAAACTAATAATACGGTAATTTAAAAGGAAAAGTTCTGCTCAAAAGCATCTTCCAGAAATCACTCCAGTGCTCTTTCTTTTCTGGATACCAGTTAAAGGCAGCATCTTTCTACGGAACTTATTTTAGAAAAATCTCAAATAAGCCACTTCACACAACATAGGTATTCTAGGTGCCTCTTAAAAAGGTCAAGTCATATCTGCAAAGGGAAATTAATCTGCTTTCGTTGGGCCATGTCTGAGCCCACGTCATGGCTGAAGGACGATCTGGATATTTCTCCAGGCTCCTGTGATTCTGTGGTAGGACCAGCTCTTTCCTTATAATTTTTTCTTCCTCCTCCTATCTTCCAGAGTAAACTGAGGAGGAGTCAGCCATCAGGTGACTCCAGCCAAACAGGCAGCTGAGCCTCAGGAAACCCAGTGGGGGGGCAGGCCTTGGTACCCCAGATCAGGCTATAAATAGCTCTTAGAAGAAAATCACAGGACAAGAGTCTGCCTGTGGAGTGGACTCTGAAAGCCTCTCTAGCCTCTAGGTTTCTCCAAAAAATAAAACGGGGGGATACTTTTATGCATTAAAGCCAGATTGTGTACCCCTAGGGCCTGGCCTGCCCCGAGAACGTCTCTGAGCCACCCCATAACCCTGGCCCTGAGGGGGTTTCTTACCGTATGCCACCCGGGGGTGGCTCCCCACGGATGTGCCTTCAGAGGCCCCGGAGGACGTCTCTCCAGCTGCCCCAGTGAGTGGGATGACACTGTCGTCATTAGCCTTGGCCCCCGGCAGCTCTTTAAATACTGGTGACTCTGCTTCCTGAACTTTATTGAGGCTTTCATCAGAGGCTCGTGATAAAGCAGCTTCTTTTTGTAATTTACCTAAAGAAAATACAGTCGTAACTGAAAATTTAGGGAGAGAATTCTTGTTATTGAAAAACAAGCATAAGAAACGTACGTTTAGGTGGAGGCTGTAGCTCAGTGGGTAGGGCACGGGCCACATACACCCAGGCTGGCGGGTTTGAGCCTCGCCCGGGCCTGCTAAACAGCAATGACAACAGCAACAAAAAACATAGCCAGGCCTTGTGGTGGGCGCCTGTAGTCCCAGCTACCTGGGAAGCTGAGGCAAGAGAATCACTTGAGCCCAAGAGTTTGAGGCTGCTGAGAGCTGTGATGCCACAGTACTCTACCAAGGGCGACACAGGGAGATTGTCTCAAAAAAAAAAAAAAAAAAGCATACATTTATCTTTAAACTTTAGTACTTACTTTGAACACCAAAAGCAAAGAAAAAAGTTACAACTATTATACATGGAAAACATAAAGTAGAAAAAGTCCAATCAGTCATGGGGAAAACTCCAGCCGGAAAATTCAGCTACTGAGGAGAAAAATGGGAGTTTAGGGCCTGAGTAATTATATTTAAAAATGACAAGAAGAGAGGGCCAGACGTTATGACCACTTGCCTCAGTTTTTCTATTTTTGGTAGCGATGGGGTCTCACTATTGCTTAGGCTGGTCTTGAACTCCTGAGCCTCGACCTCCCAGAGTGCTGGGATTACTGGCATGAGCCGCCTCACTCAGTCAAATTATTTGTTTTCTAAAATTTCTTTACATACATGTATTCTGAAGGCAAGTCCTTTGTCAGATGTGGAGTCTGCGAACATTTCCTTCTGATCTACAGTTTGTCTTTTCATTTTCTTAATAGTGTTTCTCATAGAGCAAATGTCTTTAATTTTGATGAAGTCAAATTGATCAGTTTCTCCTTTCGTGAATGTTTCTGGCGTGAAGCCTAGAAATTCTTTGTTTAATGCCAGGTCACAAAAGTTTTCCCCTGTTATTTTATCTTACAAGTCTGATTGCTTTCTATTTTTACATTTAGACCTGTGATGAATTTGGGGTTAATTTTTTTAAATAAGGTGTAAGTCTTAGCTTTAGGCTATGGTTCTCTTTTTGACACATGATGACCAAGTGCTCCGGCATCTGTCTAGATGACTATCCTCTCCTCCCTGGGCTGCACTTAGACCTTTGTCAAAAGTCCATCGGTCCCATTTGTGTGGCTCTGTCCTGTTCATTAATCTGTGCACCTCTCTCCCCAATACCATGCTGTCTTCTGGCCTCACAGTAAATCTTCAGGTCAGATAATGAGTCCTTCAACTTTATTCTTTTTTTTTTTTTTGAGACAGAGCCTCAAGCTGTCCCCCTGGGTAGAGTGCTGTGGCATCACAGCTCACAGCAACCTCCAACTCCTGGGCTCAAGAGAGTCTCCTGCCTCTGCCTCCCAAGTAGCTGGGACCACAGGCGCCCACCACAACACCAGGCTATTTTTTGGTTGCAGCCATCATTGTTGTTTGGTGGGTCTGGGCTGGATTCAAATCTGCCACCTTAGGTGTATGTGGCTGGCGCCGAGCCATTCTTAGATTTTTTTCAAAACTATTCTGGCTGTTCTCGTTCCTTTAGCTTTCCATATCCATTTTAAAAGTAGTTTGTGTAAATCTACAAGCTCTCCTGCTGGGATTTCTATTTAAATCGCACTATGTCTAGACATGGCTCTGGGACCAGCCGACAATCTGACTCGCCTGAGTCTTCTGATTTATCAGTGTGACGCATCTCTTCCGTTATTTTGGTCTTTGAAACATGGATTTTCAACTCCATGAATTTTTAACTTTTAATACTCATATTGAAACATGCATTCCCAGGGCAAATTTATTTTCTTCTTTTTTCTTTTCTTTGAGACAAGTCTCACTGTAGCTCTGGGTATCATGGCTGGAATCATGGCTCACAGCGATCCTCTTGCCTCAGCCTCCCCATAGCTGGGACTACAGGCGCCCGCCACATCGCCCAGCAAGTTTTTCTAGTTTCAGTAGAGACAGGGAGTCATTCTTGCTCAGGCTGGCCTTGAACTCCTGAGCTCAAGCAATGGACAAGTATCTTTTTTGGGAGAGTCCTAGGAAAGCTGTCGGCTTCAAGGCTTAAAATTCAATTATGTTTCTGGTCAAAGGAAAACAGACCTGGCTGACTTTTTTAAAAGCCATATTTTTATTCTTAAGAGTGTTTTTATCCAGGTATGATTTATATACAATAAAATGCGTACACCCTGAAAGGGACAGGTGGACGCCCTGCGGCAAGCCGGCACCCCCTGCAGGCCCTCCCCAGGGAGGACGGAGAGGGGCTCTGCCCCTCCCCAGTTTTCTCTCACCCCCTCACCTATCCCAGGCAGTGAGGGGTTTCTGTTGCTATAGGTTCGTTTTCTTTGTTCTCGAATTTTATGGAAAATTCCCTGGCACATTTAATGGAGAATTGGTGGAAATTTAGTGAAATACGGAATCACACAGAATCTGGCTTCTTCTGTTCGATCTAAGGGCTGTGAAAGTCACTGCTGCTGTATCTCCCCGGAGTCCCCCCTCTTTACTGACGAGTCCTCTCTTCTGCTGTATGAATTTACCGGTTTCGTTCTCCTATTGACAAACACTTGGGTTGCTTCCCGTTTCTAGCTATTTTGCTATTCTGACTAAAAGATCTGCATGCATGCCTTTTTCTGAGCATGTCTTTATTTCTCTCGGATAGATACCTAGGAGCGGAATGACTGAGCCACATGGGCACCTTTATAAAGAAACCTTTAAAGAGATTTCCCAAATAGTTGCACCAGTTTACACGTCAGCACAAATAAACGAGAATTCTAAAAGTAACTCCTCTTCACCAACACTTGGGACTGCTAGTCTTTTTAACCTTCAGCCATTCTCGTGGGCATGAAACGGCATCTCACTGTGGTGTTAATCTGCGTTTCTTGGAACACTAACGTTTTGTATTGGGCTGGCAGAAGTTGACTGCATAGTTAACTTCCAGTTACCTGGGGTAACTAGGACCGTATTGCTCACCTGGGTCACAATTTATCAAGAAAAAGTTTAAGCCAGGGGAGCAGCCAGGCAGGAGGCAGGGGACGGGGCGTGTGCCTCGGTGTGTGCTCTGGAGCACCCACGCTTCCCTTAGTAAGTATAACTGTGCCCCTCCACTAGTAAGGATAATTGTGTATCACTCGTGAAGTCTCAGGAATCGGGTAAGAATAAGAGAGTCCATACCTGCTATTTTCCTCCGCATCCACGGACACACAACCAGCCACACGAAAAAGGCGAACACCAGAGCAATTCCGAAGGACAGGAGAGCTATGGCCCACATGGGGAGGACCAGGCCCAGCACTGGGGAGAGAGCAGACCGCAGTGTCGTCATCGGCTTTTGTGGAGGTCAAGCCCCAGAGCAATGGATGTTCCCGTTCCCCAAATCTCAGATGAATCACCTGGACTTTGTATTTAATAAAACTCTCAAGCAAGCTGAGCCTGGTGGCTCCACCTGTGATCCCAGCACTCTGGGAGGCCAAGGCAAGTAGAGCCCTTGAGCTCAGGAGTTTCAGACCAGCCTGAGCAAGAACGAGACCCCATTTCTACCAAATAGGAGAATTAGCCAGGTGTCATGATGGGAACCTGTTGTCCCAGCTACTTGGGAGGTTGAGGCAGGAGGATTTTTGAGCCCAGGAGCTGGAGGTGCTAGGAGCTATGATGCCATAGCAGTCTACCCAGGGCAATAGAGTGAGACTCTAACTAAAAAAAAAAAAAAATTTTTTTTGTAGTTAAAGAAGTGAATTAGAACTTTGCTCCTAGCTTCTATGAACGTTTAATAATGCAGGCTTAGTTATGCTGTTAGCCACGTTATACACGGAAACCAGCTCAAAGTTACCCAACTAAGGTGCTATTAAACGTTTTGATAATAATAAGAGGTTAAAGAATAGGCAGCTGATGCTATAAATGAGTCAGAATTAGTGTACATAAATACTAAGCACAAAAACTCAAAATCACCGAGCTGAGTCACAGCTGAGAGCTCAGTGGTGAGAGGACACGCCCTTTGTCCCTTCCTGAGTGCCCGGCTCCATCAGAAAGCTGTGGTCGGCGCCTCGCTCCAGCTCAGCCCCCCACCTGCATCTGAAGCTGGGAGCTGCCTCTGTGACTCCTCACTGACCCCTCCATGGCCACAGGCCCAGCTTCTGGCTTGTGCGGCCCTGTCCTCATGTCTGTGGTCCACACATGTGGTGAAGCTCCCCAGCCTCACCAGAGCTATCTCTTGCCAGCTTGAGCCCTAAGTGTTCATTACACTAACGTCAGAATCCCACCAACACCAACCAGTCTTCCAGCTTCAAAGCGCGGTTTTCCAGAGGTTCTCCCTGCTTGCCCTGTGGTTTCCTTGATGGTGAAATTAATTGTGCTGATTTTGGCTTCACTGTGTTAACCTGAGCCGAGAGGCGAGCCCTCCGAACCGCAGAGAGAGGGAAACAACTTGGGACATATTTTTTAAAAATGAGTGAACACTTTTGCTATGAGGCCCTAGTTTGTCTGTGTCCATGCTGAGCAGGGCCCAACACACAGTGGAGGGCTGCATTCTGTGTCCTCTGGCAGGGCCACACGGCCCGGTGGGCCAAGACCAATTCCAGAAGGGAGAGTGTGAGGTCAGCCCTGGGCTTCCCATCCTTCGCTTGTGTCTGTCCCCTGCCCTTTGTGCCTCTGCTGTCACACCTGCCCCTGCCATGGAGGTGGCCTGAGAAATCACTGGAAAGCTCTGAAGTCACCTCCTCACCATGAGAAACTGGATGGGGAACAAGAGGAGGGACACGTCACTGAGGGGAGTGGCAAGGAGATGATGGGGGAAAAATGAGGAAGGAGAGAGAAGCCCAGGAAAACAGGGAGTGGGAGTGGACAGAGGGACAGGACGTGGACAGGGCTCTGACTGAGTTGTTCTAGCAGATTGGAGATTTAGCACAGCATTGGAAGAACATGAAGATTGACTTTTAAATGCTGTGTACAGGACGCTCTTCTGATCTTTCCCCAGGCCGCCATCCCATTCTCTGGCTCCTTTCCTCCCCTCAACCCGTCCACACCCCCCACACACACCCCACCCCCCCCTGCTGTATTCTTTCTCTTTCTCTCTCTCTCCCCCAGCTCTCTTCCTTCTCTCTAATATAAGCCCAGGAGTTGGAGCCTGTAGTCCCAGCTACTTGGGAGGCGGAGGCAGGGGACTCGCTTGAGCCCAGGAGTTGGAGGTTGCTGTGAGCGTGATGCCATGGCACTCTACCCAGGGGGATAGCTTGAGGCTCCATCTCAAAATAAATAAATAAAAAAAAAAAAAATAAACTTACACTTTTATATTCTAAAAAAATAAAAAATTAAAAAAATTAAAATAAAGGCTGCATATAAAAATGCAAGCTGGCTTGGCGCCTGTGGCTCAAGTGGCTAAGGCACCAGCCACATACACCTAAGGTGGCAGATTCAAATCCAGCCCGGGCCCGCCAAACAGCAATGATGGCTGCAACCAAAAAATACCTGGGCGTTGTGGCGGGCGCCTGTGTCTCGCTACTTGGGAGGCTGAGACTCGCTTGAGCCCAGGAGTTGGAGGTTGCTGTGAGCTGTGATGCCATAGCACTCTATCCAGGGGGGCAGCTTGAGGCTCGGTTTCAAAAAAAAAAAACAAAACACAAACTGACAGTGTTTATGTCCTACAGCTCCAAACTGCACTGAACAGGTCATAAACATCCAGTCTCAAGGATAAAAGCAATTCGGTACACTCGGCACCAAGGAGGCTGGATCCATGCCCAGCGAGGGTGAGCTCTCTTCTAAATAGAAGTACTTGGTATTGAACCGCTTTCCTGGTGCCCATATCAAATTGTTTCCAAATAATTACAACTCACGGGCCAGTGAGATTCGCACATCTTCCACTCTGTGGTGGACAGTCAGGCACTGCTTCAATTGCTCACATTCGCTCAGCCAAAAGTGGCTGCCAGCAACCAGTGCAGGCAGCCCTGGACCGCAGCCCTCGGCTCCCACCACTAAATGGCCTTTCATCTCAAACTCCTTTCATGTTCTGAACAGCAAAGATACAATGAACAGTGGTTTAGCTCTAACCTCAAGTATCTTGACAATTCTATTCTGGATCCCCAAAAGATCAGAAGAATATTCACGTCACTAAGGAAAGAAAGACACAGAACTTTTCATAAAATGTGGCTTCCGTGGTCATTACTTTATCGGGCCTCTTGTCTGTCCCACGTTTAACACTCGTTACTAGAGTCTATCTGGCTGGGCTGGGTGGCTCACGCCTGTGATCCCAGCACTCTGGGAGGCCCAGGCAGGTGGATCGCTTGGGTTCAGGAGTTCAAGACCAGCCTGAGGAAGAGCGAGACCCTGTCTCTATTAAAAATAGAAAAACTAGCCAGGCGTGGCAGGAGCTCCTCAGCTACTCAGGAGGCTATTCACAGCTACTGAGGTCGCTGTGAGCTATGGTGACGCCACAGCATTCTACACCCAGGGTGACAGAGTGAGACTCTGAGTCTATAAATCAACCGATTGATCTTGTGTGTACCAATAGGTTTTAGCCATATGACTTTCTAATACGCAGCCTGGCCATTCCCTCCTTGTGAACTTCCTTCTTACTGACTCACTGCACGATTTCTCATCTGGATTTTATCAGCACATGTGTGTGCTGCACAAACACCAGCTGTGCCACAGGAGCTGCAGGTATGAACATTCCTGTCATTCTCCCCTCGGGACACACTTCCCAGAGGACAATGAACTGTCACTACCTCTGCCTTCCTAGGTGCAGACGAGGGAGTCTGCAGGGGTTCTCTTCTGATCTCCTTTTTCTTAAACAGAAGCGGAGCCACACTGCCCGTAATATAACAACGTGCCGTGGGTGTCTCCTCACGGCAGCACACACGGCGTCACCTCCTTTGCACAATTATCTTTACTATCTTGCTTCCCTGATAAATTCCTACTTTTTGTTATTTTTTTAATTTTAGATCAATACATTCAAAGCATGAGAGGATCTACCTACGTAACGGGAATCCTGAAGCAACTTATTTAAGAAAAGCAGCATTCCTGTGATATTAAAAAAAGCCCATCTCCTAATTTGCTCCCTAAGTAGGATTTTTTCTCTCTCTCTCTCTCTTTTTTTTTTTTTTGCATGTGGCACCAGCTTTCTCAAACCAGAATTCATTTATAATAATTTTGAAAAGGAAGTGAATTTAAGTCACTTGCCTTGATCCAGCCCTTGGTGATAACTAGAGACTCTTCTCACTCCAGAGCTGCCCCGGCCTAACGGGGAAGTCAGTGCAGTTGTGATTTCTGGTTTCTTGCCGGCTTGCGCTGCACAATTACAACACGGATACAGAGGCCCTCTGGGGACAGAGCTCCTCACTCAAAGCTAGCTGGGGGCCTTGGGGTTGCTGAGGTTCTGATTTCCTTGAAACTGGATCAGAAGCAGCTGCAACCGGGAGGAAGAGGAAGTGATAGGGGAATAAGAGCTGGAGGAGGAGGGAGAGGAGAGGAAGATGAAGGAGGCTGAGATGGTGGCAGTGGCTTCGTCTCAGGTTTAGTTTGAGAATTCATTTGCTGGTAAAATATAGCGTACAAAGGTTGCTAGTTAGAGCCTTGTAAGAGCAGCACCCCTTACATGAACATCACAGTAGGGCAGCGGCGTTTATGGTGAAGGAGGTAACCGGAGCCGTGAACCTCAGACCCCCACACAGCGGAATCACCGCAGGCCCCTGCTGGGACGCAGACTGTGGGCGACCGGGGCCCGCTGGGGCCTGAGAACCTGTGTTTCTCACATGTTACATGTGATACTGATGCTGCTGGTTTAGTGATGACACTTTGACTTAGAAGCTATATAAGGCTGGACAATTAAGTTCGTGAACTCATCCCCCAAACGTGCTATACGCCTCGTTGGCTTATCACCGTGGTCACCTTCAAAGGGCTCCCCTTGGCCATCTGGTGAGCACAGTGACCTTCAGCAATGAGGTCAGTCACCTTTTAAAGAACAAGTTTGTGAACTTAATTGTCTGACCTCCTATGTAACTACCGGAGGCTCAGCTGTGCAATCTTTCAAAGCACACACATTGATTTCCAGCACTCACTGTTCAAACAACCAGTTCCACATAACTGAAGAGTCTTCCATTAAAAACGAACTTCAGGCTTATATCAACTCAATTAAGTACTTTATTTCCTACAGTTATTTTTTTGGTTCTTGCAAATCACTTGTTTAAGAACAAAAATGCAAAGGCCATTTTTTAGTGCCGAGTTAGCCTTGGAAGTGTTAAGGATGACTTTTACTCGAGGAAAGTCATGTCAAATGTGAATAGAACAAGTCAAACTAAGCCCAAGACATAAACACGTTCGCAATAATTTACAGTGGAAGAAATCTAAACAACATCTAATGCAACCCCCTTTAATTCACATTGGATAAATGCAGAAAAATGCTATTATTCAAAATTTCAGACAGTTGGAACTGGGTAGTGCTGGCCTTCATTTCTTTGCTTTTATCTCCGAGGGCTTTATGTGTTGGATGGAGATGTTCTAAGGAAGAGAGGAACCTGGGAGGAAAGAGCCCCAGGTGGGCAGGCACATGCCGGACACCACTACAGGGACTCCTCAGCCCTCATCTTCGCCAAACACGACACCACGGCTACTTATGACACAGCTGGGCAAGCAGAGATGCCCCATGTGAGGACACAGTATGAAATTAAAGCCTAGGCTTGGTGCCCGTAGCACAGTGGTTATGGTGCTGGCCACATACACTGAGGCTGGTAGGTTCGAACCCGGCTCGGGCCAGCTAAACAATAATGACAACTGCAACAAAAATATCCGGGTGTTGTGGCGGGTGCCTGTAGTCCCAGCTATTGGGAGGCTGAGGCATTCAGTTGCTGAGGCATTCAGGCATTCAATTGCTTAAGCCCAAGAGTTTGCGGTTGCTGTGTGCTGTGATGCTATAGCACCCTACTGAGGGCAATACAGTGAGCACTCTGTCTCAAAAAAAAAAAAAAAGGAAAGAAATTAAAGTCTAATTTGAAGGACAAAACCTTTAGTGCTTACATAAAAATAAGATTTGGACTCACATACCAGGTATTCTAGAAACATCCCCCAGGAACCAAAATATTAACAAAGTCCTTCTCTGACTCAATGGAGGAACAAACTGGTCCCTCCTTCAGAGTCATGAGCTGTTTCTCCTTCCTCCTCCTTAGGAAACCTCCCCGGAAAACTTTGGGCAAGAGATTTTCCAGAGAAATATGTGGAAAAAAATAGAAAGGGTGACTCAAGGTTTGCTGGTGACTTAATGCTGAAGGACTGAGCTAGTTATGACTGACGGGAACAAGACAGCCTCTGAGGTACAGGGGGCCCTCTGCGTCCTGGGCTCAGAGGACACAGTGGTGACGTAAGGGACGGCGTGTCTGCAGATTGTGACATCACGGGGCTTGGAGGATACCAAGGGACCACTGCAAGAGCCGTGATTGTGCACCAGGTGCCATGCCTGTCTGCCTGGCCTCATGACCACAGCATTACGGGAGAGTTCAGGAAGTATCAGACTAGTTTACGATAAGGAGACAGACTGGGGAGGTGAGGAGAGGTTACATTTTTGACAGAACAGCTGCCCAACCAAAGTACTTATTTGATGCTGACTCCAGGACTGGGAATACTGTCTGTGATGTTTCATTATCTATAACAGCCGTATACAGATTTTATATATTCCTAATACATACAAAAACATACGACCAGCTTCTTAAACACATTGGAAGACATTTTTAAAAGGAGGTAAGAGAAAAGATAGAATTTCTGAAGGTTATCCAGGCTAGAGTGCAGTGGTGTCATCCTAGCTCACTGCAACCTTGAACTCCTGAGCTCAAGGGATCCTGTCTCAACTTTTCCAAACATGCCATCATGCCTGGGTAATTTTTTATATTTCTGTAGAGATGGGGTCTTGCTATGGTGTGCAGGCTGATCCCCAACTCTCGAGATCAAGCAATCCTCCCACCTTGGCCTCCCAAAGTGCTGTGATAACAGATGCGAGCCACCACCCAGCTGGGGCAATTTTTATTGTCATTCACTGTAACATGACATACCAGCTACACTATGTGTTTCACCTACCAAGGGTGTCCAACCTTTTGGCTTCACTGTGCTGCATTAGAAGAAGAGTCACCATGGGCCACACATTAAACACACAAACACTAACAAAAGCTAATAAGAAAAAAAAAGTCCATGGGTAATTTTTGTGCTGCCACCACAGATCAGCAAAAAAGTCCTTATATAATCAGTAAGTGGCCCATAGGTTGGACACCCCCGGCCTCTATCTCACACACCAGGGCAATGCCACAAGCAAGGCCCTGCAGCTCAGGACTCGACTGCCTGGTCCACATTCTGGTTTTGCCCCTCTCCCTAGCTATATATTAAGTCCTCAGCATTGCCCCACCTCAGTTTCCCACCAATATGGCCTGTCTCCTGGAGGAGGCTCCGTGGACCGTGAGGATCGCGTCATCATGTGAAGCTTGGCTCAGCAGATCTGTATTATTTATTTCTCCGGACAGCCTCATGAAATATTTATATTATCTTAGTGTCCCACCCATCACACATTTTAATTTTCCCTCGAAAGACTAACTCCCTCGAGAAGGTGATTCTTTTAGCAAATGTGCACTCAAACTGCAGCAAAAAAGACAGGGAAAAGAAAAAAAGACAGAGAAAACAGGCCAAGCATTGGGAAAATCCACACTTGTCTTCTTCTGACCTTTGGAAGAAGCACCGGGAAGCAAAACTAGAGGAAGCTGGTGCTACAAACGGCAGCCTCAGTCTCCAAGTCACTGAGCAGGAGGCCGCTGGCTGTGGTGGGTGGCTGTGGCTTGTTCAGCTAATGTGAATGTGAAAAACTTATAAAAAATTAAGAACAATCCAGATGTGGTGGCTCACGCCTGTGATCCCAGCACTCTGGGAGGCTGAGGTGGGCAGATTGCCTGAGCTAAGGTGTTTGGGACTAGCCTGAGCAAGAGTAAGATCTGGTTTCTAAAAGCTAGCTGGGCATTGTGGAGGGCACCTGTAGTCCCAGCTACTCCAGTGAAGCAGGAGGATCACTTGAGCCCAAGAGTTTGAGGTTGCTGTGAGCTATGACACCAGGGCACTCTACCCAGGGTGACAGAGTGAGACTCTGTCTCAAAAAAACAAACAAACAAACAAAAAAAACCAAGTAAAATAAAATAAAATACAGTAAGGACAAGCACCTGCGTCCAAGATGGTTATGGATGGACCAATCTCTCTGCTGTGGTTTTCTCTGACTCCCTGTTCCAGGCCTTCCCAGCACCCAGCACTGTGAGAACACTCTGGGGACCCACACGGTGGTGGGTGAGCTCCATTCCATGGTTCAGATGCTGTTTCTCTGCCTCTCTGAGGTTTAATTCATCATGGGATGCAGACACTTTGAAAAGTCTGGGGCAGACATAGTTCACAGTCCATGAACTATAAAGCCTGCAGGGGCGTTGGCTGCTGCTACCTGAGCCTGGGCTGTCCTCTCTCCCTAGCTCTCACTGCTCCGACCTCCAGCCTTGCACTTTCGCCACCTGAAATCATCTGAAGTGTGCAGGCCCCTGCAGTCAGCATTTAAACTTTTTTTTTTTTTGAGGCAGAGCCTCAAGCTGTCCCCTTAGGTAGAGTGCTGTAGCTTCACAGCTCACAGCAACCTTCAGCTCCTGGGCTCAAGTGAATCTCCTGCCTCAGCCTCCCAAGTAGCTGGGGCCACAGGCGCCCGCCACAGTGCCCGGCTATTTTTTGGTTGCAGCCATCATTGTTGTTTGGCGGGCCTGGGCTGGATTTGAACCCGCCACTGCGGGTGTATGTGGCTGGTGCCTTAGCCACATGAGCCACAGGTGCCGAGCCATTTAAACCTTTAAAATTGGTGCTTTAAATGCTGTGAACCAAAGTAAAAGGTTATAGAATGTTAGAATCATGCAGAATTATCTTTTTAGTAATGAAGTGTGCAAAAATACAATTAGATACGTCTAATAAAGTAGTATCTGAGAAAAATTACCCAGGGGGAACCTGGGTTGAGAAAGCAACACGGATTTCCCTCTATTCTGGAAGATGGTACTTTTTGACTGTAAATAAGACATGCCAATTGGCAGAAAGCTTATCTTTAGAACATAGACAGGGGCGCTTTCTGTCAGATACGGCCAGTAACTGAACCTTATAACATAATAGTGGGTGTATTCAGAATCCTGCCGTGGGAGGCGCCCCTCACAAAGAAAAATAGGCACAGAAAAATTAATACAATGTCACCAGTTCATCAGCTTGGAAATGTATGCGACTAAAAACACCATACATACAGAATGTAAAAGAAAGGAATTTTCAACCGACTCCTCTCCCCTCTTCAAAAACCCCCGCAAACTCTTACAAGACAAAAGCCAAGAGAACGGGAAGAAACGGAGTAATTCTGGGGCAAGAGACTCATCGCTGGTTTCAGCGTCTGAAAAAACAAAGCATGGCTTCTGGTTCCACCCAGGTTAACTGGCGTGACCTGGAGGTATGGAAGGACCACTCCCCGGGCTGGGCGGGCACCGGGTGCTCCCACCCTGTCCTGGCCCCCCACCCCCAGCTCTGTCCTACGGCTCAGAGACGCCAAGTGAGTTGTAAAGGCAAAACAGCTGGGTGAAGACCAGAATGGGGGCGGAAATTTTCCTCTTTAGCTTGAAAGTCTGCTGCTTTTGCATTTCACAAATCTCTTGGGTATTTGCAACAAGTGAAGGCATTTACTGCTCCATGAAGAAGACCACCAGGGACCGTTTCTACTAACAGAGGCAGCAGCGCCAGCACCAAATACAAGGACCCCGTTAGGATCTCACTGCACCTCGCCTGCCGGATTTGGCTTCCAAGGGATTCTTACCTGGGGCTCCTGTGTACATGATGGAAAAGACATTTATTGCTATCGTAGCAGCATAGAACACCGGAAGGGCCCGGAGGCCATTGGGAACAGGGTCCTCCTGTGCAGCAATGAGATAAAGTGGGAGGTCAGGATTCCAGGAGGCTCTGAAGCCAACGCAGGCAAAACAACAGAAAATGGTGTTGCATGTACAACAGAGTCTCCCCAAACCCCAGTGTGGCCAAAAACGCTGGTGTTGTCACTGCCCGTGAAATGGCATCGGCTAGGGCCATCTCTCCCCCACACATGCAAGGTCGAGGAGCAGGCGACTGTGGCCAGCAGGCCCATTAAAGTGCTGGAGTCACAGGAGCTGGTGTCAGACTCAGAAACAGAAAGGAGCTGTTAGCTCAGGTCAGTTCCTGGGGACGCAAGCCCCGAGCTCAGCCTCTACTTTTTCAAAATGCGTGGCGCTCACTACTCTGGCTACATCCAGTTTGGCCCTAAAAGGCTACATTCCACAAATAGTCAGAGATTCTAATATCTGAGGATCCTCTAAGAGAATCAAGTGACTGAGACGGCGCTGCGGTACTGCTGGCCTCTGCGTCACTCCACCACACAGCACATGTCAGCCCTGGTACCCTGGGCAAGGCTTAGTAGCTATCCTTCGACTATTAACAGCTGCAAAGAATTGGGGTTCCTTGCCTACTGAAACATTTATTTACAACTTTAGGCTTCTGCTACAACACCCGCTAAGTCTAAGACCTCAACAAGAATGGTAACACACATGTTTTAGATTCAATGACTTCTGAGAACATATGAGAAATATTAGAGCTTTCAGCAGACCTACAGAGAAATGTGAAGCAGACGTGAGGGCCAGGAACTCCTCCGTGCAGCGCTGACACACAGATGTTGGTGAGGTAATTAAAAAAGGGACCACTTTCTAATAACTCTATAGGACATTTTCATGGCCACACTGTATACCACAACTGGAACATGGGGTTTAAAAACCAATGTGAGCCCCAGAAGTATGGATGATGAGCAGAGCCTCTCAAAGACACGACTGCCAAAGGCAAGCGTGTCTGGGGAGCAAGTATATTTGCACGACAGCACACACCACGCAGACGCCATTCTGGATGGTCTCAGGGAGCATCAGCCCTCATCCAGAAACCTGAGTGGGTGGAACAAGGCACGGCAGAAGCAGGAAGTGCCTCGGCCGTGTGACAGTCACGCTGGACCAGGCAGGGAGGTGGAAGGGTGGTAGATGCTGAGACTGCTGGGCCAGGGCCAGTGCCGAGGGACACAGCCGTATTATACTCTGAGAGGCAGCACTCCGAAGGGACCCAGGCTGCACGGAGAATAGCACACTGGGAGCTGGACCACCCACGGCCCCTGCTTTCCAAAGCAGTGCTCTCCTAGGGATAATAACTGCCGGACAAAGACCCCCAACCAATAACGTGTGCAGGTATACAGCCCCCTGAGTTTGTGTTTTTCAGTGAAATCACCCTCGGTTTTCTCGAACAACCTATTCTTAAAACTCAAATGACAGGATGAGCACGGTGGCTCAGGCCCATAATCCTAGCACTCTGGGTGGCCAAGGCAGGTGGATCCCTTGAGTTCAGGAGTTCGAGACCAGTCTGAATAAGAGCCAGACCCCCCCCCCCCATTAGCCAGGTGTTATGGCGGGCGCCTGTAGTCCCAGCTACTGAGGTTGAGGCAGGAGGATCACTTGAGCTCAAGAGTATGAGGTTGCTGTGAGCTGTGACACCACAGTACTCTACCCAGGGTGACAGAGGGAGACTGTCTCAAAAAAAAAAAGAAAGAAAGAAAAACACTCTCAAATGACAAACGTCCCACTTGACCTGTGTCCTTTCCTCTTCGTTCCTCTCTCTCTCCCTCTCCTGCTTCCTTCCCTCCGTCACCTGCTGCCCACCCAGACATCCCTTCTTTCCTCTTCCCAATTTGTAACAGGTATCTTGTACGTGCTGAGCACAGCACTGGGGGCTGGGACACAAAAGTGACAAGACAGGTGTGGTTTCCACTCTCACAGATCTTAAGGTCAAATAGTGAACAGGGAACTGAGCAAGAAATAAAACACCACACGACACGCTAAGTGCGATGACAAGCAGGTGCAGAGTCCCCAGGGAGCGAAAGAGGTGAGCAACCAGAGGTGAGCGGGAGAGAGAGGCTTCCCAGGAAGCCACACCCGGGGCTGGGAAGAGTTTGCCAGGCCGGGTGGATTCCAGGCAGGGGAAGTGAGCAAGGTGGAGGCTGGCGCCTTCCAAGGTGTAAACAAATAATCTATCATGTGGGTGATCCCAGGAGAAGGAACAGGGAGACAGGATGATGGCGAGTTCTTCCCATTCAAGAGAAAGGGCCCTCTACAGCCTCCCCAGCGAGCTGAGGGGAAAGAGCTGCTTTCTAGCCCGGACACAGCAGGAGGAGGCCTGTCCCTCGGGGGCTTAGGCAGGACGGTCAAAGGCAATGAGCTTTGTGGCTCATCAAATATTGCAACAGCCTCTGCACTGTCAAATAAAAGCAAGACAATCATGTTTTTGTTTCTAGAATACTGATCTCAGTATGTTCTAAGTTTTTTCAACAAAATGCACCCCCAAAGGGGATGTTCTTGTCTTTATTCTCAAATCGAATCCGATTGCTTTCTCTGTTAACGAAAATAGGAAAATGCCTTCACATTTGGGCAAGAAAATTCTCCAGCGGTTTTTAGTGATAGTCAATTTTAAGATTGTAACATGATCTCATTCTACTCCTCCAACATTCAGGAAATATATTATCTTTCCTTTTTGAGACCGGAGCATAACTCCTGGGAGTGCTGACTAATGAACTAAATCAGAGGGCCAAGAAACGCTATTTGTGATGCTGGTTTCCGGGGAGACTCTGGGTGACCCACCTTGGCTCTTTCTGGCCATTTATAATAATAATATCTGACCCTGGCTGCTGGGTGCCATGCCTTAACCACGTGCAAATACAACCATTCCCCTAATCCCTCTCGTTATTCATTTCGATTCAGCAGAACCAAAATGAGTTCTAAAATTTAATTAAAAATCCAAATAGTCTCACTTACCTTATTTAAGATGAAAATTCGGATGAGCACAAACAGCACGCCAGACATGAAACCAGACAGCAGTGGGGATATGAACCAAGAAGCAACTGAATGATTAAAAAAAAATCCAATGAATGTTAACAATTCATACATGTTTAGGGTCACACTATAGAACACAATAACCCAATGTATTATGCATATTAATAAACATTCCCAGAAGCATTCACCTTAACTCAGACTCTAACGAGCCCTGTGACAGGGCAGGGCTGACCTCTGCACATTTACAGCTATACTTAGACACACAGTCACACCTAACTGGTCCTTCCAGCAGTGACCAGGCCCCTGGAGCCCCTAGCCCACTATTCTTATCAAAACACATGGAGAGCCTGCTCTTGTCCCAACAGTGAGGGTCACGTAAAAGATGGGCCGGCTTCCATTTCATCTCCCAAGCCCAGCCTGGTGCTTTCATTCCTGACATCTAACGACTGGAGCCTTGAGTCAGTCTCCAACCAAGCAGTTCTCAACTCCAGCTTCGGATCGGAACCATCTGGGGAGTTTCAGAACTCTGTATGCTCTGGCTCCACCCCTAGGATTCTCATTTAAAAAGGCTGCATGGCACCTGGGCTCTGGTAGTTTTAAATTGCTTCCCCCAGGTAATTCTAAAGTGCAGCCAGGGTCGAGGTCCACTGTCCGGAAGCCTGGGATAGAAAGCGATTTTGCCGGCGGTCTGTGTCCCTGCTTGGCAGGTGAGGCTGCAGTTGACCCAGAGCTCCTAACACCACTGGGATTCCAGGAAAACAAAACCAAAAAAACAAAACAAGTAACCCAGCGGATGGACATGGGGTCAGAGTATTTTTCACAAGGCACAGTATCTACGAGGTTGAATGGATTCACCTCTTGCCAAAGGCAGAGGGAGGAGGGTAGCTGGTAGAGGGAGTGGGGCAGGCCCCTAACCCGAAGGAAGACTGGGCAGAGAGGGTCCTCCCCAGGGGCAGACCCCGGAGCCCTCAGGTGCAGTGAGGTAAGTGCTGGGGCCCACGCTGAGGTTTCCCCACAACACGAACTATCTCCTGGGTTGGAAATACCTTCCTCACTCGGGCCTCACCTTTCTCTGACCTTTGATTTCAAAAATAAAATTTAAAATAAGTTTTAAATTTCTCTCCTGCCTGAGAGGAATAGAACATGATTTTCAAGATGATTTTCATGATTTCTAGATGACAGTGTAACATCTTAGAATGAAGTTAAAAAACTAATGCCTGGCTTGGTGCTCACAGCTCAGTGGTTAGGGCGCGGGCCACATACACTGAGGCAGGTGGGTTCGAACCTGTCCTGGGCCTGCTAAACAACAATGACAACTACAAAAAGTAGCCGGGCGTTGTGGCGGGCGCCTGTAGTCCCAGCTACTTGGGAGGCTGAGGCAAGAGAATCGCTTAAGCCTGAGAGTTTGAGGTTGCTGTGAGCTGTGACGCCACAGCTCTCTACCGAGGGTGACATAATGAGACTGTCTCAAACAAACAAACAAACAAACAAAACCAACGCCTAACAGGTCACCATCTCCACTGACAGGAATTATAAGGGTAAATGTATTACCCTACTGTACAGGTCTTCTAAACATTAACATTTGAAAGAAAAAATATCAAAGTCATATTTAATAAAACTTAATCTAGAAGCATAACCTCCTCCTCCTGGAGGTAAAAGACGCCGGCATTACCGATCTTGACCAGCTCCATCCACTGCACTCCCTTCGTACCGATGGCCACGAGCGAGAACCCGATGGTGGACCCGACAATGCAGTGGGTTCCTGAGATGGGAAGTCTCAGGAAAGACGCAATCAGCTGCCAGACAGCCGAGCCTGGGGAGGAGGAAGGGGGAAAGTCAGGCAGAGTCTCAGCCACCCCGGGGACAGATCTCAACTGCCGTCCTCGGTGACAGGCCCAGACTTTAATTTTGGACAAATTGTTTCTTCACAAAGCGCTGCGGTCCTGACAAAAATCGCCCGGTTCGCTGTGGTGGAGGGAAGGGCTCTCCCTGGCTCCTCATGGAGGGGACAACTGGCCCCTCTACGGACGTGTCCCCTGACATTAGGTATTGGCCGCCTCTGTCACACTCGAGTGAGGGGAGGACGAGGCACTCACTCATTCTGGAGTGAGGCGCGACCAAAACCAAGCAAAAGATTAAAGTCTCGAAATGACACAGAAGGTAAGAAAGGCGACAGTGAGAGAAGCTTTCTCTCCGGTTACGCCTGACAGTTGCTGAAGGAGGAGGACGAGACATCGGGGATGTCGCCTAAGAGGAGAGGGGAAGACTGGGCTGGTTGTCTGCTTTTCCGTCTCCTATGAGAAACCGCTGTGATGTTTAACCCCAGTGGGCACCGATGCTCAGACCCTGCCCAGCACACCAGGCCTGTTATTCATTCTCAGTCATTAAGAAGATCCCTTTAGCTCAGTGGTTCTCAACCTTCCTAATGCCGCGACCCTTTAATACAGTTCCTGTGGGTCACGACCCACAGGCTGAGAACCGCTGCTTTAGCTGGTCACAATGGCTCATGCCTATGATCCCAGCACTCTGGGAGGCCGAGGCAGGAGGATCCCTTGAACTCAGGACTTCGAGATCAGCCTGAGCAAGAGCGAGATCCCATCTCTACTAAAATTAGAAAAAAACCAGCCAGGCACTGTGGTGGACACCTGTAGTCCCAGCTACTTGGGAGGCTGAGGGAGGAGGATGGCTTGAGCTGAGGAGTTTGAGTTTGCTGTGAGCTGTGATGCCAGCGGGGCACTCTACCCTGGGCAGAAAGTGAGACTTTGTCTCTAAGAATAAAAAGAAGACGACGAGGATCCCTCAGTTTGGGCTCCATGTCCTTCCGCCTCAATTCCACTGGTCTTTTCTAGGCTTAAAGTTTTTCTAGGCTATAGTTCACGTCAGGTATTTTTATAAGCAGATCAAATTCTGCATGAGTATTAAAAGCCTCAGCTGGGAGAGATCGCTTTCAGGAACAGTTGCTGAAAAGCCCGTACAGAACTGTACGGGAACAAAGGGTTCAGCTGATGAGCTGGGCACATTATTAATCCCCAGTGTTAATTCTGGAAACCCGGTTGCTTGGCAGCAGCAACAGTTTTAAGCAGACTCCTGGCCTTTCCTTCAAAGATATCTGAGCTGCAGAACGGTCATTCAGGCTGTCACTGGTCCCAGTGTGTGAAGCAACACAGACAGCCGCTCCAGGAGTACCAGGCGCTCTGACCTTTGAGCTGAGCTGCTGTGACCTGCGTCTATCCCTGGAGTGTGCATGGGGGGAGAAGGGGCCAGCCCCCTGCGGCCCCAGACCAGTCAGAAGCCTGGTGGCAGCGCCAGACTTCCCTGAGGACAGGCCCTTAAGCCTCCACATCTGAGCCCTGGGCTCCTCAGGGACTAGTTGTTTCAAAAGTAAAGCCAGTGTTTGGAGTACACAGAACTGTAACTTAAAAAGCAAACTGTGTGATTCATATTCCTGCAGCAATTAAAATAATCTAATGACAGAATGGGAGAGACTCCCAGCTGGACTCAGACCATGAGATTTCTCCTTCCTGAAAGCGGCGATCCCTTCTCTGGCTGACTTTGTACAATATGTCCCGGAGTCCTACTGATAAGTAGAGAGAAGGGGGCTGCCTGGCAGGGGAGGGAGGAGGGCAGAGCAGCTGCGGGAGGGTGGGTGAGGCAGGGACGCCTGCATGGGGGCCTGGGAGGTCTGATGTCAAGAAGAGCAGTGGGAAAAAGACAGAGATAATTTAATGTAAGATAATGACAGCCTACAACGGGGAGAGGGATTAAGCACGGGATGCAAGACAATAAAACTCAGGGGAGGTGGGGAGATGGGCGTTAAGGGGACAGAAATGGCAGAGGGAAGGCTCAGGATCACCAGGGAGGGGCACATGAGGCAGCAAAGAGTGTGGCTGGAGGACCTGGAGCTCTGGGAGTGCAGGGAGCTTAAAGGGAACTGTGCACTTCCCAAGGGGGTTCAGGGAGCGACGATTTCACACTGGGGTGGGAATTTCTGCAAGGAGACCAGGAGTGTTGAATCCAGACTTTTGGAACCACAGCTGGTTCCCCACAAGGTGGATTGACGGTTGCTCTAGGGCTGAGCAAGGATCTCAGAAGGTGACTAATTCAGGAGTTTTAGCTGGCATTTGCGACCTGCCATCTGAACTCAGACACAGGTATCAGAAAGCGGAGAGAGATTCCTCGGGCTAGAGAAAAAAAATGAAGCAGAAGAGAATGAAGGGCAGGGAGAGAGGGGGAAGAAGAAATGAATTTAGAAGAGGAAGACAGAAATTCAGGCCTCTGTACAGAATCCGCCTTGGTTTAGGCCAACAGTAATTATACCACCCTCTTAAATTTACATAGCTCCCATTGCAAAGAACCCAATTTAAAAAATCTAGGTTAACTCACATAAATTCCCAACAAAATAGGCTTTGAGAGTCATCTAACCACATACCAAAATAAATACATAAGTAAAATAAAGAGACCAAAGCAAACAAAATCAAGTTATTCAAGCAAAACCTCAAATTGCTTTGGTAAACCCAAATTCTAGTTGAGGTAAGCATCCTTCATTTTTTTCAGTAAAGAGCCAAAGGCCAGGGGTGGGAAAAACTGAACAACTGGACAAGCTTTCCTGTCCCTGTGAGAAGCTGGAGGCTCAGGAAACCGTCCGCCTTCCAGGGGCCCCCAGCAGCGGGGCCAATCAGTCTCTCAAACGGGCACCCCAGTCCTCAGAAGTTTTAACCAACAAAGGGAAAACTTCAGTTAAGATTTAGTTTTATCTCTCATTTTACTCACATGATCCTGACTGAAAAAAAATCTTAATTTTAGCTTAACGTAATTTAAATCTTAGATATCTATCACGACTACCAAGAGTGAATTTTACACATAATTGGTTATTCTTTTTTTTTTTTAAGAGACAGATTCTCACTATGTCACCCTAGGTAGAGTGCTGTGGTGTCATAGCTCACAGCAACCTCAAACTCTTGGGCTTAAGCGATTCTCTTGCCTCAGCCTCCAGTGTAGCTGGGACTACAGGCATCTGCCACAACACCTGGCTATTTTTTGGTTGTAGTTGGTCCGGGCTGGATTCGAACCCACCAGCTCCGGTGTATGTGGCTGGCGCCCTAGCCTCTGAGCTATAGGCACCGAGCCATAATAGTTATATTTCAGAGGGAAATTTTCAATTACATCTGACTATGCTGAGAAACACATGTTCAGCAAAGGCAAGAAAAATTCAGTAATGACAACAGCTGTTGGAATCAAAGTGACCTTCAACCTCAGGTCTTTACAGCACAGAATGTCAAACCGAGAGGCAGGAGCTCTTTAACATCTGTTCCCAGCCTGCTCAGTCAAACATCGAATCTCCTCTCAGGGCACACGGCTGCTTCTGGTCAGATGCCTCAACAATTTGTCAAACTAAGATTTGCCATCTTAAATTTGGCAAATAAGTGCCACATTCCAGCTGCTTAAGAAACAGGTGACAAAGTAGACCACTAGGAACCTGTGGTCTGTATTCCTGGCACCCCGGTGTCTTACCACCCTCCAGGACTCCTCCTGCAAAAGGCCATGTCCTGTGGAGAGCAGGTGGCAGGATTCCTCTCCAACCCCCTTCCCCTGAACCAAATTGTCCCCAAATTACCCACATAGAGCAGCTGTCTGCTGTGACAGCATCTCTGTCTAGAGCAGCGGTTCTCAACCTGTGGGTCGCAACCACCCCTTTTTAATAATGAAAATATGCTGCGGCATTAGGAAGGTTGAGAACCACTGATCTAGAGGCAAGCACAGAAAGAGCCCTGTCAGCTGAACGTTCCCACATTTCTGCCTGGAATGTTCTTTCCAGCTGTAGTAGAGGTGCTGAGTCTGTGTCATCACAGCCGCCCGTCAGCCTCCTCACTCAGGGCCACTCCCCTCCAGACTTCTCTTCATCTAAACATCCTATAACCAGGCAACTACACATTATTTTTTGGCCAAAAAAACAAAACAAATATACCGATGGAGCTCCCGGAGGTAGAATCAGAAAATCCAAACAAAAGGATTACAAATAACACAGGAGACCAGAATTTCTTGAAACATAAGCACTTAGTGAAGATTCACTTGGTCACTGAATCTGAACTGAGAACTCAAACTGAGAATATAAAAGTTCATACATGTTATTTATTGACATTCAGGTTTTCAAAACATTGCACATGTCCTAATTGATGAAAAATCTTAAGAAAAAACATAAATCGCTGCTCAAGGAAATGTCACAAGGAAACCTCAAAAACACATCCATTTAGAGGTGTTATTTCTTTAATAACTCTTAACCCTGAAACAATAAAAAGCTGTTCTCTAAAGATCTTTTTCTGTATTTTGTGAAAGTATCCACTTAGCCAAAATCTATTTGAACAACTAAGTTGGCTTAAGTTTTGAGAAAATAAATGGTTTGCTTGCTATTTAAACACTTTAAAAATTGTAATCAAATTAATATTCAGAGAGCAAAAATAAGATATTAGGTATAAAACATTGAGCCAGGCTTTGAAAAGTCAAAGCAAAAATCACATTTATGAATATAATCAAAGTACTGGGTGGAATCAGGCCGGTAGACAGGTGTGTCCCACTGGGGTAAAGAAAGCTGTAGGCCGGGCAGGGTCAGTCATGCCTCTGATCCCAGCTCTGTGGGAGACTGAGGTCGGTGGATCCCTTGAGCTCAGGAGTTGGAGATCAGCCTGAGCAAGAGCAAGGCCCCATCTCTACTAAAAATAGAAAACAAATGCTGGGCGTTGTGGCAGGTGCCTGTAGTCCCAGCTATAGGGGAGGCTGAGGCAGGAGGACTGCCTGAACCCAGGAGTCTGAGGTTGCTGTGAACTAGGCTGAGGCCATGGCACACTAGCCTGGGCGACAGAGTGAGACTCTATCTCAAAAAAAAAAAAAAAAGAAGAAGAAGAAGAAAGCTACCTACCGACCATGGCACTAACTTCCCCGGCCATCAGGGTTTCCACAGTCTTATTGTACAGGTTCACATCAATGATGCCTTTCCGAATGGTCTCTCCTACTTTGGCTCCCAATAATACAGAGCCGGTGGTTTCAAATATCGAAGCCAGGATGCACGCCTGCCTCAGGGTCACCACGCCAGAGCCCACGGCAGTCCCAAACGAGTTGGCCACGTCATTTGCACCGACAGAAAATGCCAAGATAAAAGCTATGATGAAACCCAAGATGACCATCCACAAATACTCCTCCATGGCCATTTTGGAAAGTGGCTTTTAGGTACTTTTCTTTTGCTGAAATATTTTAAATAAACAAAGCTCGAGGTTATAAACTTGGTAAGGCCGAGAGTTCTTGTAAACAGTGTTGCGTTTGCTCTGGAAAGTGCTGGACAGTGTTGGAGCCTGAACAAACTGCTAACTGCTGGTTTTCAAACTACTGTCAGTACAGTTCATTTGGTTCTGTTCAGTCAGCGGTAAAACACATTCCATATTTTTCCTCCCAATCTGGGAAAGCTGTGATGTCTCCTCCTGCAACGGGAAGAAAACAAAAGACATCAATTACCCGAAGCAACCTCTAACAGTCCGTTCTTTCTGAAATAAATGTTTTAAGCCTGCTAATGGGATCTAAGCTTGGCATACATCAGATCTAACCGTAAAACAATTCCAGAAAGATTATAATTAGGGTAGCCTCCCACAGCAAGAGAAAAACCCCTGGTTTCTAGAATTGTCAGAGGCCGAAACATGCTTAAAGATTATAGCCTGACCACGTTCCATTTTTTGTGCAATCTGAAAACACAATTTGGTCGTTATTTGCAGAGAGGAACAACTGCCTCAAATAAGTCAAAGATAAAGAAAGAAGAAATTTAGGTTACACGGTCTTTCCAACAAGTGGAATATGCCTAGTTTCCTGGGACGGGGGTAACCAGCTGTGAGTCTGACACCACAAGGTGCAGCCAGTCATCTTGCTGCCTGTTTCCACAGAAGGAGCCGGCACTTTATGAAAACATCACACACGTGTCTGGAAGAAAGCTTTGGGGCGCGAGTGCAAAGCCACTCATCCAGGGGGTGACAAAGGTGGGGTGAAGGGCCTCGCTGGCCTCAGCCCCTCCTAGCCTCTCCCCTCACTCTGCTGCCCTGTTCCCAGCTCCTCGCTCTTCCTTAAAACACCATGCACCTGAGCGGCGCCTGTGGCTCAAAGGAGTAGGGCGCCAGCCCCATATGCCAGAGGTGGTGGGTTCAAACCCAGCCGCAGCCAAAAATTTCAAAAAAAAAAAAAAGCCAAATAACACCATGCACCTGAGGGTGACTCTACCACGAAGAACCTTCCCTGACAGCTGCCCAGCCCCATCCTCCCTCCACTTGGGCCACATGTCACCTCCCTTGACCTGGTAAACAGCAGCCCCTCCCTGTATGCCTTTTGGGAGGGAGAAGAATTGCCAAAAAACAAATCCGTGAAGCACAATTCGCCATTAAGAGCATCATAACTACGGTCTTCTATTATTGGAGAGTCCAGGTATCAAATCTGCGTGTTTTCTTTGAATGGTATTTAGGCTTTGCCTGGCGCAATACATGTTACTGAACTAAATAAATTCCATGCCATAAGCAGCATAATACTTTGATCCATCAACAATAAGGCTTTTTAGGGAAAAGAGACAGGGCACAGAATTTTATGTACACTGTGATTATAGCGGTGTTAAAAATGACTGAAACGTACTGTCCCAAAGTTATAACAGAGGTTGAGTTTGAGTGGTAGTGTTTTTTCTTTCCTCCCCCAAACAGTCTACTGTAGATACATGCCTTTCAAATGAAAATAATATATAACAAATAAATAAACAAAAATACACTGAGCGCTACCTATGTCTGCAAGCTACAGGCACACCATGAAATAGAAAATGCACACGGACAGAGCCAATCCCATTTTTCTAAGATTTTTAGCCTATTTAATTTTGGAGCTTCAGATCCTGAGTGAGATCAATGGAGAGACTACTCTAAAAGCGAAAGATGACAATCACCTAAAAAAGTAGTTTATTAGTCAGGACGGAAACAGGTGCAGCAGCTCGTGGCTATAATCCCAGCACTTTAGGAGGATGGGGTAGGAGGAGTTAGGAGTTTGAGACCAGTCTAATATAGTGAGACCCCCATCTCTACAAAAAGTAGAAAAACGAGCCAGGCATCATGGCACATGCCCACAGTCCCAGCTACTTGGGAGGCTGAGGCAGGAGGATCCTTTGAGCCCAGGAGTTAGAGGTTTCTCTGAGCTACGAGGACCCCACTATACTCCAGCCCAAGCAACAGAGCAAGATGTCTCTTAAAACAAAGAAAGCGACAGGCACTCTAAATCTATAAATGAAAATAAAAACAAAAAATATTTTTGGCCAATGTTATCTATCTTAAAATACGAACGAATCCTTGAAGAAATCTTGTTTGGGAGGCTACCTTGCCAATTTGGCAGACAAGGACAGTGTTCAGCAAATGTGAAGAGCCTTTCCTGTGCTAGTCACTGGAAATCCACTGGTGAACACACACGGATGTGGGCCTGGCCACAGGGATGGAGAACAGACACTAACCAAATAAACACATGGACGCGTGACTCTATGCTGGTGACAAGTGCTATGAGGCAAGGAGACAGTGTCCCCAGTTAGGGGGTGACTCAGCAGTGCCAGGAGTGACTCTGCACCCGAGGGGTGCTCATTCCAGACCCTGCCACATGGGGAAGGAGGGCCCCATGCGGACACACCACTGAAGGGGCTTCATCAGAGCAGGGTGCTGGCTCCGTCAGGCTTGGCATTCTAGAGAGATCACTGGCTGTGAGGCATTAACGGGCTGGCAAGGAGGCAGTGAGAGTGTGGAGCGGTGACCTCTGAGCCCACTGCCATGAGAGGAGGTGCGCAGCCCAGGTGCTAGGGGGGGACCAAGGGGAGTGAAGTGACTCCAGAGGCTATTTCAAGCGCTGAGACCCCACAGGACTGGGTGATGGTTTATAGATGGGGGTGGAGAGAGGACAGGCAGCCTATGGACTGGACTAAAATACAACTGAGGGGTGTTTCCCTTTTCTGTTGCTTTAATTTTGCTTTCTGGTGCTAGGACAGGGTCTGACCACAGGCTGACTTTCGGACGTGCTCCCCATGTAGACACTAATGGGAGGCAGTGCCAGGGCAGCCGTGTCCCAGCCCAGGGTTGCTCAGGGTGTTATCCTCTGCATGTTGCCTTGGGCGTGTCACCCGAGATTCCCTCTCCTACCCAGACCATGCGAGGTAACTTACTTCCACAGCTGCGTCTAGGCTCTTCAGTTTGGCTTTTGTCTGTTCTGGTCATACCCTAAGCTGACCCACCTACGTCACTGGTTGAGGAGAAAGTGCCACCTCCTCCTTCTCTCTCTGCAGTTAAAAAGGGAGCATTTGTTTCTCTGGGTGGAGGAGGTGCAGGGGTTGCAGTCAGAGGCTCCGGGTCCAGCCCAGCCTGCGACAGGCTCCATAACGTTAGTCCAGTGGTTCTCAACCTTCCTGATGCCGCCACCTTTTAATACAGTTCCTCATGTTGTAGTGACCCCCAACCATAAAATTATTTTCATTGCTACTTCATAACTGTAATTTTGCTACTGTTGTGAATCGGAATGTAAATATCTGATATGCAGGATGGTCTTAGGCGACCCCTGTGAAAGGGTCGTTTGACCCTCAAAGGGGTCTCGACCCACAGGTTGAGAACTGCTGATCCAGGCGCTCATTACATTTTTTTTTTTTTTTTTGCACATTATCCAAAATTTTCTACCAGGTGCAATGACTTTGGCCAATGGAAGACCCTTCAAAACATTGCAAAGCACGTTTTTTAGGAAGCTAGGCGTGTACCACCAACATTGCTTGGTTTTCTTTAATAAGCAAAATAAATTTACCATGAATCTATTTATGTTTTCAGCCCAGGCCGCTCAGGCAATTTCTTTTCAGGCTTACTATCTACCATATAAGACATAACACACATCGTACATTCCTCTTATTTATCTTGGTTTTTCAAGAATATCCTTTTGTTCTGGTATCTCGAGCGCTGGTGAAAATCTCTCTGCACAGTGCGGTATCTTCTACTATGTTCCAATCTGCAGGACGCCAAAGGCCACCCTCAGTCACGCTAGGTCCTCCCCTGGCTGAGGCTCTTCCTTCATCTTCCTTCTGGAGGTTTGGCTACCAGAACCAAACTGAACTGAAAAATGCCCCGATGGTGCCAAGTGTCTGCTGGCCTCTTTTACTGAAACACTATTTGAGGTTAATGCTTACAAGAAGCAACCTATAATTACTCTTTTATTTCTGTTTTGGTTGGCAGAAGGAGAGAATCATAGGACATCAGAGTTTGAAGGGTCTTTAGAAGTGATCTAGTCCAATTTTGGTCTAGAATAAATAAAATGAAGTTTAAATCCAGAGTCCCTCAGGGCACTCTCCAGCCACCATTAGCCCCTGTGATGGTGGGAGACAGTACAAAGGGACTCACAAGTGACACTCGGGTGAGACCTTCATCAGGCCCCCTGGCAACACGAGGTTCTCCTTTGGGAGCTGAGATTCCTTGTGGGCCTGGCCTGAGCTGGGCTGGGAAGGAGGACAGGGTGCCGAAGAAGATAGATTACTAAGAACACAGCAAAGCCTTCATCCTTGGAAATTTCCAAGATCCGATGACGCCCTCCAGTCCAACCCAAGTCTATCATCCCACATCCACCAGAGACCACAGGACCAAGAAGAGACCATCAGGCCTGGAACTGTGAACCACAAGACAGTCCTGTGGGGAGGGGTGGAAGCGTCTGGCCCTTTCTTGAGTGGCGCCATCGAGGGGCTTCGTGGATTCGGGGCACGTGAGCAAACTCACTCTGGTCCTCCATCTCTGAAGCTCTGCCTTCAGACCCTGAGGCTCACCCCGCTGAGCCCTGGCTCCTCTCAGGCCTCGTTCCTGCCGTATTCACTCTCCCTCCTGCTTTACTCTCATTCTGACATTTAAGTTTCTTCCCAGCTCATAAAGCTTTTGTGTTATTTAGATGTTTTCCACACAGCCTCTTGCTCTCTGGGAAGGCATTATATAAATCTATTAAATATATTTTTAAGGAAGGAAGAAATAAACAGCAAGAATAATTAAAATGAGATACAGTTAGAGGAGGCAGGGTGAAATGGCTGAAGAAGAGAAGGTTTAGAAAGTCTTATGCGGAAAACATTTTTTTTTTTTTTTTTTTAAATTGAAAGTCTCTGGAAGTGTGAGCACCATCTCTTGGAGATGTTTGGGTGGAATCTGAATGATGGGTAACTGCAAACAAGATTTTCTTTATTGTTTTCGTTTTAAATTTATAATTCAATGCATTCATGAAAATATTTTTTATAAGGAAACACATCAGTCACCCTTTGTCTAATTTAAGGATGGAGCACCAGAAAACAGTCTTTCATTTAACAAGAAAGGCTATTTGGATAGGAAGAAAAGATGTCTGACTTAATGGGTTCGTGCACAATGAAATCAGCTCTGTGGGAAATGTGCATTACCCGCAGGAGAGGTTCTTTTTTTTTTTTGAGACAGAACTTCATTTTGTCGCCCTTCGGTAGAGTGTTGTGATGTCATAGCTCACAGCAATCTCAGACTCTTTGGGCTCAAGTGATTTTCTTGCCTCAGCCTCCCAAGTAGCTGGGACTATAGGCAGGTGCCCACCACAATGCCTGGCTATTTTAGAGAGGAGGTCTCGCTCTAGCTCAGGTTGGTCTCGAACTTTTGAGCTCAGGTAATAATCCACCTGTGTTGGCCTTCCAAGAGTCCGGGGGTTACAGGTGTGAGCCAGCACGCCCGGCTGCAGTACAGATTTATAAAGCAGACTGCCACACGGCTGAGGCGTTGCAAGTACAGGCTGTTGGAAAGCAGGCCCAGGAATAGCTGAGCTTTGTACGCTTATTCCCACTCTAAGTGACAAATCTTCTAATTTCCCCCTTTCTATATGCACTATAAATCCCCCCCATACCCTAAGTACTTTTTCCCACTCACAACAAAACATAGATTAATTTTCATGAGCAAATCACTTAACACATAAAACTTCTATCAAATGGCAAACCTAGGATCGCTTGTTCCAATTCTGTGCCTGAAGTGTCAGACTATTTGGCTAACTTCCAAGAGCTATATTAGGGAAATACTTTCCTTTCAGCCACAGTTTAAAATGGAACATGTATGAAAATAGATTCCGTTCTTACATATTTATTTGCTAGTTTTGTTCTGAGTTTATTGGAGGCTCGATGAAAATATGGATGGTACGTATAAAACGTTGATTCCTGATACACGTTCTTTCTGTTAATGCAACATTAATATAAATAGGAGAGTTGATAAATGAAGATTATAATCTTAATGGTTTTCCGTTCTCAACTTACAGCCCCATATTTCTTGTTCTCATTCCAGAGATTCTTAAGCAATAGTTCTGGGCAGCACAAAAAAGCAGGAGAGGACAAGTGATTATTAAATTGATGTGGCCAGCCGCTTCCTCCCCACTCTGCACAGAGTCTGTTCAAGTCTCCAAGATACTGCTAGAAAAGTTTAGAAACCTGATTGAACTCTGCCAATAACCTGCCAAATTAGCAGCGTCAACAGGCTAAATGAGGCAATAAATTCCCCAAATTGATCATCTGATTGATAAGTCGGGTGGCAATTCAGCAGTTCTTCCCACCGCCCTAGGAGACTACCGAAATCAAAATCTTTGTCTAAGTTCAGAAACCATAACCATTTGCTTGATGTTACCTTCAGAGAGCCACAGGAAACAGCAGTTAAAAAATATAAAAGAGATAAGACGACTGCTAAGATTTCTCTGAAAATCCTTTCCTTACTCTGAGACTGTTCCTGGCCCTCAATTCCCTGACGCATGATCAGAATCATCCTTCTGGAGCAAGTGGTCAGCCCTGTGGGCCTCAGTTTTTCCTTTAGAAAACGTGGAGCGAGGGAGGGTGCTTCCATGTCCAGGGTCACTTCCCTTCAGCCTGAAGAACTTCCTTAGTGTTTCCGGCAAGGCAGGGCTGCTAGCAGTGGAGTCTCTCGGTTTTTATTTACTTGGGCATATTTTTCTTTTGCCTTCAGTTTAGAACGACAGCTTCGCAGATGTAGGATCCTTTTGGCATTTTAATGTGCCTCCTGGCTGCCCGCTGGCCTATTTCCCATGGGAAGTCAGCTGTCCACCTTGTTGGACTTCCACTGTACTAATCAATCGCTTCTTTCTTGCAGCTTTCAAGAGTTTTTCTTTGTCTTTCAAACTTTTTTTTTTTTTGAGACACAGTCTCACTTTGCCACCCTCGGTGGAGTGCTACGTCACAGCTCACAGCAACCTTTAACTCTTGGGCTTAAGCGATTCTTTTGTCACAGCCTCCCAAGTAGCTGGGACTACAGGTGCCCACCACAAGGCCCGGCTATTTTTTTGGTTGCAGTTGTCATTATTGTTTAGCTGGCCAGGAGGCGGGTAGGGCGGGAGTTTGAACCTGCCAGCCTGGGTGTATGCGGCCGGTGCCCTAGTCACTGAGCTACTGGGGACGCCCTGTCTCAAACTTCTGTATGGAAGTTATGTCTGGAGACTGATTTCTTTGCGTTTTTCCTAAGCGGAGTTTGTGACGTTTCTCAGATGTGTGGACTAGTGCTTTCCATCCCATGTGGAAGTTAAACTATTTTTTTTAAATATTTAAAATGACTGTTACTTACTTTTAAACATTTAAGCATTTTCCACCCCTTTCTCTCTTCTCCTCCTGGTCTTGCTGTCAGCCTGCTGAGGGGTGGTTCACTTTGCTCCGGGCTCTACTCCTCTCTCCATCTTTCCTTTCAGTTCTTCAGGCTGCAAAATCCTCACTGCTCTATCTTTCTTCTGCCGACTCTGCTGAACCCCTCTAGTGAGTTTTTCATCTTGGTCACTGCAGTTCTCAACGACAGAATTTCCTTTGTTGTAATATTTTGAAATGTGGTGAAATACAGAACATCAAACTCCTTGTGTTAGCAGCGTGGACATGCACAGTTCGCAGCGGGAGGGACACTCACCCCGCACCTACTTGCCGCCACTGAACTCTTTTTTTTTTTTCACTTGCAAAACTGAAATTCTGTCCCCATAAAACAAGAACTCCCGATCCCCCTCCACCCAACCCCTGGCAACTAACACTCTGTTTTCTGAGCCTATAGATCTCACTACCTAAGGATCTCGCTTGAGTAGGATCAGGAAGTGTTTGTCCTTTTGTGAGTGGTTCATTTCCCTTAGTGTAACGTCAGGGTTCACCTATGTCATGGCACATGTCAGAATGGGCTTCCTTTTTAAGACTGAATATATCCCATGGCCTGAATAGATCACATCTTACTTCCTGACTCACCCATCAGTGGACATTTGGGTTGCTTGAACCTTTCGGCTACGGAGCTACGAGAGCGAGGACACGAATAACCTGTCTCTGAGCTCGCGCTTTCAGTTCTTTTGGGTTTCTACTCAGAAGTGGAATTACTGGATTAGGTGGTGATTCTGTACTTAATTTTTCAAGGAATCGCCCTACTCTTTCCCATGGTGACCTTGTCTGCAGGCATCCCACTAACAGCACAGGTGCTCCATTTCTCCACTGCCTTGCCGACACCTGTTACGTTCTGTTCTTGAATTTAGCAGCCTTCCTGAGGGGTGTGAGGTGGATCTCAGTAGATGCTGAGTTTCGTTTTCCTGCTGATCAGGATGCTGACCACCTTTTCACAGGCTGGCTGGCTCTCTGGGTATCTTCTTTTGAGAATTATCCACCCGAGTCCTTTGCTCACGTTTTAACTGAGTTATTTGTTTTTTATTGTTGAGTGGCAGGAGTTACTTATCTATCCTGGATACTAATC
This sequence comes from Otolemur garnettii, assembly GCF_000181295.1. Lineage (NCBI taxonomy): Eukaryota > Metazoa > Chordata > Mammalia > Primates > Galagidae > Otolemur > Otolemur garnettii. The sequence goes on along the minus strand of NW_003852592.1, from coordinate 171,572 downwards.
CCTTGTCAGATATATGATTTGTAAATATTTTCTCCTGTTCTGTAGGTTGTCTTTTCATTCTGTTGTGTCCTTTGATGGACATAAATTTTAAATTTTGGTTGTAGTCCAGTATTTTCACTCTTGTTGCCTGTGCTTGTGGTGTCCTTATCTCCACTATTTAATAATTCCTCTCTCTTTAGCTACCTTCTCTCCTTGACGGGTCTGCCACTAGGCTTTCCTTTAATTCTTTAGACACGGCTTCCTTCCATCTTTGAACATATTTACAATGGGCTGCCTCGAAGTCTTTGACAAGTTCACCATCTGGGCCCCTCAAAAATGGTCTCTACTGCCCGCCCGCCCTGTGCGTGTTCCCACCATCCAGTTCCTCGTATTTTGCGTTGTCTCACTGAAAACGGGGCCTTTTAGATGTAAATTGTTAACAACTCTACCTACGGACGCCCCCACTCTCCAGAGCTCTGCTACTTGACGGGGCGTGTGGCTGATCTACTTCTGTGAAGTCTACTTCCCTGCACGCAGCCCGGCCACCCCGCTCAGGGCTCTTCCCTGCTTCCCTATTTCTGGTGGGCTTGCCGGGGTTAACCTGTGGGACAGCACAAGCCACTTATTGGTCCAAGTTCTGCTTAACCCCCTTAGCCAGTTAAATCTGACCCTTTCCCACAGATGTCGCTCCTCAGTTCAGGAGTGGCGAGGGGAATCCTGAACACCCAGGGTAGCACGAGAGTGTTCTCTGTGGAGTCGGAATTATTCTCCATCCTGTCTGTCATAAAAATCTGTGCAGGTGAAAAATTCACAGAACTATACGCTAGAAAAACTGAGTTTTACTGGGTGTCAAGTTTTTTAAAGAAGTGACCAGGATTTGTGTCTAGAGCAAGATCCTCTCTGCCCGTCCTGCCCTCACGAGCTGCCTCCAACTCGGTCTTCTGAGTTCTCAGACAGCCAACCTTCGTAGTCAGCGGGGAAAAGGCAAGTGGAATCTTCTTACTGTGCCGCCACCTGCCCAGGGCCACCTTTCTCAGAACACAATATAAAGGAAACCTTTAAACATGTTCCGTTCTAATATTTAATAGTACGATCATGTCAAAGTTTTGCTACTGCGTCAGGGAGAAGCTGCTTCCATATTAGGCTTTGAGTCATTTTCCTTCAAGTTAAAATTCTGGATTTATTTAATTGTTACTGACATGCCTCTAAGGGGCTGAAGACCCTGTGACTTAAAGATCCAGGGGAAAAAAGCCAAACATACATAAACAAAGGCAGCGCTGGAAAAATGAGCCCTGACAGAAGGAGGTGGGTGCTGGGTGCTCTGCCCTCTAAGTCCCTGGGGACACTGAACTCCGCAGAGCAGCCAGGGCAGAGGGACAGAGCCACTCAGTGGCTCCCTCGTCCTGCCAGCTGCCACTTTAATTTCAAGTCAGGTCTGCGGCGACCGCTCTTTCTTTTTGAAACCTTTATGGAAGACGGACTCTTTCATAGCTTCCCCTCCTCACCGTGTTAAGGACGCCATGCCTGACTTTTGCCTTCAGTCTTCGGGATGAAGAGTCAGAGCAAACAAAACACTAACAAAGGAACAAAAGGCAGGAAATAAACTCTGTCCAAATCTTTAATCTGAGATCCATTCTCCTCACCCTCGTACAGAAGCCACCCTCTTTTTCCTGATGGCCACTTGACAGTTCTCCTGCTCTAACTCAGTCTCAAGCCTTGGAAAGTACTTTTTATCAGCTCTAGCCCTTTTAAAGAAATAAAAAGATGTTTTCTTCCTTACACTGAACCATTCAACTTACAAAGAATTCAATTAGCTGAAATTTAACCACCTATATCCCCTCTGCCTGGATGTGGCGTCTTCTGCGTCTGTGCGCCTGGCTGTGCAGGACAGTTTTGGGATTCGACGCAGCTGCAAATGCTGGCAGGTAGGTCGTGCTGACCCCCGAATGTCAGACTCTCTCTCCCAGAGAAGATGAAGATGCACCCCCACGTGGGCGCCCTCCTTGAGAAACAAGGATGCAGACGGGAATTACACAATTACTCCTACCATATACCTGCAGGAGGAGGGGACAAGATGACAAGGAAAAGTGAGGACGAAAGAAGGGAAAGAAGGCCACTCCCAGTGCGGATGAAAAAATGGTAAGAAGGAACCTGAAAAACCAGCTCTCCAGGCCCGTGGGCCAGGAAACACTCTCCTGTGAGTAACAAAGGCCAAACTGCCGGGAGTGTGGGATTCTGGATTCCTCCTAGTCTGTGGAGCCACTTTGGTTTTAAATTAAGTCGAAGGCCCTAATCCCCGCAGAAAGTAGATCCAATTCAGACTCCGTCTAAACTTCTGTGCCCAAAGCAACCCTGGTGACCAGATTCCACTTCAGTCCAGGCCCAGGCTTAGAAACTTATTGGAAGGGGAGAGCCTTAAATGAACGTCAGAAGTCCTCGTTCTCACGAGTCACCGCACAAAGCAGGTTCAACTTTCGCTCAGGATTTTCTTAAATCAGCTGCCACAAGCACCAAAACAGTTACCCAAAATAACCTTCGGATTAAGGCCATAAGGACATCCAGCAGTGCTTGGCAGAGATAACTGAGGGGCCAGCCTGCTCCTACAGTGCTGCCAGGGCACTGGGGAGGTGCTTTCCGACGCCGCGAGGGGGAGGGCTGTGGACGCACTGGCCAGGAGCCAGCGTCCTTTCCATACCCCTCGTCACTGTCACTCAAAATACAACCGGAGGTCTGCTGCACACGGTGCCGCCATCGCCATGAACCTAAGTCTTGAACTCCGGTCCCTTACTAACTTTAAATAGACGATCATGACATTGTTTTAACAGACTTAAAGATACACTGAGTTCCTCAGCTCCCTTCCTTTGCTCTCCAGATACAGTAGTTGAACCTCTGTCAGTTGATTATCCAAGGAATGGTAACAAACTGGTCAACACATGGAGATGATCGATGTAAGAAACTAGGCCTCCTGTACTGATACATACATGTGGTGCATGTCCGTCTCTAAACATTAGGTCAGCTTAAGGAGGAGGTCAGTGTAGGGAGGGGGTCAGCTGTGGAGGTTCCACCGTAACCCTGGCCAACCTGAAGCCAGATTCGAGTTCACTGAAGATCCAGCATGGCGTGAACGCAGATGCTTGCTGAGTACCTCCAATACTGCAAAACTAACACAGCTAACCTTGACCAGGAACTCTATACATGGGTTTGTGTGGGCCTTTTCCCAAGAGCCATCCATGATCCCACGTCTCTGCCTTAAAAATAAGCCAAACTTTTCCATTATAAAAATAATATGTGCTCACATAAAAAATTTGGTAAGTACAGAAAAGTGAAAAGTAAAACAAGGAAAAATGTTCCTAGCCCACCGTGGCCAAATAGCCATAAGTTTTGTTTTGAGACAGGGTCCAGCTCTGTCACCTGGGCTAGAGTGTAGTGGCTTCAGCACACTTCACAGCAATCTTAAACTCCTGGGCTTAAATGATCCCCCTGCCTCTGCCCCCCAGTAGCTGGGATGACAGGCATGCACCATTGCATCCAGCTAATTTTTCTATTTTTTGTGGAGATGGGGTCTTGCTTTGTTGTGTGTTGCCAAGCTGGTCTCAAGCTCTGATCCTCAAATGACTCTCTACCTCGGCTTCCCCAAAGTGACAGAATTACAAGTGTGAACCACAGCACTGGCCAGAATAACCAGTTAACATTTGGGGTATAATACTAGTTTTATCAGCTGGGGTAGGCATTACTTAACAGGAGCCACTGAGGAGCCACTGAGAAGCCACTGCTCAGTGAAATAAAACATAAAAAATCAAAACAAAATGAATTTAAACAGCTCTCTTTTTAAAAGAAAGCTTTTCATTATTACCTAAGTCAGCGGTTCTCAACCTGTGGGTTGCGACCCCTTTGGGGGTCTCCTGCATATCAGATATTTACATTATGATTCATAACAGTAGCAAAATTACAGTTAGGAAGTAGCAACGAAAATAATTTTATGACTCGGGGTCGCCACAACATGAGGAACTGTATTAAAGGGTTGCAGCATTAGGAAGGTTGAGAACCACTGACCTAAGTAATCTCTGCTCCCTGAAAAAAAAAATTAAGATACAGTTACTCAAATAGATGGGGTGGGAAAGGAATCACACATAAGCTCATCTCCTAAAGATAACTACAGCTTACACTTGGTACACAGTATTCTTTTTTCACATAAATACATAATAGTACCCTCCTTTACAAAAACGGGGTCATAAACGCATAATATAAATTTTCTAACCTGTTGGCTTTAGTCAATACAAATCTGACTTCATCATTTTATGTATTTATTTTTTTTTTGAGACGAGTCTCACAATGTTGCCCTGGGTAGAGTGCTGTGTCATCACAGCTCACAGCAATCTCAAATTCTTGGGCTTAAGTGATTCTCTTGCCTCAGCCTCCCAAGTAGCTGGGACTACAGGCGCTCGCCACAACACCCGGCTATTTTGTTGTTGTTGTTGCAGTTGTCATTGTTACTTAGCTGCCCCCGGCCAGGTTCGAACCCACCAGTTTGGGTGTATGTGGCCAGCGCCCCAACCACTGAGCTACGGGCACTACCTGACTTCATCATTTTATTTTATTTTATTGATTTCATCATTTTAAACAGCTGTGCAGCAATGCATTCTACAGCAACCCCATACATTATTTAATCAGTACTTTATTAGGTTGTTTCTAAGGATACTTTATTGAATTATTTGGTCATTCTTACATAGTTTAATAGTAAGTAGGAGGAATTTTTCACTTATCTCCTCGAGTTTAATTTTTTTTTTTTTTTTGGTGTCTGAACATCTATAAAGAGAGTTTATCACTTAACCACTCTTTTTTTTTTTTAAAAAAACATTCTTATTTTTTTATTTTTTTTTTTTTTTGAGACAGAGCCTCAAGCTATCCCCTTGGGTAGAGTGCCGTGGCTTCACAGCTCACAGCAACCTCCAACTCCTGGGCTCAAGCGAGTCTCGTGCCTCAGCCTCCCAAGTAGCTGGGACCACAGGCGCCCGCCACAACGCCCGGCTATTTTTTGGTTGCAGCCGTCATTGTTGTTTGGCGGGTCCAGGCTGGATTCAAACCTGCCACCTTAGGTGTACGTGGCTGGTGCCTTAGCCACTTGAGCCACAGGCGCCGAGCCAACATTCTTATTTTTAATGGCACATATGTGAACTAGCCATAGATTGATTTTAGAAACATTTTTTCCAAGGGAGAAATACCAAAGAAAGAATGACTATTTAGTAATTTCTCTTTGTACAGAAATGAAAATAACTTTTGGACTGTTATCATTAAGCACCAAATCAACTAGAATTTTCTAGAATGTTCCCTATTGGATATAGAGTAATTGAGAGTTCATGGGTTTCAAAAAAATTGTTTTTATTCGGAGGCGCACTCGGGGTGTTGAAGTTGGCCATCTAAGTTCTCTGCATTGGTGAAACATGCCTCTCTTATCTGTGAGCAGCCCCCATGTTCACCAGGCCCCACATATTCTGGAACAGACACACGCAGGAAATAACAGTGTGTGCAGCTTAATGTCACAGAGGTCAGTTTTTTCCAAACATGACAAGGTCGAAATACTGACAGTGACATCAGTGTACACACTTCCCACCTTACCCCTCCATATCCCACCACAAGGCAAACTAGTTCAGGCCCAACTGTCCCCACTTGTTTTTTCTCACTTCAAGGAGTTTTTAATACTCTGCAAAAAAAGACCCACGATGCCACTGACCCCATTCTCAGGGGCTACGACATTGTGGCCACAGTCCCCTGGCTGAGGCAGGGCGTGTCTTTTTTGGATACGGCAGTGTTACTTGTGTGACACTTTTTAAATAGCCCTGGTAAAACCTGTCCTCAGACAGCCCTTTCTTGTTATGATCACAAAGAGGTTTTATTGTACTAAATGCTACTCGAAGTATAACAAATCGACACATTCTCAGAAGCAGAATGTGTCAACCCAAGGCAAAGCCACAAAGGGAAATATCCAAAAGGGCAGAGAAATATTTAAATGTGCAGAATGGAGAGGGGCTCATATGCCTGGAATTCCAGCACTGTGGGAGGCCAAGGGGAGAGGATTTCTTGAGACCAGGAGTTCAAGGCTAACATCAACGTAGAGAGACTCTGTCTCTCCAAAAAATAAGGAAAGTTAGCCCGGTATGATGGCGTGAGCCTGTAGTCCCAGCTGCTTGGGAGGCTGAGGCAGGAAAATGGCTTGAGCCCAGGAGTTGGAGGCTCCAGGAGCTATAAGGATGCCACCCTACTCCAGTCTGCAAAAAAACTGAGACCTTGTCTTAAAAACTAAAAGCCAGAGGGAGGTGGGGGAGCTGGGTGGGGGACTCTGAGGAGTAACTATGTTGAGCCTCCAGCTTCCTGACCAGACCAGCAGTCCCCAGCCTTTCTGACACCAAACACCGGTTTTATGCAAAGCATTTTCCACAGACGGCAGGCAGGGGGTAGGGGGAGGACATCAGATTCTCACAAGGAGTACAACCTAGACCCCTGGCAGGCACACACACTCCTGGGAGAACCTAACGTCTCCACTGCCTGACAGGAGGTGGATGGAGCTCAGGCGGGGACTCAGTGATGGGGAGCAGCTGTGAGCCCAGGCGAAGCTTCACCCCAGTGCCCAGCACTCGCCTTCTGCTGTGCAGCGGTTCCCAACAGGCCACAGACAGACCAGTGCCAGTCTGCAGCCTGGGACCAGGGCCTGCAGCTCCAGATAACCCACCACATGGGGAGGGCACAGCACTTGTGGTCTCCACCATTTCAACTGAACCCTGAGAATTTGTTGGTATTGACTTCTATGTGTGCCATTGAACTACCTGCCACAGATACAAAACCGTCGAGGAAAAGCCTGTCCCTGCACTTTACGTCCAGCAGAGACCCAGCAGCCAACTGCACTGGATGCCTGTAGGGTCCTTCCCTGTGGCCCGACTCCCAGGAGGCAGCTCTGGGGAACGGGGTGCCTGCAGGTGGCACGTCAGCTCACTCACCAGCTCTTCTCCTGTGGGAGTGACAAAGCTGGGGACATAGGGACACACAGACTTTCCCGATAGGTTCTTGCCTTCTAAAGTGGGCTCCCTGGAGAGAGGTCATGGGGGGGCACGACGTCAACTCCCTACGCCCCTCTGTTCTGGCTGTATACCACTTCTGCCCTAATTTTCCTTCAGGTGATGCTGAAAATAGAGTCTATTTATGAACACACTAAATAAAATAAAGAAGGATATATCTATCTGGTAACACAGTGTTATTATTCACACATTATCTCATGCGCTTCTCATCTGAAATGGGCACTGTCGTAAGTACCGAGTTCAGAAAAGTAATTGAAAACTTTTCTGGTTAATTATTAATTTTCCCTAAGTGACAAAAGGAAAGTCAGGGCTAGAAGGGACTTTGAAAGGTCATTTATCTCCCGACTTTGGGGATAACACTGAAAACATTATAAACAGAAACCCCGTTTCAGATGCCTCCACATCCCCATTTTATAATACCATCTTCTTTATCTCATCCAGCGGGCCTCAAACTTCAGTGCCCATCAGAATCACTGGGGGGTGGGGGGTTGTTAAAACACCGACTGATGGGCCAGGCCCTGCCCCCAGGCCTCTGAATCTGCAGGTCTTGGGTGGGGCCTGAGAATCTGCAAGGCCCACAAGCACCAGGTGGGGCTGGGCTGCAGGTACAGGGACCACGTGTGAGCACCACTGCTCTGACCTGACCTTTGCTGGCCTCAGCCTGTGTCTTCTCAGTGGGAAGAGACGCTAGATGGTCATTCCCTGGCACTGAGATACACACAGACTTGAATAACAATTCAAGAGTCACCCCTCTCATTTTCTCCCCCTCCAGGCTAAATAATAGACGTTCCTACCCTTTTATTATAGGTATCGTTTTCCAGCCCCTAATTATTTTTTGAGGTCCTTTGTTGAGCCCACTCCAAGTCCCTCTTGGTAGTGGAGCCATGAACTAGACCCAGAACCTTAGTCAGAGACTGGCCAGGCTGAGAGCCCCAGGGAGAGCCACCCGCAAGCCCACTTACCCATAGGCGCTGCCCCCGGCACCCACGCCTGCCCTCCTAGCTCTGACTCACGCTCTCCTGCCTGATCCTGGGGCCTCAGTGATGCTTAGCAGACCTTCATGGTGCCTTTCTTCTGAGAAGCTTCGGGCATTTCTTTAATTTAGCAGCTGACTCAACACCCTAAGCCAGCCAGGGGAAGCAGCTTGTTGGACTGCAAGCTAGTTTAGTGGACCTCAAATGCAGACTTCTATCTAAAGATCACTTTATGGGGAATTTTATCTACATAATCCACATAATAACAGTTTCAGGTACAAGTGAAACTACAGGCTCGTCTTCCCTTTGTGGGCTCACTGGTCTCTGTCACTTCCACAGCAGTAGGGGGCAGGGGGAGCAGCAGCCTGGGTGGCACAGCTGTCTGTCCCAACCCTCTTTGGAAAGGCCCAGATGGACTGAATGCTAACAACTCCTTGCCCACCCCGTTCCGTCTTGTTTTCCTTTCTTTCCTTTGTTTTCGTATTCTTTTTTTGAGAAGGGTCTTGCTCTGTTGCCCAGGCTAGAGTGCCATGGTGTCAGCCCACCTCCCTGCAACCTCAGACTCCTGTGTTCAAGTGATCCACCTGCCTTAGCCTCCCGCACAGCTGGGACTACAAGCGCACACCACCAGGTCTGCCTAATTCATATTCTTTCTTCTGCCTGTTTATTTACTGACGGTCAGGGGGCCCCCCGTCTCTGTGTCCTGCCTAATTTTAGCACTGAAGTCTCTGACAGTGGGGACTGTGCTTTGTGCACTGTGTGTGCTCTCAGGGTGTTTTTTACATGCTAAGTAATAACGGCAGTCCCAGCACTTCCCCAGAAGTCAGCATTGCTCCCAAGGCCCAGATCTCCTACTTGTGGGAAAGCCAGGAAAAGCCCCAGGGATCCCTCTGCTCAGGTGCCTTTCATTTTTGTTAAAACAGTTGCAACTCAATATAACAAAGCCTCTCCCTACAAAGTTTCCTTTTGAAGGAGAATATTCCAGGGGTGTGATCACTGAGCATTCAGCTCCAAAACCAAAGGCAACCTGTCAGGTCATGCAGTTCCCATCCAGCTGTGCAGACCAGTGACCCACTGAAACCGCCTATGAATGAGGGACCCCCAAGTTAAGAGTCCTCTGCTACCCAGAAAAATCCTTCAAAGCTTCCGAGCAGTCAAGTTATTCTCCAGGAATGAAGTAACATTAAAATAAATCTATGGCAATCAGCAGCTTTCTGTCAGAGCCTCTGGGTCGATTTATCTACTTTGAGGGCACAGGAGGAGTGGACAGGCAGCCAGAGAAAGTGGCCCCACAAGGACTGGAGTGGCCGTGAGTTACCTGCGGTGAGGGTGCCGGCCACAGAGGCTGCCTGTGGTTCTCGGCACCTGGCCCCCGCATTGTGACTCTGCAAGTCGAGCTCATTGGTATTTGTCACCCCCCATGTCACACTCAGCCGACAGAGCCTGTCCTCCCAAGGAAGCCGTGACAGCATCACTTCAGCACACAGGACACGACACAGGGCACAGAACCCCAGACGTCCCCCACAGACACTTACACAACTGGAACCGGCTCCTCTTTCATTCACCTACATCACTCGCTCACAGCACATAAATCACTAAAACACACACTCTGCAAGTGTTTACGAGCATTTTAAAGACTTGTCATAAAACACAACGCTTCCTCGTAGTAAATAAACCTACAAAAACTTCAGTTTAAAAAGTGGATAAAGTCTAATCGACTTTTCTCTTTTTAGGACTAAACACTATAATCGATCAAGTAAATACTCGCTTAAAAACTAGCAGCCAACTATAGTAGATCTTAAAAACACTCCACTGAGATTCTGGTGGTGCCTTTTTAACAATGAAAAGAGTAAGAACTACAAGATACACCAGCGTTACTGCAACGAAACCCCGTCTGCTGCTGAAAAGAATGTCAGAGACTTTTCTGTTATAATACTAATTAATCCGGACAGCAAATGTCTCCTCCACTCAATAAGAAACTAAATTTAAAAAGAAATTTCTTCCTAAAAATAGCTCAAGAGCTCAGCTCTATTTCCCTTTCTTACATTCTTTTCCTACTAAATGTACCACTGGAACATTTCCCGTCATTGTCAACACCTTATGTCATTTGTATTTAAAATCAGACAATGCGTAATAAAGAAGTCTTTAGATAAAGCTTTCCAAAATGGGAAGTGGCATTCACAATCCTGAGGGCAGGCGCCCTCCTTCCTCACGGAGATGACAGACGGGGACCCCTGGTAAGCAGCCACTATACCACCAGGTAGAACTGCTCAATAAAACTGATATTTCCAGAGCTGATATAATTTATGTGCCCATTGATAAAGAAATTCCAGCAATCTGTGTGGTATAAAGTCAGTCCACTCTGAAAACACACGTCTAACTAAGCAAGGTGACTCAGAGATAATTTTAAATATTTGATAGTACAATCTTTAGTTTTCTTCAGCCTGAGTTTAAATTGGCAATAACCTGTTAGACTAAGAGCAGTTAAGACGAGAGGATTTCATCACCTTTGGTTAATTTTGATAACTAACTCAACCTTCCAGAGGATGCTTTAAATTACTCTCTGAAATCTTGCTTCTAAATTAGTTTTTTAAAGTACTTCTTTTTTAGGAGTCTATGGGTCTATTTTTAAGTACAAAATACTCCTTAAAAAAATAAAAGCCGTGCATGCACATGTTCAGCAAAGTCACACTTGACACTCCATCCTGTGTACATCACAGATTGTAGCACAGGGTATGACACGAATTCACTCTTACCATTCTTTTCCTCAAGAGTTAGGTAACCATAGAAAATGAGGCTCCATGGCACAATCACAGTCTAACGTTGCTGTATGTACAGGAACCATATCCATTAACCAAATATTTAAACAGATAAAATGAGTAATTACCTATAGATTGCTTTTGCAGAAATAAAAATAAGAGGCAAATATTTTCTCTTGGGAAAGCTGATTCAGACAGGTTCGTGTAGTAGGGTACATTTAAAGAAAAAACTTTTGCCACATTCTTAGATTTCTCTAAAGTACTAACCACAAAGTTTCCAGTTTTCCCAAGACAGAGACATTTTACCGTGATAGTAACGTTAGGAAGATTTGAGGAGAACAAAGAAAAGCCTTAAAAATTCACCCAGTACTTACAAGCAGTTTCAAAAAACCCTGGGCCACGATTCTTCAGAAGACCGGTGTCCAGATCATAAACGCAAGCTGGAGTCTAAAATAGACATCCTATCACGTCAGGCTGAGAAGTCACATTTCAGCTCACCGACTTCTACTTGGTAAACAGTTTTACAACTCATAGAACTAACCCTGGCTAAAATTAACTGCAGCCGAGCAGGCAGGAACGCGCTGACTGGCATCCTGCGTGCCGGGTTTATTCACTAGGACAACTTTGCTGTCCTCTTAATGGGAAGTTTGGCCCAGGGGCGTGCCTTGGTGAACAATACGCAGCGTCACGATTATGCTAATTACTGAATCCAGTCCAACAATGCTAACTTCTTTTAAGTTGTTTTCGCAAGTACTGACAAAGACAGAGTTAAGCTCTTTTCACAACAGGCATTCGCTGGGTTTTTAAGCACATTCAAATCGGACCCAACTCTGGCAACAAGGTGGCAGTGCTGTGTGCTGTCCTCAAGGAAAGGCAGAGTGAACAGACGCTGTCAGATCCAACAGTCTGACTCCACGCGGCACTGCATGAGATTAAAAAGACACAACACACATGCCAAGAAGCCCATCAATACACAGATCAAAGCCTTTTCTTTACCTACGATGGAATTTCATTTACCTGCTTTCTGGCTCCATCCTCTGCACCTCCCCAGGAGCTGCTGTGAGGACAAGGGTTCATTAATAAATCACAACTGAGAACAAACATCTCAAATATTTGCAAAAGGCACTGTCCTTGGAAGAAGTGTTTTGAAGTGCACTTAACTGCCTGGCTGGAAAAACCGTCCTCTGCAGGAGACAGATCAACTACAAAGGGCCTTGAAGCTCAAGCTCACAGTTAAAGACCCCAAGCACATAGCTGATATTTAAAAGAAAGTTAGAACAGGAAACTTTCAGAAATACAAATGTTCTTAATAAGTCCAACTTACAACGAAGACACAGCGCTGCTCAAGAAGGCTCAGACTCACTGGCTTTCTATATTTAAATTCTGACAATGTGTTTGCTCTCACTGGACTAGGAAAGATACCAAAGCACTTTATAAATACCAATCAAATCTCCAGACATCTCTGGGAGATGTCATTCTCCATTCTCCTCCTTTTATTTACTTATTTGTTTGTTTTTTCAGAGACAGAGTCTTACTCGGTCACCCTGGGTAGAGCGCTGTTACGTCACAGCTCACAGCAACCTCAAACTCTTGGGCTCCAGTGATCCTCTTGCCTCAGCCTCCTGAGTAGCTGGGACTACAGGCTTCTGGCATGATGGCTGGCTAGTTTTTCTATTTTTGGTAGAGACTAGGTCTCTCTCTTGCTCAGGCTTGTGTCAAACTTATGATCCACCTGCCTTGGCCTCCCACAATGCTAGGATTACAGGTTTGACCCGCCGTGCCCAGCCCCTCCCCACTTTTTAAACAGATGGGTAAACAGGACGGGGTAATTCAATGACTTGAACCAACCACAGGTGGCTGTAGCTGCCTCCTGACCTCCGGAGAGCATCTTCTGAGTGTTATATTAAACACTTAGCTATACCCTTTCTACTCTGACAGATCTTTTCAGTGTAATTTGCTTTCCTAATTTAAAAATGTCACGTGTTAGTTTGGACTTGAGAGGATCCACTCTACTCATCTCCCAGATCCCTGGTCTGAGCTCCAGGGGCTGAAAAGACACTCCTTGACGTTCCACTGCAGACAGCCACCCCTCAACACAGATCCCTGAAACAGCCATGCCCTCATGCACCTCCGTCCATCTGTGGTGTGCGGGCCACACGATCATCATCGGCACGATCCCCCACCTGTTGTTTACAAAAGCTTCTGGTCTGAGATTCCACCTCTTGCTGCCCGATCTGTGGCTTCACCTCTACTGGGCAACAGCTGGTGGGCACGACAATCACTCGGACCCAAAGGCACTACAGGTGCCAAAAGGAAAGAAGTTATCACTCATCGAAGACGGCAAACTTCTCTGACGAGCGTCATTATTCTCAGGAATCCACAGCAAACTTAACTCTGCAACTCTTAATGCCAAAAAGGGCCTCGGCAAGCTATTTTTGACACAATTATTCTTGTCCTGTTATGTCACGGTTCAGTAGGAAAGTCTCTAAGCCAAAACATTATTTCTGCCCAAAGCCTGGAAATAAGTAAAGCAAATATACCAAGTTCGCTTTTGCATCGGGTTTTGGACTGGAGAAGGACACTCTGATGTGCGATGGATCGTATGCCCATGCTATCAGCAGGGGACACCGAGCGACCTCCTAGCTGCTCACGCTCCACATGTGCAGAGGATGACTCTGCTGTTTCTCTCAGCAGCAGCCACACCTGTTCCAAAATGGAAGCACCAAACATTCCAAAGAAAACAGCATATCCTCCAATGTCGATTAGTCATTCTGTTGTTTCTTCCTCATTAGTGAAAATAACCTGAGTTGACTGTACTCTGGTCCAGGCACTTAACAAGCGGAGATTCACCCCTCAGCGGCCGTGTCTTCCTGGGACTGTCTCTGACCAGTATGGCCCCCCGTGTGCAGGCAAAGTCAGATTGTCCTGGTTGTTCTCAGGAGCTTCTGGTGCTGGGGAAGGAGGAAGCTGCAGTGCCGCCCAAGTGGAGGGCGGTGATCTGTGCCACTGGCAGGTCCGTGAAATTAAAACAACAGCAACAAAAAACTACTGTTTTTACAAACTCACACTAATGAATTAACCTGGATACCAACTTGTTATAATTTAATTTTAAATCTTAAAATTAAAAATTTCCAGGATTACTTAAAAAAAAAACCCACAAAAAAGTGAAAATAATTTTAATTATATATTTAATGTCTCGAAGATATTGTCATTTCAGCCAATAGTGAATATTAAAAATACTAATGTGATCTCTTACACTCCTTTGCTTATACTGTCCTGAGTCTGTGAAGTCCAGTGCGTCTCAACTTGAACGATGCACACATCAAGTGCTTGGTAACCGCATGTGCCTAGTGACCACTGTAATGGACAGCTCAAGTCTAGAAATATCAGACGACGATTTTTCTTTTTCTGAGACAGAGTCTCACTATGTTGCCCTAGTAGTACTCGGTCACCCTGGGTAGAGTGCTGTGGCGTCACAGCTCACAGCAACCTCAAACTCTTGGGCTTAAGTGATTCTCTTGCCTCAGCTTCCCAAGTAGCTGGGACTACAGGCACCCGCCACAATGCCTATTTTTGTTATTGTTGTTGTTACAGTTGCCATTGTTGTTTAGCAGGCCCAGGATGGGTTCGCACCTGCCAGCCTCGGTGTATGTGGCCGGCGCCCTAACCACTGAATGACAGGCACCGAGCTAGATGACAAGTTCTATAACATACATATGGACTCATAAGCACTCAGTAGACATGAACTAAGATACCGTGGATATAAGGTTGAAAAAATTATAATTTTTTTCTTGGAGGAGCTCAAAGTCTAGATATTCTGCATTCTTAACCTCTGAAATAACATCAAAGACGTCCTGAGTTCATGACGTGTATTTTGGCGGGGAGATAAGTTTCTTCACGGCTTTCTCAAAGGGGTCTGTGACCCCAAAAAGTTATCCATAAGACAAGACTAGCAGCAGAAGGTGGGAGACCTGGGAAGCTCAGGGAAACCGAGGAACTGAGACCGAGAGAGGGAGAAGGATCACTGGGAAAGGGGAAAGAGAGGACCGAAAGGGAGGGAAACCGAAGAGAGGGACAGAAGGAAAGAGTTCCATCTCTGGGCGCAGAATTAGAAAATCAGAAGACAAAACCTGGTCTGTTCGTTACCATGCTTGGTGCTGGGGACACAGAGATGAAAGACAAGGTGTTCACACTTCAGGGAGAGGAACCGACTCACCAGGCAAACCCACCTCTACAAACCCACTAAGTACGAAACTGCAGTTTACAGGCAGCGTGCCATGGAGGGCGCAGACGGACACAGTTCATTTCTTAGATGAAGTCTGTTTTCTGATGAAATTTTAAATCTATGTCCTAGAGTGATACAAGATTCTGAATTTTATTTTGGAATCTTAGAAGAGTCTCAGGAAGATGAGGTATTTCAACATATTTAAAAATTACATCTGAAAATACCAGTTCCGTTTCCATTCCGAGCTCCTCCTCATCTTCAAATGAGACCTGGTTATTTGGTCCTCCAACTACTGAAAGTGGTAGGGTGTGGGGGGGATTCAAGTTTCACCATGGTTCCCAATTCTTCAGAGGATGATGTAAAAGATTCAAAGCCTTCAAAAAAAAATGGAGACAAAAACACATCAACCCATTAGGGAAGAATTCTTCTTTGGGTTGTAGCTGGGGTGCCCGAAAGACCGGGGTTCAAAATATAGGCCATCCGTACTGGCTCTCTGACCTCAGGCAACTGCACTGAGTCAGCTTCCTCATCTGCAGTTTGGGGACAGCAAATGCCCATGTCAAGGTACATTGTGGGAACCAATCGAGAGGCCTGCGGCACGGCGCACAGGCGCACGGGAAATGCTGTGACTGTCGTGACCACAGTGTCCAGCATCACTGGGGTACTCGCTGCAAATCAAGTTGGGACTTAGAGGACTAAGGGCTCTGCTTTTACAGCACAAAACTTCAAAAAATAAAAAGTCTAAAGGAATGTCAAATGTTATGTATTTCAGGGAAACTAGGGGGCCACAAGCTCTTTTCGAGAACTCCATAGCTGTCACTGACTGCCTGATTAATTCTTCTGCATGATGTCACCTCATGTCACTAGCTGGAGGTTGACTCAGAATGTTGGGACAACGTCTTGGTTGCTGCAGTGATGACCCCCCTACCCCCCTATTTGTTCCTGGTCCGTGCACCCTTCCCTTTGGGAACCCACATCCCACAATGGCTCTGGGCCTGGCCAGCAGCAACCGTATCGCAGAGCCCTGACAAGTGCCTCATGTGCTGCTCTCAGGAAGCCTGGGCCCTGGCCAGCCCACTGGACGAGAGGGCCACAGGGAGCAAAGACCAGCCACCACCGCTGAGGTCCCGTTCTGGTCGGCCCACGCCTACCAATGTGGGAGGGGGCCATCCTAAGCCATGCAGCTCCAGACACATTCTCTCTGCCAACTGCAGAGACCCACCAGTCTGCCGCAAGCCAACATCAGCAAGGTGACCTACACACCTTGTGAGGCACAGGAATGTCTGTTTTTTAAGCCACTAGTATTAGGTGGTTTATTGTGGGTTACTAGTAAAAGCTCACTAATGAACACACCTTCAAAAAGTCGGTATGCTCAGGGTAACTGTACTGGTCTAACCATAGCTATTCAATCTGTCTTAATACTTCCCAAATGGATTCATGAACGGAGAACTCTCACTCTAAAAAGAATGAACAGTTACTTTCCTCAGCATTCATTTTTCTGTAAGGAACCTCTAGAAGTTGACCACCCACGGTCACCATACGGAGGTGGCCAATATACGGAGGTGGACAGGATGCCCGTGACCACAGTAGAACATGGTGTAAATGACAATCCTGGCTTCAAGAGGTGATGATCTGAAAGGGACCTGGCCGTGTCCAGGGGGTCCCCAGCAAAGCACCCCTGAGGGTAAACACTCCTTCCAGCAGGAATGTCAGAAGAGGCTTCCGGCATGTTAACCAAGAAAGGCATCTTGAACAAAGTGACATCTGAATGGAGCCTTCTGAATACTGGTAAGACTTCAGTAGCAAAAGGAGCAGCAAGAAAATTATACAGAAAAAATAACACAAGCAAAGACAGAGACAACAGAAAGCTACAAAGTGTGACCAGGGCACGGTGTGGGTTTGGACTGCAGCTCTGTCAACTAATAGCTGTTTGGACGACTGACAAATGACCTCGTCTTTCAACCCAGTGGGCGCGTGGAGTGCACCACAGTTCTGCCCGAGTTCAGACTCCCACTCTACGCTGCAGTCACCCTTGGGCGCTTACTGATTCTCTCTGTGCCTCAGCGGCACCCTCTGTGAGAGGAAGGTAGAAGCTCACCTGCCTCATCAGTGATCATGCACACGGGATGCGTCCCGGTTTGGAAGGCGGGGAGAACAGTGCCTGGTGTGACAACAGCGTCTGAATTCCTGGTGGAAACACCTGAAGCTGAAAGCTAGAAAACCTACTATCGCTTTGGGGTTAGGGGCTTTTAGGTTCCCTTGCTGTCTTATTTCAGGTGGAAAGGGGACTTGCAGTGTCAAACTAAGAGGGCCCTGGTATTAATAGCCCAACGCCACCAGCTTTACTATTAACAACATCTTCTCATGGCTGCTGCTACTCCACTGTGAAGGCCCTGAGCATTTGTACGAGCCGTGTGAATGGCAGACGCTCATCTGTGGAAGAAGACAATGGCTTGATAAGCAATTTGCCAAAAGACTTCAGAAGTCAAGAAGCTATTTTCTAATTTTTAATAGCTTTGTTATAAATCTGTATGATAAACTGCAAACTGGCCACGTTTGGGGTAAGCAGTTCAAAATCAATCTTAAATTAAGAAATAAAACATTAGCAATAGATTCTAACTGTGCTTGGCTGCAAGACTCCAGCAGGTGCCTAGTTTGAACAAGGGGCAACACCCAGGTCTCTTGATGATACATGGACATGATTGCACATGTCCTCAGTTGCTAAGCACTTCATTTAAAGAAGAGCTCCAGAGGCCAGGCGTGGTGGCTCATCCCTATAATTCCAGTTTGAGAGGCTGAGGTGGGATGACCATTTGAGGCCAGGAGTTCAAGACCAGCCTGGACAACATAGCAAAACCTTGTTATACTTTACAAAAAATTAAAAACTGAGCTGGTTGTCAGAGGAGTGCACCTGTAGGGCCCAGATAACAGGCGGCTGAGGGAGCCGTTAAGCCCAGGAGTTTGGGAGAACACAAGCTATGACTACACCACTGCACTCAAGCCTGGGGGACAGAGCAAAACCCTGCTCTAAAAAATAAGTAAATATAAAAAGAAAAGAAACAGAAACTCATCTTGGAAATAAAAACAAAGAATCTCCAGAAGGATCAACAACTCAGCTCTAAAAACTGTAATAGCCTGATAATTATAATAATCCAAGAGGCCGCTCCCAGCATCACTGGAGACCAGTTCTTTTATACGGGCGCTGCTCCACAAAGGAGGAGGGAGCAGACAGTGTCAGGACAGCCCTGGGTGACTGCAGACTGAAATCACAGACAATTATCCATTTTAGACCTTAATGCTTTCATTGTAAGAGCTGGGATTTTTTTTTTTTTTTTTTTTTTTTGAGACAGAGCCTCAAGCTGTCCCCCTGGGTAGAGTGCTGTGGCATTACAGCTCACAGCAACCTCCAAGTCCTGGGCTCAAGCGAGTCTCCTGCCTCCGCCTCCCAAGTAGCTGGGACCACAGGCGCCCGCCACAACGCCCGGCTATTTTTTGGTTGCAGCCATCATTGTTGTTTGGCGGGTCCGGGCTGGGGATTTGAACCCACCATCTTAGGTGTACGTGGCTGGCGCCTTAGCCGGTTGAGCTATAGGCGCCGAGCCAAGAGCTGGGATTTTTTTTTTCTTTTTGGCATTATATCCTTTTTCTTTTTGTTTGTTTGTTTGTTTTTAAGAGACAGAGTCTCTCACTCTGTAGCCCTGGCTAGAGTGCAGTGTCATCATCATAGCTCACAGCAACCTCAAACTCCTGAGCCCAAGCAATCTCCTGTCTCAGCCTCTCCAGTAGCTGGGACTACAGGTGCATGCCACCACACCACCTAATTTTTTTTCTATTTTTAGTAGAGATGGGTTCAGTCTGGTCTCACCGTTGTTCGGTCTGGTTTTAAACTTCTGACCTCAAGTGATCCTCCTGCCTCAGCATCCCAGAGTACTAGGTGCTGGGACTACAGGCGTGAGCCACGGGCCCCAGCCTCACATTATCTTCTTGTCTCTCCAGTTGCCAGAAAGACGTGCATTACCCAGTTCTATGGTTCAGGTCTTGGAAGGAAATAAAGCTCTTCAACAATGACTGAAAATTGGTGACAGAGAAGAACTGGCACCTGCAGAAACTGCTCCACAGCATGGAGAGGGGGCGTCCTCCCCGACTCATTCCACTGTGATATCAAAGCCAGGAAAGGGCACACACACAACATCACTATAGGCTGATATCTCTCATGAACAGAGATGCAAACCTTCTCACCAAAACGCTAGCAAACTGAATCCAACAGCACATCAAAGAGACAACTCACCACAGTCTAGTGGGTTCATCCCAGAGATGCAAGGATAGTTCAACATACTCAAGTCAATAAATGTGACTCACCACATAACAGAATTAAAAACAAAAACCATATGATCATCTCAATAGATGCAGAAAGAGCATATGACAAAATCCAGCATCCTTTATGATAAAAACCTTCAACAAACTCAGCACAGAAGGAACATGACTCAAAATAATAAAAGCTCTACATGACAAACACATAGCCAGCACCATATGGAATGGGATAGTTGAAAGCATTTCCCTGAGAACTGGAAAGACAAGGATGCCACTGTCGCTCCTTCTATTCAAGACAGGTCCAGAAGTCCGAGCCAGGGCAATCAGGCAAGAGAGAGAAGTAAAGGGCATCCAAACTAGAGAAGAGGAAGTCAGATGATCTGCTTGTTCACAACATGACCCTACACATAGAAAACCCTTTCAGCTCCTAGATTTGGTCAACAAATTCATTAAAGTCTAAGTTATAAAATCAAAATACAAATCAGAGAGTTAATAATAAAGCTGAGAAACAAATCAAGAACTCAACCTCATTTGTAATAGTTGCAAAAATTTAAAAAGCCTAGGAATATACTTAATCAAGTAGGTGAAAGATCTCTCAAAGGAAAACTACAAAACACTCAGGAAAGAAATCCTAGGTGATACAACAAACAGAAAAACATCCCATGCTCCTGGACTGGAGGAACGAACATCATTAAAATGATCATGCTACCCAGCACAATCTACAGATTTAGTACAATTCCTACCAAAATACCAAAGCCCCTTTTCACAGAATTAGAAAAAATAGCCCTAAACTTCATTTGCAACCAGAAAAGAGCCTGAACAGCCAAAGCAATTCTAAGCAAAAAGAACAAAACTGGAGGCATCACATTCAAACTATCCTACAGCAACCCAGACGGCACGGTACCGGCATAAACCAGGACACGTAGCTCAATGGAACAGGAATGGGGAACCCAGAAATAAAACCGTCCACCTACAACCAGCAGATCTTTCGACAAAGCAGACAAAAACATACACTGGGGAAAGGGCGCCCCGTTCAATCAGTGGGGCTGGGAAACTGATAGCTGCGTGGAGAAGAAGGAAACTGGATCCCTGTCTCTTGACATATACACGAATTAACTCAAGACGGATTAAAGACTTAAATATAAGACCTGAAACCATAAAAATTCTAGAAGAAACCCAATGAAAAACCTCTTCTGGACATTGGCCTAGGGAAAGAATCGATGACTAAAACCCCAAAAGCAAACATAACAAAAACAAACAAGTGAGGCTTAACTAAAAATATCCTCACAGCAAAAGAAATAATCACACCATAAAGAGCTGACAGAATGGAAGAAAATACTCACCAACTATGCGTCTCACAACGGAAAAGCTCAAGTAACTCAGCAAGGAAAAAACAAACGACCCCACTAACAAGAACGATGACTTTTCAAAGAACATGTCCAAACGAAAAGAAAACATCCAAATGGCCAACAAACATGTGAGAAAATGTTCAAAGTCACTGTTCATCAGAGAATGCAAACGAAAGCCACAGCGAGATCACCACCGTCCCCCAGCCAGGGTTGCCGTTATTAAACAGTCGAAAAGCACTACTATTTACTGTTAGGAATGTAAATTAGTACAACCTCTGTGGAAAACAGTACAAGTTTCTCAAAGAACTAAGAGCAGATCTGCCATTTGATCAGGCAATCCTCTAACTGGGGACCTAGGGAAAGACGTCGTCATATCAAAAAGGTACGGAACAAGTGTGTTCATCACAGCACAGTTCACGAATGTGAGAATGGGCAGCGACCTAAGCGTCCACCAACTGATAGTGGATAAAAAATGTGCTATGTACACACACACACACACACACACACACACAATCATGGAATACTACTCTGCCATGAAAAAGAATGGAATCACACCTTTGCAGCAACTTGGATGGGACTGGAGGCCACTACTCTATGTAACACAGGAGGAGAGAAATAAAATACCAGATCTTGTAAGTAGGGGCTAAACCCTGGGTACACGCGGTCACAGAGTGGAATACAGACAGTGACGGAGTCCAAAGCGGGGAGGGCCAGAGGGCAGTGCGGGCTGAAAAGCTATCCTGGGAACTATGTACACTATCCCAGTGATGTGCACACTAAAAGCCCAGACCCCCGGCTGCACAGCACACCCATGTAACAAAACTGCACTTGTAGACCCCTACTGAGATTTAAAAAATGACTGAAAGTCACACTTTTTATTTCCCCAAACTGAGAACCTTTCATGTAAGCCATATTGAAAGAAAGATGCTCTTGATAGTCCAGATTTAAGTTTTTGAAAAACTTCTTTTTAAATAAAATAATAAAAACAGAGTATCATAAATTCCAACATCTTGATTTTGAAAAAGAGAAACCTTGCCCTTCTTATCTGACATTCTTAAAGTAATAACCAGCTGGACTATGCTAGTTGTTCACATGCAGCCTATCAACTCCGTATACCCAAATCACACCAGATCAGGATTCACTGTTCTTTGAATCTGCTTTAAATAAACCATTTCTTCTCAAGAGTTCTGTGGCAGTGTTCAGGAAAAATAATTAAGATAAACGGAAAATGAGCAATGCATCCTTTTAAAACAATATCCAGAAGAGGATGTCTGAGATCACTTGCTAAAGTAACTCCCTCAGAACACCTTTAACTTAAACTAAGCCTGGGACTGAAAGAACAGAAAGGACAAATCCCATTGAACTTGCAATTCTTTAGAATGTGTTGGACAATTCCGAGACACATGAGGGGGGAAAAGTATCAAAAATAGCCCAGGGAAGGATTTGACAGCAGCTAAAACATAAAGGCCAGGGGTGAGGTCGAAATTAGAAGCATGAATGTCTATAAACTGCCCATATAAGGGAATTGATACATTAGTAACTAAACTGGGATAACCTACAGGGCAAAATAAACAGCCACGCTCATCACAGCGGCTGACTTTCCGTCTCTCTGGTAATCTCCAGAGCCTCAGGAGACAGGTATGTCACGACTTTATGCTGTTATTTTCAACTACATTCAACGTTTGGCGGTGTCTCTAAAACCCGGTCTTAGCTTTCCTAGTCCCCGATGATAAACTTCCTGCATTTTCTTCTCTCCTCCTCACAAACGTATGGAAAACCTGACCAGGTTCCCCACCACGTGGGGCACAGTACTGACTCTGGTCCTGCGCTCCGCAGTCTCCCCGATTCCCCAGAGGGAAGCCGCTTAACCTGGTGCCCAGGGCCAGAGAGACAAGTGAACAGCGTCCTGTCTTCTGGGGCCCAGTGTGCTCTGGGAGACAGCCACGCACATGGTCATAAGACACTGGAAGTCCTGTAACCAAACTCTGCACAAAAGTATGGGATGCAGTTATCTCTGGGGCTTGGGGGAGGCTTTACCATGGACATGGCCCGGCAGAGACAAGGTGGAAAGCATTCTAGAAAGAGTGACCCGTTTAGGCAAAGGCTAAGGTGGGGCCAGGGATACAAAAAATTTACTTTTAGACAAGCCGTGTTCAAGATAGTACAAGACATCATCTGTGAATTCAGACAAACGGTGAGAGCGGCTCTGGTGACAGGGCGGTTACGGGGCTCTTTCTGGGGCAGGAGTTCCGCTAGTGCTAGCACTGTCTTTCCTTCCAAGTGAGGAAACAGACACAGGACATCAGGAGCCCTAGACACTAAGTCCTGGAGCCACATTTGAACCTGTGAGCCTGTCTTCTGAACCTCTAACCTGTACCCCTCTGGTGTGATGAGAAAGAATGAAAACCAGGGTAACCCAAAGTGGCAGCAGCCCCCACCCGTTCCAAGACTACTAGTGTGAGATACAGGGTTTTAAAAAAAAGTTTTCATATAAGCCTTCTGCAATAGCTATCCATTTCTACAATCTACAGGATTTTCATACAGCCTCAACTATTAGAGGGGTAATAAGGGACATCTTGGTCTCAGCCAAATTAAACACTGCAGATATGTGACACAGGTCTCTATGCAAACACGGGGGCAAACTAAGAACATGATCAGCACAGTAAGTTCTATCCAGTATGACTGTCATCCAAGTCAGAGCCCAGAACCATGAGTCTAACGGCGCCAGTGCCCCTGTGTTCACCTCATTTCACAGGAAATGTTGAATTTCTTTCTTACGCACTTTTGTAATTTAACAAGAGTGTGTTCTTTTATCTCCAAATAAAAATGAAATCTTAAAAACATAAAATACACAGGCATATCCTAGTTACTCCAGGCTCGACAGTAGAGTCACTTACAAACCTGTTCATAACAACTTTTCGGCATGTTTGAAATCACCTGTACTGACAACCGTGGGGCAAAAGTCAAAAGCATCCTTTCTATGGAAGTCCTTTGAAAGACACTACAATATTATCCTAGTATTTTCTCCGGGTTTGGAATGGAGGTACCTAGGGGAGGAAATGGAAAATTTGAACTCAAGAGTCCTTGACGTCCCGCTGTACAACCTTTTACTCTGAGCAGGAATTTGGTTCACAGCCCCCACCCAGTTCCCATCACCCGGCGTGAGGGCTGCTCCCCTGGGGAAGTCATTTCTTTCCCCAGCAGCCTGTCACCTTCCCGGAGAGCTCGTACACCACAGGGCTCCGTGTTAGGCCAAAACAAATTCCTCTGCTTTGTGATTTGTTCATTCATTCATTCACAGGTTTACCAAGCACCTCTGTGCCTGCAGAGTGCCAGATAAACACACAGCCTGGTCTGTGGGCTGTGCCCTGTCCTTCAGATCAACCCTGAACTCCGGGAGCAGCAGTTCCTCAGCGACCCCACTTCTCTATCCGTCACTATTCTCATCTCCTTCCTTCCCCAACGTCCCACCTAAAAAGTGGTTCAGAGACGTAGGCACAGTTCACAAAGGTGGTTTAACCTGCCCATGACGTAGTGCAAGCATGCGCTGAGGTAACCTGAGACTGTGGACCATTTTCAGCAGCGACCTCCCAGCCACGGCTCGCAGAAGCCTGTGACCAAATGATCCCGAGCTATTTTTCATCTCTTGCGTTTGAGATTGTCTACCACCCCCAGGCATTTCTCAACTTCTGCAGATGACTTACCCCTGGTGTATCTCATCATGCTGATTTTAGAACATTATTACAACCTATTCAGATTATTTTTAATCTAGAATCTGCTATCTATAGTATCTGTCATCTCTTCTAGTGTTACGTCATCTGGAAATTAGATACATTTGTTTCACTCCAGGTCTTTACAGAAAGAGGCCACTGATTACAAATGTGCTGCTGATGGTAACTCAGAGTCCTTCACGAGTTCTCTAGATTCAGGAATAGTCTGTGATGCCCACGTTATCAAATGTTAACCCTTCCTGAGGCAATAGCTCCACTGAAAACCCGATGAAAGCCGTAAAAGGTACGTTTGTACATAATTTTGCAATCAGTATCAGATGGTCCTCCTGCTACAGGGCCCTACCCTAGGGTTTCTAGGACCTGCGAAAAACATTGTCATCACTAGGATTCATTGGGATCAAAACTTTTTTTTTCTTTTTGATACAGTCTCACGCTGTGCTCACAGCAACCTCAAACTCTTGGGCTCAAGTGATCATTGCCTCAGCTTCCCCAGCAGTTGGGAATACAGCTGCCCACCATAAGACCAGCTAGTTTTTCTATTTTCAGGAGAGCCAGGGGTCTCGCTTTTGCACAGACTGGTCTCAAACTGCTGAGCTCAGGCGATCCATCAGCCTTGGCCTCCCAGAGTGCTGGGATTATAGGTGTGAACCACTGTGCCCAGCCAGGTCTAAACATTTTTAAAACAGTTGATTTTCCTAACGGCCAACTTAGGAGTTAGTTAACCATAAATCAATTGAGATTAACTCATTAATTCTCAGTAGAGAAGATATCTAGAAACTGAGAAATCTGACCAAAACCGAAGTATAAAGAATACTTTAGAAACAAAAGCCTAATGTCTTTGTACAAGAACATACTGCGTCATTATTTGTAGCTGCAAAAAAATTTTTACAAAGAAACATCCTGAATTGTCCATTCCCAGGGGAACGCCTGAATAAATATGTTACATAAAGCCATATCAAATGGCTATTCATATTTTATTCTTCCTGGCCTTTAAATTTTATTAATATTTTCAGAACAAGAGTTAACTCTCCATCTACTGACGTGGAGGAATTGCTGTGATATACCAGGGAGGAAAACAGGCTTCGGAGTAACATGTAGCTCATGATCCTGTTTAAAAAACAAAAAATTCTCAAACCTTATGCCATTGTATCTACTTTTATAAGTAGAGAAAAAGCTATGGGAGAATGGGAGTGGGGGATTAATTCTTTTTTTTTTTTTCATCCTTAAAAATTACATTAGGAAAAGAAAAAACAAACTGTATGCAGCTGACGACAGGCTCAGTCAGCACTCAGACCCCTCGCTCTGTACTCCACACAGCTTTCACGAACGCTCCTCCCCAGAAGTTTCTCACCCATAGCACAGCCTAAGCACAACCCAGCTTCCTTTTCTGACTTTCTGTTTAGGGTATGCTGGGTATCTGATTCCATGTCACAGGCACACCCTTCTGTGTTCATAGTTTAAATGGGTCCACCATTCCCACGTGATTTTCTCCCCGCAGGACAATAGTCAACTGAACAGAGCCGTAAGTAAGAGCCACGTGAATCCATCCCGAGTCCAGACCATAAGGGGAGCCGCCCACCGTACAAAGCTATCAGATTATAGGGTGAAAAAACAGGAGCATCGAAGCTCTTCCTGCTAATTCAGTGGTTCTCAGTCTTGACTGAACCAAAGAATCACCTTAGAGGCATTTTTAAAAAGTACCAAGGCCTGAGTGCCACTTCTGAGGTTCTCTCTCACTGACGTGGCCCCGATGCGGTTACTTGTCTAAAGCCGTGGAGGACAGTGATCCCGATGCCCCACGGGAGTCAAGCCCTGCATGGCTTTTCACATTTCACCCTTCCCGTCTCCTGTTCCAATTTCTTACAAAGGGCACTTACATTATCAGTTATTTTAAGCCTCGCCAGCTACGCTGGGGAAAGCCAAAACCTATTAACCAGCAAACACCTGTCCATTATCCATAATTTATACAGCCCTTATGTTGACCTTTGATAACATGATTTAAAGATACTTAAATTTATGGCTATCATAGTTAGGAGCCCCTCAAAGGAATATTTGCAGGCTCATCCTAATTTTTTTTTTTTTTTGAGATTTTCCACATTTTTTTTTAATTTATTGTTGGGTATTCATTGAGGGTACAAGAAACCAGGTTTCACTGATTGTATTTGTTAGGTAAAGTCCCTCCAACTTATTATCTTTTTATTAGCCTGGGAGACAATGATTTTGTAAAACGTCTTAGGACCCCAAATGTGTGGCTAAACAAAAATGCCAACACTGCTCTACCAATTAGACATTAGTCAATTAATGAACTTGTTGATTCTCTGTGATAATCTTTATAATTATTTAAAAAATTCTTCATACCACCCAGGGATACCCAAAAAAACCCAAAAACTATCCCCTATAGCTTTTTTTTTTTTTTTTTGCAGTTTTTTTTTACCGGGGCTGGGTTTGAACCTGCCACCTCCAGCATATGGGGCTGGCGTCCTACTCCTTTGAGTCACAGGGGCC
This sequence comes from Otolemur garnettii, assembly GCF_000181295.1. Classification (NCBI taxonomy): domain Eukaryota; kingdom Metazoa; phylum Chordata; class Mammalia; order Primates; family Galagidae; genus Otolemur; species Otolemur garnettii. The sequence continues at coordinate 144,669 of NW_003852592.1, read as the reverse complement.
ACCCCTCCCCTAGACAGCTTTTAAAACAAGTACCTATGCCTGGGCCAGCTCACTCAGAACCTCACAAAGTGGTGCCAGGCCTTGTTGTTCATTATAAAAATGCTTCCAAGGTGATTCTTGATGATTCTTAAAACTTCAGCCAAGTTGCAAAGAATTGATAAGAAGAAAACCATTACTTGAAATATTTCCCTCATTCAAATTTAGTATCTGAGAATAGTAATATTCTCCACAAGAAAAATGTCAATAAAACATGAAAGGGGATTTACCAACAACATGAAATAGTATTTATAGAGAGTAAAACAGGACTCGGATACTTTGGAATCATGTTGCAAATTATATAGAAAGATATTTTAAAACAATGGGTAACATATGTTATTTATAATGGCTGGCATTAAGAAATAATTGTCTTTTATATATCTACAAGTGATGACTGCATTAGCATGTATTTCTTTAAAAGCCTACAAATGTCCATTAAAATTTTTTTTTTGAATCAGAGTCTCACTATGCTGCCCACAGTAGAGTGCTATGGCATTACAGCTCACAGCAACCTCAAACTCTCAGGCTTAAGCAATTCTCTTCCCTCAGCCTCCCAAGTAGCTGGGACTATAGGCGCCCGCCACAATGCCCAGCTATTTTCTTGTTGCAGTTGTTATTGTTGTTTAGCTGGCCCAGGCCAGCTCGAACCCGCCAGCCTTGGTGCATGTGGCTGGCGCCGTAACCACTGGGCTACAGGCACCAAGCCTAAATTTTTTTTTTTGATCTAATGGTCACACTTGTAAGCATTTATCCCAGAAAAATAAAAACTTAGGCCCACACAAAAATCTGTACACAAATGTTCACAGCCAACTTTATTTGTAATATCAAAAACCGGAAACCACTCAAATGTCCTTCAATGGACAAATGGTTAAACTGGTGCAGCCGTATCATGAAATACCACAAACCACTGATTCACACGACTCGAAGGGATCTCACAGGCACTGTGCTGGGTGAATAAAGGCAGTGTCAGAAGGTCACACACTGCGTGATCCCATCCGTACAACATTCTCAAAAATGAAACTACTGTAAGAGATGGGGGGTGGGAGGCTATGCAGACGCAGCACGGAGGGGCCGGCTTCTCTATCTTGACTGCGGCGGTACCCTGACATCTCCATGCTATCAAACTGCACACGAGTGCGTCACATGGAACCAGTGAAACCCGAGTGAGTTCTGGGGCTGCACCCACGGTAGTCTCCTGGTTCTGATCTTGCACTATACGGTTCCCTTGGGGGAAAGTGAGGTTGGTGCATGAGACCTTCCTGTGCTACTCTTGCAACTTTCTGTGAATCGGGATCATTTTAAAAGGAAAAAATTTTTTTAAGTTTGGGGAAATGTGAAGGGAATCACCTGCTTGATATACGTAAACCGTTCATCTTTATTAAGTGATGGGAAAAGGCGAAAGGCCCGTGGGGTGGGGGGAGGGAAGGCACAAACAGACGGCTAGAGAGAAACGCGGCTGGGGTGGTAGTGAGAGCCTCGCTGCTCATCTCACTGAACTCAGCAACCCAGTGGGTGGCCGCCGAGGAACGGCCTCCCTTTCCAGATGAGGAAACTGAGAACAAGGATAAGAAAGTCGGTCAAGGACAGACGGGGGCAAGTGGCAAACATGTCAAAGTTCACAAAAGCAAGACGGTTTCAACACAAAAAGGATTTTAGGAAAAAAGCATTGTTGTAAGAAGGGTTTAAAAAGTGCCTTAAAATATGCCAAGGAGATGAAATGCTGGAGACCTAGATCCTACACACGGCCACGGTCACAGCACACCGCGCTGAGTACTGCACCTTCCAAGAACCGAGAACCCACAGTACACGTCAGGCCAGAATAACAGAATACGCTTGACCACAAACGCGTTTGGAAGCTGTGGCTTTTATTGATCTTTCAATTTTTGCTCAGGAACAACAAGAAAATTAATATTGATTTCTCCTCTTCAAAAGGTGCTCACTGAATGGAATTAAGTCGATAAAAGTGAGTTAGAACTCAGACGTGATGCGAAGAGGACACTCAGCACGGGAGTAAAATCAGGCTGAGTGACCATAACAGAGTGCATCCGTGGGAGGAGGAGCAGAGGGAGGCCTGCCGGGCTGTCTGACGCCAGGCATCAGGTCTAACCCTACATTAGAATAAGACACGAATCTCAAGGTAATGAACAACACTGGCTGGCAAGATGAGTATTTATTTGCCCTAAGACAGTTTTAAATAAAATCATGCAGTTAAGATTGGCTTCATCTCACTTAGAAAAAGCCAGAGGAAAATTTCTGAACCTTATCGGCCTGTCTCCAGTTTAGATCACTGCGTGTTGTAAGAGTGTGTCGGGAAACAGGCAATTCTAGGGTCAAGTCCAACTGGGCAGTGGGGATTTAAAAGGAAGCCTGTTCTGGTTAAAGCTTCTGAGCAGCGGTTGTTTTCTAGAAAGAAATAGCATCTTGATTTTAAAGATCAAGTGAAACCTCAGGAAAAGACAATATTCAAAACAATGGGAAAACCAATCCCCCTTGTAAGTCACAGAGGGTCGAGAATTCCACTTCATGAGCTGCTTGAAGAGAGCGGAGTAACTGCTGCCTGTTCTGCCAGGAGAACCATCTCTGATATCAAAGTGTTCTCCTCTCAAATCATCTTCTTAAGAGCAAATTCAGTGATGATATCAACATGTTGGTTTGCTTAGCTTTGGAAGTCCCAATCAGGAAGAAGATGCAGGAATATTACTACTCGACATTCAGAAACTCTCTCCACAGAAGATCCAAGAATAGCTCCAGCACTAAGCCCCATCCCTGGGTTTAAATCTGAGAAAAGCTCTCACAGTCAAGTCCTTGGGATGTCTTCCTCACGGCACAGACAAAAGAAGTGTCGATTGGAGTGGAGAAAGCAAATACATAGGGTCAGGAAACCAGTGCCACAGTTGTTTAGGAACCTCTGCCTCTGAAGAACTTGGAGGATTTGAGATTAATTTATTTCTTCCGACAAGACACTCAAGAGAATACATTTTCATAAGAGCCGTAACCTCAGTCATTCTGTCTGGCAGACAGAATCTCTCTCTAATCCCAGGGGATTATGCCAAGGAACCATATTTTCAGTAAACCTATTTTCTAATCCATGGAGAATACAAATTTTGGAAGTTTTTAAAACTAAATTTTCTTGAATTGAAATGTTTCTAAGATGTGAAAATGGTATTGTGGTTTGAAAAAAAAATTGTTTTCCTTTTGAATACATTAAAATATTTACAGACGACATGAATTAATACCTAGGATGTGCCTCAAGATAACACAGTGCTGGAGAGGGTGGGCAGGAATTTTAAACACGATTGGCCACCAGGTGATAAAGCTGTGGCTGACAGGGAGAGAGGAATAAGTTATACTATTTTGTCTTCTTTGATATATGCTGAAATTTTCCAGCATAAAGAACTGTATAAATCCTCGCATGGAAATACAACACACTCATGCAACAAAAAGCTCTGAGACTTAGGCAGAAATCCAGATTTTTAATGCCTGTGCTCTACTGCAAAATTCCAGGCAAATGGCTAATAAATACATTGGCTCCTGTTTCTAAAATGCTAAATCACGAGAACATGATTTCTCAGGTCACTTTCAGGTCTAGAGTTCTTACAAGGAGAAGGCTGTTTTGCTTTTTCTGAGCTGAGTTGAAATTCATCTTATTAACAGTGTACAGTGACTGAGTCTACACAGAGCTGGCACAGGTGTCTCAAGACAATGTCACCTCTAAGCAGCTCCCTGAGACCCCCAGTGCCACAGCCACCATCAGCCCTGATTACAGGAACAAAGAAAGAGGAAGGGAGGCAACTACAGTGAGAAGATCTCGTACCTGAAGTGCCATGATTAAATACAGGATGGTGCATTCTTACCACGGATACCAGCTACTTAAACAATGAAGATACAGACCCACAACGGTAGGAGTGTGGCAAGGAGTCACAGAGACCAGCTCAAAGTTCCCAGTGGCCAAAGCTAGTACATCTGAGCAATAAATCAAGTAGTAAATATCCACCAAGAATAAATATCCATTAGTCTATACTGATATAAATGACTGAACAAATAAACGGAGGACAGATAAATCTCCTGTCCAGAATTCTGCCCTCACGGAGATGGAGTCTGACTCCCTCCTCCTCCATTTGGGCTGCTTTCCTTCCATAGAGGACAGCACAAAGTGGAGGCCCCTGACCAACACCAGCCCAGCCAGTGGTCAAGGTCAACATCCATAGCAGTGAGGTATGCTGATCATCTGGGTCACGCCGATCTCCAAGCCTCTGAAACACTGGGGTGAAAACGGCATCTCTGTTCTGTGGTCTCTCTCCCCAAAACTCCCAGCCCCAGTTTAATCGGGAGAAAAAACAGCCAACAAATCCCAATGGAGGCACATTCTACAAAATGTCTGACTAGTACACCCCAAAACTGTCAAGGTGATAAAAATAGGAAAGTTCAAAAAACTGCCACAAGGAAGAGGAGTCTAAGGAGGTGTGTGAGTCAATGTAGCGTATGGTGTCCTGGGTGGAATCCTGGAACAGAGCAGACAGGAGCCGGAAACTAGGAAGACGTGAATGAAACGTGGACTTTAGTTAACAGTAACGCACCCACATAGGCTCATTAATTTCAGCAGATACAGGACACCAATGTAACCTGTTAGTAACAGGGAAGCAGATGTGGACTACACGGGCATTCTCTACACTATAACGTCTCTGCAACTTTTCTGCAAATCTAAAACTTTCCTCTAAGAGTTTGTATTTTAGAAAAAGGAAAAACGTTGTAAATGAAGACATAAAACATATAATGATGTGGAGTGATGGCCAAGATGTAATAAACAACATTCATGCCACGAACCTCACTGTGTTTGTACAAGACGTGTGTTTACACACCGGAAAGTCAGGAAGAACGCACGTCACAACACCCACCTCTGTGCACTAGAATCACCCGTGATTTCCCCACTCTCTTCCTTACACCTTTCTGCGTTACCTGATTTTGTTTCTCCCCTAACCATTAATTACACTTAACAATGAGCCTTATTACTTCCATAATCAGGAACAAAGTAATTTTATTTTGGAAAATATTGGTGTACAGCAGAGGACTGATAAAGTATTTCTTAGCTCCAAATAATATCCATTTATAAAACAGCCAAATTTTACTTGTTCAATGGGAACTATTTTAAAAGGGAGTATAGAAAAATGGTTGAAAGAGTGGAATTTAATTAGACTTAAACTAAAATCCTGGCTTTATCACTTATTATCTGCCTGACCTCAGGCAGCTCCCTCGCTCCCCCAATTTCCTCATTTTTTTAATGTAATACAACAAACTTTCTGATCTGGGGAATGCCCCCAGTATTCCTTAATTACTTACTTATCAATATATACGGAATATGTGACATAATATATTTTTCATGCCATCACATTTTATTAGGAAATACATAATAGCAAAGTGTTAGTTATATCAAGAGTCAGCTGTATGCTGTGCCCTACCAAGGCTCCAAAATGGGAATTATTATTGTTAACAGTATTAATAAACAAAAATTCAAGAAAAAAATGTTATCAGAAAGATCTTAGTTTCTCAAAGAGCATAACTGGCAGAGTGAAAGGTACACCCAGCCCCTCAGCTCACTCTGAAGCTTGTACAGCCAGTTCCCAAACGTGTCTGCTCAGGAGACACTTGTGATGGCGATTAGCAGGCCACCGTGAACATGCCCACAGCACCACTGCGAGTCTTCCAGAGAACACGAATGAAAGCCACTTTTCTAATCATAACCAGCTTAAACTAAGCTTTGGAATATTAACGCACTTCTCCCTTTCTGGGGAACACAGCTTTCCTATGAATACAAAGTCAATACAAAGTAACACCAGCCGCAAAACACACACTCAACTCATAAGCCTCTTGATTATAAATAATAACTTCTTAAGAAAAGGCTTTAGATAAAATACATATTTTGATCTTTATCAAAATCTTGGGCTGGTAGTTCTACCTCCACACAATCCTTATCACACACAAAATCACAGCATAACAGACAACGCTAACCGTGCAAAGAATTAGTGAATTTTCACAAGGCCAAACAACCCAGGTCAGAAGAATACAATTTTTCAAGCAAAACCTTTTCAGAGCCTGGTTTATCCCACGGTCCAGGCCACAGACCCATATTTTAAAGACTTTATAATTTAGGGAGATAATTCACCACAAAAAAATATCAAATGACTGTGCTAATTTCTTCTATCTCAGAAATGTATATTGTTCAGGCTGGTTCTTTAAGGGAACTTAATTCAAACATCATCTTTTAAAATGACAAAAAAAAGTTGGATTTTTCTCGAGTCTACAAAACTCGATATAATCCAAGAAATATACTCAGGTTGGCATGTATAACCTGATCTTGAGATTACAACCATACAAAGCCTAGCTGATTTTATAACATACTCTAAAACATCTGTAACCAATAAATTTTACTCCAGCTTTCCTGAAAGCATCATTGGAAGACCTCGTCCAATGTTGACATTCTTCATGCTCAACAGACTTTACAAGCCTGCAGCACATTTCTGTCAAATATGCTCAATTACTACAAATTTTAAGTTCTTTACAAATGGTTTTGATTCACAGAAGAGACAAAAGTCACTGGGAAAGGCATCTGGTAAACAGAGCAAGCCAAATAAAATACACTTTATTAATAAAAAGAAAAGGGACTGACTACAATAGGAAAGTAGGGTTGGTTTTCTTACAAACTATAAGAGCAAATCGAAAACGGGAATTCCCAGGACTCTGAGCAGCCCCATTACCTCCGTAATGGAGTCTTACTCCCCGAAGGGGATTTTCTTTTTTCCTCCACCACGTTCTCTACAAGTTGTCGAGTTCTCCGAATTCTAAATAATGACTGAATACGGGACCACACTGCACCTCATGCAGACTCATCTCACTCCATCCACACAGCAATACGGGGTATTTCCACTGTTTTGCAGATGAAGAAACTGAGGCTGAGTGTTTAAAGCAACTTGCCCAATTCACACAGGCAATAAGGACAGACCAGAGATTATTAACTCAGACCTAGAATTTATACTCACACCAAATATACACATACGTGCCTGGCGTGTTTAGGTTTTGACCCACACTTTGACTCTCCCTGTTGGTCTATTCCTATCCTAGGGGAATTATGTCTATTTTACCATGGCCACGCGATACTGCAATCACTCACTTATTAATACTTCCTACTCAATTAATTGTAGTTTCCACGAAGAAAGGACCATACCCACTCATGTCTGTAGTTCCAGAAAACAGACCAGAGACTTAGCACATCTACATAAATGCCCTGTTAGGAGTCTTGCTGGGGCCTTGAGGCGCCACTCGTATAGCCGCTCATGGATGGTGAATGTTACAGGATGACTACTGGACTACTGGCTGCTCTTTTAGCTCTCAGGAATTCAACCACCCCCCCACCACAGGTAAGGAAAGCCTGGCAGCAAGAGTACTCAGCGTGTCAGCCCTCGTAGTAGGGCTGTCTTCACATCTCGGACAGCACAGAATGTGAGGGATAGGAGATAGGGTTTTCTTTCTAAGTTTAAGGACTGCACTCACTTCGTGAACCTCTAGCAGTTCATATGTGTTGTAAAAAAGTAAATACACTGAATATACGAGAATAAAGGGTAAATACCACACAAGGTGAATCAATAGAATAATCCAGCCTGTAATCTCAGCACTCTGGGAGGCCAAGGAGGGTGGATCACCTGAGCTACAGCAAGATCCCATCTCCAAAAAAACCAGCCAGGCATTGAGGCGGGTCCCCATAGTCCCAGTCACTTGGGAGGCTGAGGCAAGAGGGTCTCTGGAGCCCAAGAGTTTCAGGTTGCTGTGAGCACTCTACCAGAGGTGACAAAATGAAACTATGTCTTAATTTTTTTTTTTTTTTTTGAGACAGAGCCTCAAGCTATCCCCCTAGATAGAATGCTGTGGCTTCACAGCTCACAGCAACCTCCAACTCCTGGGCTCAAGCGAGTCTCCTGCCTCAGCCTCCCAAGTAGCTGGGCCCACGGGCGCCTGCCACAATGCCCGGCTATTTTTTGGTTGCAGCCGTCATTGTGTTTGGCGGGTCCGGGCTGGATTTGAACCCACCACCTTAGGTGTATGTAGCTGGCGCCTTAGCCACTTGAGCCACAGGTGCCGAGCCTTATTATTATTTTTTTTAAAGAATATAAAGTCTTAGCAAAAGCTATCTTCTCATTAAAACTAGAGTCCATGGTCAAGAGCAGACGGTTTACACGCTTTCCCACAGAAGAAGCCTATGAGGTCAGTCGTTAATGGCATTTTGAGAATACTGTAATTACAAAATGACACAGGTTAATACTTTAGGAGACATCAAGTCTCTCAAAATAAAAGGAGTATTTGCAGGATTAAGTCTCTTGTTTTGTTAAACATTAAAGATCTTGGAACTTAAAGGGGAATGTAAAAATATAAACGACCAATACTAAACTGGTTAACAGAACACTGATAGTAAACTGGTTAACAGAATCTGATGCTTCGTGTTCTTTCAGAGATCTTCTACCTAATAAATGTTCTGGCCTGTGGCTTCTGTTTTCCTTCCACTTCTAGAAACTGACCTCGCCCTTCTCTAGCCCTTACCTTCCTCTCCCTCCCCTCCTCTCACCTCAGCCCCAAACCCACTTTGGAATGTCTTTACTCTCTCAAGATGACAGAGTGACAGCCACAAACTCCTAATGAACAGTTAAAATGGCAGGATCCCACACTAATCCTGACTTTCTTTAAAGTAGTATTAGTCTTCCAGAAAACCAATCTAATTCTTAGAAGCAGAAGACACAGGAAGCTCAAAGTTCCAAGAAAAGTTAATAATAGTTGATTCATCTGGCTGCCCAGGAAACACACAGCAAGGGACTGCGCTCCATACAACACAACAGATCCCTCTTCTGGTACCGAAGCCTGCTAAGAGCTCTGGAGCAAGTGCACCAAGACCAACAAGTATAGGAGAACCACAGAGACTTGGAGAGAAGAATCGTGAGCAGATGGAACATGGGATAGGCCAGCGAGCCACAGAGCCCACCCCTGACGGGGGCCAGAGTGGATGAGGGGTGAGGGTGGGACAGCCTGGGGCTGAGTCAGGGGAGGCCACAGAGCCACAGAGCCCACCCCTGACAGGGGTCACAGTGGAGTGAGAGTAAATGAGAAGTGAG